>NW_024881262.1:5494153-5806653 GCF_018691265.1 Tyto alba | reverse complement strand
GTTTATTTTTGTTTAGTTGGTATCACTCCAAAGGCTTTTCTATAGCATTACGTAGTGTCAATTGACATATAGTTGCATGAATAATATATAAAAATAATTATTTGGGAACGTATATATTTATACTGCTGCTTTTTCTATAAGTAAGAAAGGCATACCATTTTGAAAACGGGGCCTAATCATTTCCTTTGTCTTCAAAACCTTCTGCTAAAAATGTGTTGAGTTTTTTAGCAATCTTGTGGGAAGACAGGGCAAAGAACATTTTTTCCCCACAAAAGAGCATTGGCTGGAATACCACATCTTTTTAAAATTCCTTTCATCTTCCAAATAAAAATATTATCTTTACGGTAAAAAGGATGTTTAATATTTCCCTACTTTTTATAGTTTTATAGTTGCCTACTGGTTTTTCTCAAATTTTCAAATTTTGTGCCAGTTTTCAGCCAGGAATAAAATTTTAAGCCAAGTTATAAACCACTGAAAGAGAAACATTGGTACAGCCTTAAGTATAATAACAATGCCTCTGTGTCCAGTATTTTGATATCTGTGATATTAATTTGTACATTTTGACTTCCTAGATACACATTTGCAATAAAAAGTGCAGGATTTTTTCTAATTAGGAAATCATTGCTCCCTACTGGTTGGAAAAGCAGCTACCACTGGTTTGTGTTATGGCTGAAATCCCAAGAAGAACTGTGGGGGCTGCTGCTTTTTCTCAGTTTCACTGGTGTCAGCAGGAAAAAAACCTTGCTGAAGCTCATGGCAGGGCGGAGGTGTAAACACTGCGAGAGATCAAAATCATCCCTGTTATTTCCAGGAGACAAATGATGGGTCCCGCTGAATACAACAGGTGTTGTTTCAAGGAGAGAAGTGCCTTATACTAAAAACAAATTTCACTTTCTTAACTTGATGGGAATGGCTTTCCACCATAAGCTTAAAAAATTAATTATCTGCTCCTTTGAAGCACCCAGAAGTGTCACTTCCAGTGACATCCAAAGCGTTAGCATTAGCAGCTCTGACAGCTGAAGGAGTGACCGGTGGAGGGGCTGGCACCACTCTAATTTGGATAAGAGGAACCTTCAATTCCTTGATTGTTGACCAATACTGTAATGGAGGGGACATTTCCCTGGGCGCGCACCAGGTAGCTCCAGTCATCCCACAGTGGGATGGGTCGTGCTGGAGGGGTTCCCTCAGCAATACTGATTAACATGCTCACAGCCACCTGCAGAAGGACACAGGCTGGTTAAATTTCAGAAACGAGCTTGTTGCGAGATAATATGTGAGCGTGGTTTGGTCTGCATGTGTGTTTCTTTTGGTCCTTCTCTGAGCTTTCCCCCCTTAACCCCCCTCAAGTACTGGTGATGTTAATATACAATTTTTATATATATTATATGTATATATATTTATATATATATATAGGGTTTAAATACCCAGGCTTTAAATTTTGGTGCAGCCCAGGCTGCATCCCCCGCCTGATGTATGAGGGCTCAGCTGTGCTCGTTGCCGTTGGAGTTTGCAGGTGTTCAGGTTACACAACTCACCAGATTCAGCTGTGAAAAGTGGGTACAAAATTGGTTGTGGGTACTCAGTTCTTGGCTAGTGTCTGTGGTGCTAGGTGGAGGTTAGAAGCTCCTTTTCTACCTCTCAAGAAGGTAGGTTGTTCTGCTAATTTATTTAGTCTAAATGCTTAAGCTAAGGTCTTGTGCAGAAGTTTTAAAGTTCCTTTAAATTTCATTTATGTAGTTTTGTAACTTTAATAGAGTAAGAATGTTTCAGCGTCTCCCTCTAAGTTTTACGTGTCTGTAAAAAAAGTTTTCCCTTTTTCTCTTAATGTTAAAATGGTAAGTGGCTTCTTATGGCCTGAGCTGTATGCTGTTTACTGTCTGGATGGTGTTGCTCTGAAATCAGTGTCCTTAGCAAAATAGGCATGCAGGAATTTTGATGGCAATTTTTTCTTTAAATTTCTTTAAAGGCAATGTATTTAAATTTCCTCAAATTTATTTTCTTTAAATTGTCTTCATTTTTTAAGAAAAAATGTGAGTGCTGAAGCGAGCTCAAATACAAGTTCTTCATCTGAGTGGCTCTGACTGTAGAGGAAAGTCTGTGTTTTGATTTGGTGTCTTAAACTCATGCCTGATGAATTTTCAAGAGGGGCATGTACTTGAGAAGGATGCAGCAGGAGAGAAAAACACATAGAAAGCTCTATGGGCACCATTCTGCTGTTCCTGTTGCATTTTCAGGTTTGGCAAAAACCCAATGATCTGCACCATTATTGGAGTGCCATACTTAATACGATGAGTGGGAATTGTGCCTAAGTGTGAGCAGTGTTTTCTTAAGGTGATTTTCCATATTTTATTATACTAAAGCACCTATAGAACGATTAATTAGATCAAAAATTGTGTTCTTAAATGTTGAGTTCTTTCATCTATTCTGGATAATTGGACTTCTCCTATCTCCCTGCAAACATCTAACTCTCTCATTTGATGGGAGTGAACAATATTAGGCTAGATGTTCTTTGCTTAATATATTCCTGTTAATTATTTTCATTTTGTTCCCTTCAGTAGCATCTGATTAAATGGCGGAAAACTTGATTAGGAAGACACGTAATAGTGATGGATTGAAGGACAGACACACAACCCTATCCCTATGAAATGTAATCCTTTGTTCTAGAATATTGTTAAACTTCCTCAGAGGTTCCTGCAGTGGGAACTGAAATTGCTCCATCTTGACTGCTAAAATATCTATAATCCTTATAAATGTAAAATGTACCTGGGGGACGCTTCAGACACTGCCTGCCTTAGTGGAGGTATGATGACTTGTATCCAAAACAGCATCTGCAAAGATGTTCTTTGTAACTATGCTTGCACTCTTCATGGTGGAGCACCTGAAGGCCAGGAGTGGGACTGAAATGCAATACCAGCTGCTCAGAATTTCTGTGATTAGGAACTTATCTTCTATCAAGCTAAAACTCACCTGGAGTGAAATGACCCCCTCAAATACCATGCTGGGGATTTATATGTGTATAACTTTGTGCAGGATTTTCAGCTAAGTGTATAAGTGTTGGTTTAACTGCCCTGCCTTGATGTAAAGGATACTGGAAGCAGTCACTCCTAGGTAGTAATCCAGAGTTGTTTTATTTTAAAAGTGCTGATTTAATGTATTGGCTACTGAGCACAATGGTTTTAGGTTGGAAAAATATTTTTAAAAAGTCCCAATTGCACTGCTCCAAAATGGAGCATCCTGTGCCAAGATATTTGTGGGTGCCTGGTGTCACATAGAGCAAGTCTTAGTGAGCCGTCAGTAAATGGCATGAGATTTGTGCCCATAACAAAATATCAGTGAAATTAGATTGTTAGCTGGCTTGCCATGGAGAAAACTGCTTCCTGGGGAACTGAGAGGTCATATGCTCACCAAAGAAAGTTGCTGATGAATCAAAGTGGAGACCTACCACTTTCTGATATTTGCTCAAGCCATGAGTTAGCATGGTGGACGCATGGCAAAGAAACTGGGAATTGTTGGTGGCAGGGGCTTAGTAGATGTTTCTCTCTGAGCTGCTAATGAAGCAGTGCCCCAGAATGACATCTAGTTGTTGTCATTAAGGTCCAACTGGGTCAGATTTTTAGGTGTTGATCTGTAACCACAAATACATGCTGCTGAGTTGTGTTTTAGTAAGAGTTGAGGTGCAATCTGTTGTGGTTTTTTGTTTTTGGTTTTTTTTTTTTTCTCTCCATGTTTTGCAGCTTTAAATAAAGCATTGGGTTCCAGGGAAGGGCTTGTGATAAGTGTGATGCTGATTTACTTTTTTTTTTTTTTTTTAATCTTAGATGTGTAACTGCTTGTGGTTTATGATAGCCCCTCTCTGATCTGACAGAAGAGATTTTAGGCACTGGTTGTGTCCCATCTGTGCTTTAGGTGTATGTGTTCATGCTAACTAGATATCTCTGTGGGTTTAAATGAATGTGTTACTCAATTTCTAATGTTGATTGCATTGTAAAGCAGCCAAAACTTTTAAAAATTAGGAATAAATTAATTTCTCTGAGAGGAATGGGTGGCATATTTGCATATTATATATGTCAATTGGACTTTCCTATGTTTTTTTAAGATCATTTCAGATTTAAAGTTAGACAGGGTAGTTTTCTAGGAGCCAGGTACTCATATGAGATGTCTGTAAAAGCAAATTGCTGGGAAGCTGCTTATTACTATCTCTGTTCTGTGGCTGCTCTGCCTGGGTAAGAAGCCAAGTCGCAGATGGTGTTTGGACGGATGACTTCACCTCCAGTGGGAAGCTCTCTGCGAGGTCCCAGATAGCTGTTGGCAAAGTCTAATTCTGGTGAGAAGGATAAAATACCTATGCTGAAAGGAGGTTATTTGGAATATTGATAGCTGCTTACATATACCTACATAGTCCAATAATTAGTAAAATATGTAGAAAAAAAAACCTCCACTGTGTGTCATGAGTTGTCTCAGAGATCCATTAGTAAGACCAAAGCCTTGTTTACATTAGAATAAAAACTATTTGTGCAACTTGGTTTAGCAGCACCATAAAATGATTCTGTAAAATACCAGAAAAGTTCAGATGCTGTTTTGTGCCTATGGTGTGGAGGCCAGAAAGTTAGCTGTGCTCTGGGCATCGCATGGAGAATATTTCTGTATCCCAGTATGGACGGGGGAACAGGTTGTTCTTATGCCAGTGAGGACTGCTCCTTTATGAACAAGGTTATTAGTGGATGTTGTAGTCATTTATAAAAGAATATTCCTGCTTCCCTATTATCAGATGATCCTAAAAACCTCTGGGTCCAAGCAGGAACCCATATGTGCATCGTACCAAGCTGGGAAATCCTTCAGGTCTGGGGTGTTTAACAGCAATTGCTCCCTGTGTTATGCACTTTCCAACTGGAGTGTTGAGACAGCCTCCAATACCATGCTATAATATGAAAAGAGGATGATCAGGAAAAGTTATTAACCCAGTGCAGTGTTTGCATATAAAAACCCTAGCATGGAGGCCAGTGTGCTGGAGGAGGACTTGTTGGTTTGGAAGGGAAATAGTGATTCATGTGCTGGTGACTAGTGTTCCCATGGGCAGTGTACAGGGACCATTTAAGTGAAGAGCTGGAATGCTTTAGGGAACAGGACAACCATGTGTAATCCACTTTTGTTTTTTAGTGCACACTCCACTGATTTGAAAAATCTGTTTAAAAAAAATAATCTTCCCTAATAGAATATTGCTTCTTAATGAATAGACCCCCTTGTTATGGGACAGCTTAGTGTTGTTAACATTTTTCTCTCTTGTTTGGCTTTATTAGGTGCTATCTCCCATGGCTATCTGTAAAGCCAATTAGTGGAGAAAATAACAGCCATATTAATCTCCCAGAGTAGTGCAAGAAAAAGAGTCATAATATCATAGGGAAATTGTTCTAAGTGTGAAAAATTACCTACTTCGTCTATTTCATTTTTCTCAAACTCCAAAATTAATGACTTTCTGAAAAAAGATATATTTATCTCTGTATAAAGGGAGAGATTTGATGAATGCTAAAGAGAAACCAATAGAGCTTTAATAAAAATGTATATGTCCATAATCCTATGAAATCCTATGAATCCTATTCCAGCATGTTAAACTGCTGATTTGTATCTCTGTGTCAAATATAATTACAGGCAAACAGGAGCTGTGTTGTAATATCTATTAATCAAGATTATAATTAGGATTTTAAGAAGCTGCTTGCTTGAGTTGAGAACTGCAGCACAGAAGTGCCAGAGCTGCTGAGCCTTCAGCTGATGGCACTGTTTGCAGCCTGGGCATAAGCCTGATGGGTGCTGCCACCCAGCACCCCACGGAGAGCGGGCTCTGTTGATGGGAGATGACTGCAGTCAAGATGAGGTTCAACCTATATTGTACTGTATATTTGGGGATGTGAATGGGAAAAGTGGTCACTAGCTGAACAGATGTAGCCATTTGTGCCAAGTCAGCAAAAAACCTTGTTGGTTTTTTTTTTTTGGGGGGGGGGGGGAGAGGGTTTCATGACATTTAGGCGAGTCCTATTTGGCAATGTTGGGTCCTTGTTTAAAATATTTAACTGAAGAACATCTTAGCTCAGTCTGTTTCCCAGCATAGTCAGTAAGGAACCATGCACCAATTGCTATGAAGAATATTATTGAACACTTACGAGTCTTCTGACTTTTGAAAGTGCCGTACAAACAAAATTGGATTTGGAAAAAGGAGAGGATTGGTGAGCTTTTGCTGTTGACACAAGAGGAGGAACTGATAAAGGTAGGCTAAGAAAGACCAATCCACTGTTAAAACAGTTGATGATTCAATATTTCAACACGTTCAGTTTTTTGGCCCTCTAAATAGTAAGTTTAAATGGTGAGGTGTGTTCTCTCCTCTGATTTTTTTCCTTTTCTTTAAAAGGCTGCTAATGAGTTTGGCAAATTTGGGTTGTCTCCTTTTATCTGCTTTCTCTCACCTATTTTCTGGTGTGTTGTTTGTTGTTTTTTTTTTTTTTTTTTTTTATTGTTTGTTCTCTGGCATGTTTTTCTCAACTTCTACCAGATCTAGTCATAACAAGCTGAACATGGCATGAATGTTCCCAGCCTCATTTTAACTAAATTAACTACATTTACAACCTCAGTGTCAGAGCTCTGAACAATGAAAGCTTGCCACTGAACACATGAAACAAAAATGAAATTAGCCAGCGGTAGGAAACTACAAAC
Source organism: Tyto alba (assembly GCF_018691265.1). NCBI lineage: Eukaryota > Metazoa > Chordata > Aves > Strigiformes > Tytonidae > Tyto > Tyto alba. The sequence continues at coordinate 5,799,951 of NW_024881262.1, read as the reverse complement.
AGCTGAGGCATTCAATTGTTAGCCATTTGAAGGATTAACTTCTAAATCATGTAGAGCTCCCTTGGTAGTTTAGCTAGTTGGGCACTCAAGGGTATATAAAAACACACTTTAAAGTAGAAATGTATTTCTTTACCTATAAAAAAGAGATTTACTGGCAGGTTGTGATATTATTAATACTGGATATTTCTGCCATCATCCGTAGTACTTAATCACGCTTTCTTTTACTTTCTACATACACTTTTCTGTTGGGTTCCTAATGAAAGACAATGCAGATGAACTTGGTGTTGGGAGATGGATGACACTATCACCTAGAAATATATTTAACCCCTTTAAGTTAGTGAAAACTCCCTAGCATATGCAGTTTGTGTATGTGAATCCTCCTGTGGATGTTTATCTGCTAGATGTATAAAATACTCTTCTGTTTATTATACTAATAATTATGGAGAATTCTCTATGTATTCTCACTCTACTGAAAGCCAAGATACATCGATGAAATGGGGTTTTTGTGTGTGGGGGGTTTTTTTTTGTTTTTCTTTTTCTTTTTTTTTTAGTAAGAGTTGGTAAAAGATTTTTGTAGTTAATTCATTACAAAGAATCACCAAGGGCTTAGTCAGAACCATGAGAAAGGGAACTGTACTAATTATGGTCATATGTTTATTTGAATTCAGTCTTTTCCCTATCACTTGAGAACACTGTCATGAACCTACAGAACTTCATAGGGGAAGAAGTCCCCAACTCTTTCCTTAATGTTTCTTTCAAACAAGACCCTGAAGTCTTCAGACAAGTGTTTATGCAATCTAAATCCTTCAGATTGCACAAATAAGATTGATGAATTATATAGCAGTCTGTTTCTTCTTAAATGAATAGCACTAAACAGAGGTGACTTCCTCTCCTAGCCCAGACTTGATAATGAAGCCAGTGAATTTATTTATAATATAAATATATATTTGTCCAGAGAGTCTTTTGCAGTAGAAGTCTAAAGCAAGGAACTTATTTGGAGTAAAAAAGAAATAACAGCAGCAAAACCAACACAAAGCTGAAATAAAGGGGAAAAATGTAGAATCACAAAGAAAACCTAAACAAATAAAGTGCAAACAGAGAGTGACAAGCGCACTCAGCCCCTGGATTGGTTATGGATGAGACGACAAGTATATGATGAAATTAATGACCCTCTGTCAACTTTTTAGATCTCTCTTTTAAAGAGAATGGACCAAAAATCAATAGCCCCCAAACCACTAGTACTCCAGTGAACCAGTTTATCATTTATCTTACTGCTGGCACTCATATAGAAAGTGCAGCCAAGCACAGCATAGGACTTTCATTGGTAGTCATCATTACATGCAATGTTTGAGCACTCCAGTTAAAGGTCAAAGGTGTGCAGTACAGCTCCTCTGAGAAGTACCTATTTGAAATTACCAATATCTATGTATGGCTTATCCATGCTGTACACTACTATTTTTTTTTTTTTCCCCCCCTTTCTGATCTTTACCTGCTGGCAGAAGCAGTGGGGCTGTAGCCCAGCAGCAGCGGCTCTGCACCTAGGGTTAAGGTTGAGGTGATATTTCCATTATCCATTCTGATTCTCAAAACGCTGTGTCTCAGTTATTTCTAGTGACATCAAGTTGAAATGACTGACATAGGAGCTAACACTTCTAATGAAAAGTTTTCTCTGCTCTCCACCCTCAAAAAAGTTTAAGAATCATATTTAACATCTGGGCTTTAGACGCTTACTTTAAGAAATTCAAAGCAGACTCAGCTGAATTTGAAGCCTATGTATTGTAAATTACTTTTCTGGTAGCTAGTCCTAAATCTGGAGGTCTAGCAAGATCAGCTTAAAAAAAAAATATTTTGGTGGGAGTGGTAAAGTGTTAAGATTACCTTTTTGTCATTTCTGGTAAGCTAATTGTTACTGTTCTATGACTGCAATGAGATCAGTGTGAGTTGTGCCAGTTGCTCCACACATATCGTAGTAGCTGTTACCATGAAATATGTGTGGTCTGAAGGGATAAATTGGGATAAAATAGGGAAATAAATATTATGCCCTTACACAGTTGGGAAACTGAGGCACCAAACAGGAAAGAAGCAGTTTTCAAAATGCCTGAGTTAGAAACTACCTGTTCCTATGGGAAAGCTAGTGAAGTAAAGATATGAATTCAAATTTCCTGATCTGTCTTCCAGTGTGACGACCAAGGATCCCTCTGGGCTGCTGGTCTTTGATGCTCAAGCCTCATCAGAGGGGACTTGAGCTGGCACCTTCCCACGTGCCTGTGTCACGATGTGGCTCCCTGTGTTTTGTCCTTTGTCCATGTTACTGGTCTGTCTGTGCGCTGTGAGTACTGGGGGGGTTTCCTCCTGAGGTTCTGTGTGTACCCACCCGTGCTCGCCCACACCTGCACGCAGCCAGGGCAGGCGCTGGGCACGTCAGGATTGAGATGTGAGCAAACAGGGTTGTGCTGACCCCATGCGTGAGCAGGTTTGTCTTTCCTCCTCATGCATGTGCCAAATGCAGGGTCAAAAAGTCTGCATTTACAGAGCCAAGGCACTCTGAAAATGTTGGCACAGCTGCGGGAGAATAAAATATTTCCTGCCACAGCACTGTGGGAAGGACAGCAGCTGCCCTGTGCTGTTGCAGGTAGCGAGTTATTTTAATGCTCTTTGATAACAGAGGAGTTTTCTCCAGATATCTGCAGTCATTGTGTGTGGGGATGCTGTCCTGATCTGCAGGAGGGGAAGCAGTGCAACCACACTTCCATCGATTGCTGTGGGACAGCACAGTGGCGGCTGTGGGAAGTGGAGTCTTCCAAAATACACCCTTGCTATTTTATGGGTGCGTGGATGTGTTGCATTTGTCAGGGAGGTACATAAGGGTTTTGAAGGACTTGGAAGAAAGGCTGTGACTAAATAGAAGGTTTATGTCTCAACAAAAATCTGTTACAGACAAAAATAGATGATGAACCTGTGTGTTCTTAGCACCAATGTGGTGGTTGCAGGCTGAGGAATTGGCCGCAATGGGGAACAGTGTTAAAATGGGAAAAAAAAAAATAAAACAACAAACTAGAATATCTCTATACCATAAAAATCTTTAAGGAATAGAATACCTCTAGACATAACGTAATATGTAAGTAAGATGAAATATGAGGCCAAGACCATCCATACAACAGCATTTAGAAAGGACCTGTTGCATCTTCAGTATTGCCATGCTGATGCACAAGGGCCCCAGCTCCTGCTTTTGCAGGTGTGATATGTGCTGGTAGCTCAGTGCCTCTCCACCTCTGACCAGGTGGCCCTGCAGCAGCTGAGAAGCATGGTGAGGTCCTTTGTCCCTTGAGCATGGGGGGTGCAGATGATTTTGTTTTGTTGCACAGGAAGTCCCACTTTATTTCCAGCTTCCCTATGTGCTGTTATTTTGGTCTGCCATTCAAAAGGCTTGTGCAGTTATGTGCCAATTGCAGCAATTTCCTGTAAGTCCTCCTGTCTGCCTCTTCATATTTGAGTATAAGAGTGGTCAGGCAATGTGAGGCACAAATACTGCATCTCTAACAGAAGCTGCATGCACGTTTCTGGTGTTCAGCTCTGGGCTCTGATCTGCTAAAACAACCTGCTGTTGCTCTCCCATATGGGGCATGATGCAAGGACAAGCATTAAGGGTAGGAGTGGACAGCAGTGAAGGGAGAAGCAATATGTCCTTGGAGGGAGTGGGACTGACAGCATGGAGCATCGTTCAATTACAAGTGAAATGTGAGTGCAGCAAAGTTCAGGCTCCTTGTGATGTTCTTCAGACCTGCTGGGTGTGGACAGTGGGACAGGGTGCTCTAACTGCTGAGGAAATGCATTTGATGCAGGACAGGGTTTTGAGTGCAGGGGCTGAAGTGGGAAGTGGAGCATCAGCACATATACCAGTGTGATGGGCAACCAAAGACCTGAAGGAGGCAGCTCAAAAGAAAATTTCAATTTATTTTGTGCCTAGAATTAACTTTGGTAGATGAATGTTAGAAGGCTCAGCAGAGGGAAGAGATTTTGCATACACACATCACTGGGATTTAGTGCAATTTCCACTGATGTCAATGGAAAAGATCCTATAGCTGTGAAAGTGGGAGCTGGATCTGCTACGGGTCTGTCTCAAAGCTGCAAAGTCGGTAGATAAAATTAAAACCACCATCAGTACCTATGAACAAACAAGCAGCCTCTTCAATATTCAGTTAATGTTTTTTTTCCCAGCATATTAAACCCATATTTTATCCGTAAGAGTGAATAGAGACAATTACTCGAGTCACACCTATCGTATCCTGTTTGCTTGTACAGTAAGTGCCCCATACTAGAACGGCAAGCTCACTTTGTGTGTTCCTTTCAAACAGAGAAGGCAAGTTGCTTCAAGTAGAACAATTCTTGTACTAATTGCAACCATTTAAAGTTTGCCACTCCAGGCTGGTTTCCCCGAATGAACACGCTAATCTGTTAAGACTTGCAATATGTTAAGACATTTAATAAATATTTTCATTTTAGTTTTTCTTTTTTGCTTTACAACTAGACCAGAGACTTTTCAGTGGAAGAAACTAGGAAAGTCTTGTTTACTTTGACATTAAATCATTCTGTATTCAATGTGGCAATAGCTTAGCTCCAGGGCATAGTTGATAAGATTGGGTGGGGGAGAAAGGGATGATCTCTGATACAAGCCTGTTCCTGGTTTCCTGCAAAGTGCTTGAACCAGTTTTCTATTGCATCTCTCCTTACAGAAGGACAGGCACCATTACACTTGCATCCAGTGCCAGATGCTTCTACATTTCAAAGCTTTTATGATCCAGGCTTTCAGTTTTAGTCCACTGGAGAGAAAAAAAAAAAAAAAAAAAAAAATCTGTGTTTTCCTTCCATGCCTCCACAAGCAGTACCAGCATCAAACTATTATGTTTACCAATTCGTGATTTTTATGATCCATGTTTCTAATTCTAAAGTGAGTGTTAAAATCTGGGTCAGAACAATGAAAACTCTCAAGTTGATTTAATGAGCAGAGCTTGGAGCTGCTCTTTGGAGACCATATTTTCCTAGTGTGGGCAGACTGTCCTTTACTCCCCCTGCCCAAGAGCTGCTCATTGGGGCGCTGCTCCCTGATGTGTCTGGTGGGGACCACATGTATCTCTGCTGTCTCCTTCCCCCTCTGCAGGAAAGGAGCAACTTGAGCTGCTACCTGCACTGAGATTGTGTAGGATTCATAATTAATTAGTGTTTGCGTTCCTAAAGGACATGGTGTTAAAAGGAAAGGAAAAGGCTTCCTATGTCTTAACACAGAATGCTCATAGTTACTTCTGTGCATATTAACCAGGAATCTTTCTCTTTAAAATCAAGTATTGGACATGTTGTGTGTATTATAACTTGAAAGCTTCGGCGGAGCTGCATTTTTGAGAGTTGTATTCATTCTGGAACTGTACCACAATTCATCATATTAAACTTCATTTGTTGGAAGCCTTGCACTGGAATATGGGCTTGGTCTCTAAGGAAGTGCTTCATTTCTGTGTTCCTTACCAATAACAGCATACGGCACTGTCTTTTTATTACTCTGTGGCTAGCACCATTCATATACTGCATTTCTACATCAGGGCTGGAGAGACCCCCATCCTGCTGAAAAATTTAGATGGCTACAGCAGTAATCAGAAATACCAATAAAGTGTCCCTGGTTCTAGGTGGTGATGTGGGATGGAGGGAGAGAAAGATATAAAAATGAATCATGATGTGAGACAGCATTGCTCTGGCAACTGCTTCAAAACCTGAGTGCAGTGAGACCGTATAAAGGCCTGAGAATATTCCTATGATCCTAAAGAGACCTGCAAAGACATTGCAAACTCATCAGGCAGCCAGTGCTGCAAGGAGGAGGAGAAATGCTGTTTTGAGTCATTCATCCCCAAACAACAGATGTGCCTTAACCTAGAAATAGGTAATATGGCTTCCAACCGAGGTGAGCTGTTTTGGATAAACCTGGTTAAAAAACAACCATACATTTAGTGCAGGAAGCTGTCGAAGGTGTAAAGAATGGCTAAGTAAGTGAGTGGGACACCATTAATCTTGGTTTGTTTCAGCACTACATCTTTAGCTGTTGAAGGAAAAAAAAAAAAAAAAAAGCCTTGCTCCTAGCTCATAACCTGAGTGTTAAAACTGATGTCCTCCCCATTAGGGTCTGTAAGCTCATTAGCACATGGCAATTTATCCTCTTTTATTTCTTCTCAATTATCCTATCATCCATTGTATCTGGATCTGATTACCCTTTCCCAGAGTCAAACATTATCTTGTAAATCATTTGCTTTAAGTCTAAGCCTGCCATTGCATTGCCCAGGATTTGCTTAGGCAGGTAATAAATCAATTAGCATTAAACTTGTGGCGTCATCAATTTTCTTTCCTTGTGACTGAAAAAAGGAGTACCTGAACTTTGCGAAGCTGTATCAAATTTCCTTATGCTGTCCACGTTGAGATTTCGGTGGTCTTCCCTTCCTTTTCCCCACATCCCAAATCAATGCCAGTACACTTTGTACTGAAATGGCGACTAAAGCAGTCATTGAAACTACTGTGGACCCAGATGGGAAGTCTATGGAAAGAGTCTTGTTGATTTGGGATCCTTTGGATTGAGCCCTGGGCAAGACCCCTATAGTCAAGGGACTTCTTGTTTCTGCAATTCAATATATATCAAAACCTGGATAGGTGATGATTGTCTAGCCTGACATGCCTGTGACCTCAGGAATGTGAAAATAATGTGATATTCCTGCTCTTTCAATGCTGGGAGGGTTCTGCTGGTGATCTGTCAGCTTCCTACTGCCCTGGGGCTGCCTATGCTTGTTATCTCTGGTGCTGGCAGCCCTGGGGTGTTGTGCTCCTGTCCCCACTCCTTCCCTGAGGCTGATGCAACCGTTGTGGGTTGAGGTGTCTCTGCCCAAAGCAGTGCTTTGGCACAAATGCAGTCCAGAACTGGTGTGGACAGCAGGAGCACAACTGGCTTTCATCTGCTCCTATGTGCTCCTCCTCTGGACTTGCTCCCACAACTTTTTGGCGGATCCCCAGGATCTGATCTGACAGCTACAACAACATTTATTAGCTGTAGTCTGGGCAAATGATGCAAAGGGAAACATTTCTTACACCCTTTGCATATAACCTACCAGGGCCATTGCTGAATCAGCTTTCTTGTGTTTGGATTTTGACGTATGTAGCCCCTACAGTATTCTGCCCTTTTTTTCCACATTAAGTCTTCAAAATGGGAGATGTTAAAATTTTAGCAATGTTGATTTGCCATGCTCTGACCACAAACTAACTGTATGTGAGATCTGTGCCGAGACCTATGCAGTGGAATATGAGATTAGGTTTATGCGGTTGTCTTGCTTTATTATGAGATCTATTACAAAAGCCTTAAGATACATTAAAATCAACAAAAAAAGCAGACTTGTTCAGATGTGGACTTGCATATTAGGTCTTTGAATGATAACTCCTGTGGAATATGTGGTGTTCCATAACTGCAAATTCCCCCTGAAACCACTGGACCTTCCTTTGAGAGAGCTGGTGCTGACCACTTCCAGAGATCACGCGTGACTCCAGATCTGAGCCCTGGGTGGCCCCGTATCTCACTTATGTTGCCTGCTGAACCTGGCTGCTAAGGCACTGGTGTACAGATTGCTAATGGATGTACCCAGGGCTTGTTCAGTGTCTCTGGGCCATTGTTTCTATGGAAGAAAGTTACCTTGCTTTTATTTGTTTGTTTGTTTTTTGTTTCAAGTTTTAACTGATTATTGCTGTGCCTTATATTTTGGTTGCTTCCCAGTCATTTCCATGACTTGTAAAACAAAAAGGTGTAGTAGGAAATAAGAAGTGAATACATACAGGTGATGTAAGTTATTCATTCTGAAGAAAGCTTGTTAGAGGTGTCTGGCTGTCAGTAGCAGGGATTGGTATTTGTTTTTGTGGATTTTAAAGTTTCCTGTGAGTTCCAGTTGACTCCAGTTCACCCCAGTAGCTAACCCGCACCTGCAGGTTTCTGAAGGCAGGGCCTGAGGACTTTGTGCCCTGTCACATCTCCCCCATTACCCTCACCCAGGGAAGGTGCTTGCATTTCCCTTCTCCTTTCTGTTGTGTGTCTGCTGTTGCTCTCTCTGAGTAATAGAAACTTGTCTTTGCATTTAGCCATGTATGAATGGACTAATGCAATAGCTGCAACTTCTTCAAATGTTTTATGCTTAAGATGTTTTCCTAAGCCACACATTATGCAATTTTTGTGATTCTGAAGGCAAACAGGCTCTTGCTTTGATCAACTGGCCAGTCATAAGTAGACATGTTATAGCATCTGAGCCACAGAGCAGAATTACCTGGTGCATTCCTGAACAAATCTAGGGAAGACTTGTCTAAGAAGAATGATACTGTATTTTACAGATATTTTCTAACTAGAGAAACTGAGGCAATCAGCAAGGAAATGGCAAGGTCATGGAGTAAACTTATTGGTAGAGATAAGAACAAAGAAACCTCAATTTTCAGACTTGTGGTATAGCTCCCAAGACTACTTATTTATATCTCCCTGTCTTTACATCTTCCCCATGTAAAGTGTATGTAAGAGTAAGAGACAGCAGTTCTCTTCCCAAAAGTTTTCATTAAAATCCCCAGGGATGCCAGATATAAGGCATTTCCTGGGACTCTTAAAGGTCATTTGTTGGACAGTTTCTTCTAAGTATATATGACAAATTATTCCCTTGGCACAATAAACAGGACTCAAGCCCTTTAATTATAATATAGCACTCAATATCTTTAGACATTTCAATGTTTCCTGTGTATCCTACACATTTCATTACAAGGAAAGGTTGAACAGAATTAAAAGGGTGACGTTACCCAAAGATTGATAGTTTACCTGTCCAAAAGGGAAAAGTTGCAGTACAAGTGAGCACAAAGGAAAGAAGGATCCAAAACAAGTTTTGATTGCAGAGGAGACTCAGATAAGAGAGTTTTTATTATCCGCAGCTTTTAACCTTATTTACCATCAGGCTATCTTGCCACAAGCATGCTTTTTAGATCTGACAGCTCTGAATTATGACCATTGTGGGATCCTATCTCATTAACTGAAATGGGAGAATAAAACATCAAACAATCATAAAAATAATTTGGCACTGTGAAACCACTTAGGAGCAGCTGTCAAACAGGTTGGAAGATAAAGTTCTAAATAAAAAGAATAGTGAGCTGCAATGTCCTGCCATATGCTTCCTCTGCATTATAGACTCCTTAATAATATGAAGTGCCTGTGTTTATGCAGAATAGGCCAGACACTCCATATATGATATTGATTATGCCTTAACCCCAATTTAGTAAAGACATACTCCTCCTTTTCCTAATCAGATATTGCAGAAGCAGTTTTCTGAAAATGTCCCTAATGCCAAGACATATTTTATCTCCGAAGGCTGTGGCAGGAGATAGGGCTTTGTCTTGCCTGTTGTCATGGCTTAGAGCCCAGTTTTAGGACAGCAAGGCCCCTGTGGGGCTCTTCTCCAGCAGTTTTCATCCAGCAATTCAAAAACATACATCTTTATCAAGCTGTTGTTGTCAGACAACATTAGATAATTAATAGGCCATTTGTCAGCCTGCACAAAACATGTTAAAATCCCAAACACAATCAGGATAAATATAGTTGCCTGCTCTCTGAAGGCTTTTTGTTCTGACATGCAGGCATTGCAGGCAGATATTTACTATTAAACAAGACTCATTATTAATTACATCTAATGTTAATTAATTAACCGCCTCTGTGCATTGAGGGCTCTCTGTGACTTTCAGTTGTTTTAAGGAGCTAATTGGTAACTTAGTAGTTTGTATGGAAGTTGTTTCTTGTTCAGTTCACATCAACTTTTTCAATTTAATAGAATAGCTGTGTTCATTAAAAAATATAAATAAAATGTGATATTTTTAGCAGTGTAAATTAGTATTGAAATAAGCCCACAGCTGAACTTTTTAGGGAAGATGTAATGAGTTGGTTTAGTCCCAGCTTAGGGCAGGTGCCTAGATAAAAAGCACTCTGAGGGCTGAAAGCCATTGAGATGGGATACAGATGATTTTGTATCATGCCCCCCCCACAGCCCAAGCAGAGCTGCTAGCAGATGCTGACCACCTGGAGACACCACAGCCTTCTTGAGCTACCAGTGCTTAGAGCTGTTGAGGAACAATAATTAGAGATGTCTTTGGAGACCCTGATGTCTTTATGGTTTGGTCCTAATTCTCCTTAGCCCTACACCTTGGCTCATCACTGAGCAGTGGAGAATAAGTGTCACTCCTATGGGTAAAATGCCACCAGGTCTGGTTTGCATCTTGTTTGCCTGATATGTCATGTCTAACTGCCTGAGGAAAGAAGCTATGGAAGCAGACCCTTTCCACTAAAAGATGCACTTCTTCTGAACACTGATTATTTCTCATGAAAGAAGAGAGGCAGGACTTGCCAACGTAGGTTTGATCAGTGATCCACGTGGAAGCCAACAGGGCAACACAACACTTGAGTAGTCACTTTAGCTGCAGAATTCCTGATGAACCAAACAGGAGGGCCATGGGCTTGCAGGCTGTATGATTTGGCTCTAATCTCAACTAGGCGGTAAGTGCCACTTGATAGCACTGCAATCAAGTATCTTTTTTCTTTTTTTTTTTTTTTTTTCTTAATATGTTCATTTTATTCTACACTTTGAAAGTGCCTTGGATGCTGTGATGACTGCTCGTGCCAAGAAAGCATGTGGCAACTAAGCATGCAAGTAAGAAGAATTAGCTTGCATAACTGTATAAAACCCTTTTGTAGAAACGAGGCAGGAAGTGTTGCTTAATTACCTGTTCCTAGAAATTTTGTTTCTGAAAAACTTCCATGGAAATCAGCAGGAGTCCTGCATATAGAGACTTCACTGCATTAATCCCCAAAGTAACTTGTGAAAACTGCCTTTTCTTCACATTCCCATTATATAACTTGGGGGCATAAGTGTCTAGTCTACAAAAACTATAAATCTTTTAAAATAGTCACTGATTTCATCACCCACTAAATAAAGATGACATTTTTTGTGAAATATTTCATATTCAGACTGTCTGTCCAGCCATGCTCTTGCACTCTCTCCTCTTTGCTGTGTCAATATTTGCATTACCAACCCTATTTTGGAGGGTTTCTAACTTGATCTTACATTTATTTTGGCGAAGAATGTGGAACGCAACTTCTTACTCTGAGAGAGAATTTGTTTTAAGAGATGATGATGGTTTTTAACTTGGAGAGGGGCTGGAGACCTTGAGGAAAATGCAACCCTCCTGTGCTGGGAGGGGTTGGCTTATCCTGGCTGGGAGTATTGTCCTGCAGCTCGTTGGCACCATGGTGTGAAAGACATGTCTGTGTCTGGTGAAGATGGGCCATGTGCTTCTCCATTGCCATGGGGCATCATCTCCCTGTTGAGTCAGATCACCTGGTCAATGGGGAATTGTTCCCTTACCGGAACTGAGCTTTTCTTAGCACCTTGTAGCTCTGTGAGTCTTTGGTATGTGTCCTGATGCCTCTTACCTCCAGCGGGATCTGCAGGTCTTCTCTTGCAGGAAGAGTGGGCCAGTGTGTCTGTTGTGTGCTGCCTAATGCTGCTTATGGGTCAGCTAGCAAGTGAGTCTTGCTAAAACTGTCTCATTGCCCAGATCTCAGCATTTGAGGTTGAGAATTGCATCGTGGCTCGACTCTGAGCTTCCAGTCAAAAATTCCCCAAATAATTGGGGAAATGGACTTTTTGGGGTCCTGGATGCAAATGTAGTTCCTGAGCACTTTTGAGACTTCGCCTATAATCTTGTATTTTAGCCATTTATTCGCAGTTATTTCCAAAAAATCTGTAATGTACCTGTGCCAACAAATATATTCCTACACATGTTTACGTTCGTAATCACATACATACATAGGTAGATATATTTCACAGACTTACATTTATAATGTGTATCAAATATTTCCTTGCACAGATATACCTGAATAGCTCTCACACAGGGGAACCACAGAGCTTGGATTGTTTTATTCCTGCTGAAATGCTGACACCAAAGTGTATGAAAGGGGAAGCTTAATTCAGGGTGAAAAATATATTTCAGCTAACAAAGCCTGGTGCTGGGATTAAAATTAAATCAGTGTTAGCATTACTGAAGAAGCCTCATTGGCTAAAACTGTAAGTGCTGTATGAAGTTACAGTATATTCTCTCATCATAAGCCCAACAATATGCTTCAATTAAACATATGTCACAGGCACTTATTCTGAGAGCATGAAGCTGTTGCTGTTGGGAAAGTTCAGTTTTCATTTGTAACCATGGCTCCAAGTACAGTGTCTCTGGGTGCATCACTCCCCCATCCCTTTTGGGGGTGCTTATCCAGGCTTGAATTTTAAGGAGATGCTCAGGTTGCCCATGTTACCTGCCAGGGGTGTTAGTCACAGTGGGTTGTGTCCTGTGCTCTTGGTGCATGAGAAAATAAAGTACCTTCTCCCAGCAGCCTGTTCATCACATCATGCCGGGCTTGCTGCTGAGTTCCTGGGATAGCCCATTCATCTTGCCTGTAGCCCCTGGGGCCCCAGCACTGCCTGAGAGCTTTGTGTCCACACAATTCCTGGCCAACACAGGTCTGCCCTGCACGAGAGCTGTAGCTGCATCACTTAGTGATATGTGTTAAAAAAATTCTCACTAACTATGTATTTCCAACACAGGCTTCAAAAGATTCAGGGTTAAGTAGGTTTAGGCTAGTGTTTCAAGCAAGGCACATGTTTGAGAAACAATATTTGTATTGGCTCTGTGCTAGCAAATATACAATCAAGAGACAAACCAGCAACTTTGTCTTTCAAGCTGTAATGTTGTTTTAGGAGGACGGGATATTTAATTCCTCAGAGGAAAAAATTTCCCTCATCCAAACTCTGAGCTCTGAAACACTGTTTTAGGCAGAGAAACATGCTAAAAATCATGAAAATATTTTTAAATAATAGCATTCAACTCTCCCTCTTCAGTAACCCCAGATGAGCAAACTTCCAAGGAAGGAGATGAAAAGCATGGCAATATCTACGGAGAATGCAGGAGTCTGGCATCAATTTACATTTTCCCCACCTGTTCTGGACCAAATGCTTGCAGCCGTTCTCTGTCTGGGTTACACCTACGCCATCAAAAACACAAAACAAGCCCCTTAGCCCAAAAGGCAATTTTATTGAATCATGTAATGATTACCAAGTGGTATCTAAGACTGACCAATAAGGTTATAACCTAGATTTCCTTATGGACTTTTAACCAAGCTTGCCTGGGGTTGGGTAACAAGAAATTTAAGGCTACCTCCATTCTAAAAATGCGAAGCCATTTCAAAGAAGAAATAAGTCTAAAGAAAATTTGTATATGCTTGATTGATTATCTTATTTTAATCCATATTAAAGCTTTAAGTCTTTAGGTGTGGCTCTTTAGTTCTAACATCTCATAAATTATGGCTATAATGAAGCAGTCATTTATCCAGAGCTGATGATAAATGGCTCGCCCTAGGAGGAACTAAAGAATAGGCAAGTAGATCATTTTCATATTTGGTGAAAACAATATTAAGTACCCAGACCTCAGTGATTGCCCTAATAAATGAATAATCTGAGGTGAGGGGCTTGGCAGTCAGCGTAAAAAATAACCTGAGCTTTCTCTGTCATTTGTCAGGCTTTGCTATGACAGCATGCATTATGGGTAAATGAGCAATCAGCAAGAACTATGTTATGGCTGGGATGTTTTTGAGAAATTTATCATATGCATTGCTTGGTACCTTTAAGACCTTAAGGCTTAATGGCTATAGTGCATGACTGCAAGCGAACACAGTTCTTATTTACCATCCCATGCTTCATTTGCACTAGATCCCCTTTTTTCCATGTATTAGGGGATTGAGCCTCTGTTAGTGTTGTTTCCCAGACTTTCACTCGTACAAGATATTCCAGCCTGTTCCATGTTAGTTCTAAGGCACCGTGATATTTAAGGGGTTTTGAGGATACTCTACCCAGTATAGTAGAGATGTCAATTTATATTTAATGAGCTAAGTCAGTAACACATGGATAGGATGTGTAGAAACAAAACCCAGGGGAAATGCAAGGAAACACAATAAAGTGCTTCTCCAAACACCTGAAACACAGTGGGAAATTAGGTGCTTTTACCCTTAATTAGCCATGAAACATTCAGGTACAGAGTAGGGAACACAGTGAAGGGTGTTAGAAGGTGTCTTGGCATGATATAAACCTTTTTTTCCAGACTGCTCCCCGTGGGAGTGTGGCACCAATGGTGTGCTACATGACGGCTTATGAACTTGTGGCAATATTGATCCTTTCTGTTCAAAAAGTGCCCAAACTGCTTCTTTCTACTGCTGAGATTTAGTGCTTTATATGACAACTCTTCTCCAGGTTATTTCAGCTGTAACTTAGTGGAAGACACACAAGCAGTGAAACTGTTATCTCTTGTGTAATCATTTAATGGAAATACAAGAAGGCATCAAATGATGGAGTAGAACTGGGGGGACCCAGATGTTCTGAGGTGCTGGGAGGAGTGGACCAGAAGTGCTGAGACCACGTGTGTGGAAGGGGAGTCCCATGCAGTGGCCACTTCTGGAAATGTTGACATAAGTGATATCCTCAAGTGGGCACAGATGTTGAAATCCAGGGCCTGGATGTCTGTGAGACTTCTTAGTTGTGACCAAAATGGATAGGAATTTCTCTCTCCCTAAACAAACACAGATTAGCAGGAAAAGCAGTTAGAGGAAGGAACGAGCAATGAAATGTGCTCTTTCACTAGGCTGAAGCTTGTCCTGGTATCACACCGGCTTCTTCATGGGATGGATGTTACATCAGATTGCTTTGCTTTTCTCTTAATTTTCTTTAGGTTTTGGGAGAAAGAAGTGATGCAGGGACATGAAAAATTTAATATCTAAAAAGCAAAACTGTACAAGCCAAGTCATGATGCTTGCCACTGGCAGAAAAGACTGTCAAGATTAAAATTTTTAGAGAAGTCCTTATCTACAGCTTTCTGTTTTCTGCTCCTAATGCCTCATCCTGTGAGATGCCAAGAACGCTACCAGAAACAAGATGGTGCTTGCTTACTTTTGAGCTGCTGTTTTAGAAATGTGAGCTTGGATGAGCGTCTTTCTGTGGTTTGCTGAATCAGGGCAGAACTACTCAGCATATTCCAGGATGAAGCCCAGAAAATCTCCTCTCAGCCCCACTCTGAGTTTGTACTTCTGCTGTTGTGCCATCTTCCCAGCAACAACAACTTTGGATCTTATTGGTTTTGTAATTTTTTTTTTTTTTTTTTTAAGCTATCATAGAAGAAAGGAATGTTAGAAAATGCTCTGATCTCGGTTTTCTGAAAATTTAAATGCTAGTCTGCCACAGCTTTCAATATCTCTTTACCTGCTGCCACTTATACCTTTCACTTCTCATTAAGGAAATGAACCTAGAAGATTAAAGCACTCCCAATTTAGCTTTCTAAATAGGAAGTGAAAGTTGAAAGCAGACCAGCTGAGAATAAGCGCCACTGA
Organism: Tyto alba; assembly: GCF_018691265.1. NCBI lineage: Eukaryota > Metazoa > Chordata > Aves > Strigiformes > Tytonidae > Tyto > Tyto alba. Next base: position 5,784,437 of record NW_024881262.1, on the reverse strand, counting down.
GAACTGCAGCTGGGCTGGTGCTATTAGAAAAAAAAAAAAAAGAGACCATTTCTTGCTTCTGATCTGTCATTTAAGGAAGCTTGTTTATGTATAGGTCTGACATCAGATGAATATGTAGTGACCTCTCTTGTTGAGATGAAAGTTTTAGTTTAGACTGATCAGATGTCACATCACTAAATACTAAGAGTTTTATAAAAGTAAGGCAACAATCCTGTCTAGAAACAAATTCATCTTTGTGGACCCCATTAATACCCCAGAGAGCTGCATGGCATTGGAGCCTGAGATTGGAGAAAATGATCTCAAACCCTCTTAAATTAATTTTGGGAGACTGTCTGGTTCATGAGAAACAAATTTGAAGACCCAGAAGGTGGAGGGGGAGAGGAGGGAAGAGGGAGGTAGAAGATTCCTCATGTGTATCCTTATAACTTAAGCTTATCTTTAATGTCTGGCTGCTGTGCTTATTATGGTTGTTTCCCTGTACTTTTGTATCTGTTCAAAGGTGATGAAGCAAACAGGAGCTCTTCAGGAGCTGGGGACAGATCCTTAGAGGACATGACTTGGGAGCAGCACCTGACCACACTTAGCAGGAAGGAAATCACTGCAGGTTGTCCACAAGGCACAGATGAGCACAGCAGAGGGTACCAGGAGCTCAGCTGCTCCAAGACATCTCTTTGTAATGCATATGGATGGAGAAAGAAATTAAATGGAATAAGATGCTCTGCTGGATCAGTGAGTTAAACGGGCTGAGCAGAGGATGGGATAAAGACTCCTCCCAGCACAGGAGGAATAGGAAGTTTTGGGGTGATGGAAAGGTACATAGGGAGCAGCTACGTCCAGGACAGCACTAAGCTCCTACATGGCCCCAACCCAATTTGTATGACTTTGGTGAGGTTGAGCTCAAAAATTGGGAACAAGCCAGCTCCCTCCATAACTACCATTCAGTCCCCTGGTGTGAAGCGTACTTGAAATGGTGATGTGAGGGACTCGGTTGCCAGTGTCTGTCTTCTTGGACAACAGCATTTACCAGAAAGCAGTATTTTCCCTTTGTGATAGGGACAGAAGAGGGAAGGGCCCTGGGTCCATGACATTTGCTGGGTCAGGTAGAGAGGGATCCCCAGGAGAGCTGAGAAACCTCCTCTGAGACTGTGAGATGGGGTAGCCTCTTTCTCCAGAAGAGGGGTGTGATACAAGCTCCTGTGCTGAAGTTTAAGTCTTCACAATATACCCTGGGTTTCTCTTTGTTTAGTTTCAAAACAGTAACCTGTGAATCATAAACATGACCTTAAAATCTCTTGCATAACCAAGTTCCAAATGTCTAATTCTTATTCAGATAGGCAACATTTATATACTTTTTTCCAATGTACTGATCTGTGTTTGATATCTATAGACTCTAATATTCAGATAAAAAAATTACAAATACAATACAAGCTAGCATTTCTAATAAGACTCTTGATTTCTAATAAGACTCTTGGCTACATCTATACATACAGTTTTTTGTATAGTTATTTGAGTTATTTTACTACCCATAAAATAGAGATGACATTAGACACATCTCACTAAACTGGTGCCAATAAGAATAGCTTGTCAGTAAGAATGCCTGAAGTGATTATTGGAAAGATTAGAAATATCTGTTGTATTAATATATTTGGGTTTTGTGATTGAAGCTTTCTGTCTGAACATCTGATTCATCTCGCTGCATCCGAGTTAGTGTCAGCAAATTGAAGGCTTCACTTTTTCTTGAATTTATTTAATAATACGGTCTCAAATTGAAAACCTAGAAATAGGGTTCACTGCCTGGTATTCTCCACATGGGATGTGGATGCTAAGTCTTTAACCTGGACTATGTTGTGCACTAAGTGATCTCTGTTTATACTGGAGTATGTTACAAGTATCAGTTTGCTCTAAATGTATTGCTTTAAATAACTCCTGACAAAGAAAAGGAAGGTCTGAATATGCTATGTATCTTTTATTGCTCAATTGTTTACACTGGTCATAAATAATAAAAAAGTAGACTAACTACAGAATCATCCCTAGTAAAATCTAGGAGCATTGATATGGCAGAATTTCTCACTTTGATGTGACTCCATTTTTGACAGTTCTCCTAAGGTAGGTTATTTTGGAGAAAACATATGTTTCCATTTTCTCTCCCTCAGCTTCCCTTTTAGTCCCCAGGCTCCACTAGGGTCACAGCAACATTAAGGCTTTTGTCACTGTGATTAATAGCTCTTTAGATCATCTTTAATTCACTCACTAATGACTGAGGGTCTTTCTGCTCTCCAAGTAATCGCGTGATGTATGAGCCGATAGTACACCTTGTGGCAGAGGTGAAAATCATTCAGGCAATGCAAATATTGTCACGGGGACAAATGTTTTCCCTGTTAATAAAAATTAATGAATTCTACCCAGGAGCTAGTTAAAGAAGCTCTGGTGAGAGAGATCCAAACACAAACAAGTCCTTGCTGCTTGGAATCATTAATTCAGTCTTTCTAGATATGCAAGGATAATAATTATTAGTATTTCTGCATCTACATAATAGATGAGAGAGTGGCAGGTTGATTTAATTATACAAACGCATTGCACTGCTGGTTGATCTGTCTTTCAGTTACGCCTACATGCTGGCCTTCACTTGAGCACTGTTATTTTGCTTTGCCATGGTTATACCATGGGTTTCAACACATTGCAGTCTCTAAATAAGCAAATTCCAGTTCCAGGCTGAATGCTTACTTTCAACCAAGAACTGCCTTGGTCAGGATATCGTGACTGTAAAATGATGCAAAGATGTTTACGTTTTTTTTTCAAGTCCCTGTTACACATCGTAAAAGGTTGATGAAACAGGCTGTAAATTAATCGTCTGGAAGAGGAGGAAATGCTTCGAGTATCTTATTATATTTATTGCACATATATGAATAACAATAAAAATGCTCCATCCCTCAGCCAGGTCACCTTACGGGGCGGCCGTTCCCATTACGATCCCTTCCCTCACCCGGGGCTCAGGCTTCGGCATGCAGAGTGGTTTGGAAGGTGCATTTCTTATTTACTGATGGAGCACATGCCATGGTTAGTGCTGTTGTCTTTTTGTTTCATTTTGATAGTCACCAATTCTTTCTTCTGATGACAAAAAGCTATTGTCTCAGTGGAATAAATATTTCTGAATTACTTCCCAGTCCCAACCCTATCACTTACATCTCAGAACAAGAAAACAGTAAACTTTTAAAAGACATAATTTTACCTCTTCACAGTGCTTATCTACAAAGGAACATATTACTGAGGGGGGGAAAGAACTCTAGTTGTTACTATTATTTCTGGTAGACACCCAAGGAGAGTAGTTAATTTGTTCTTCATTAATGCCAAGGACAAATGAAAAAGCAAGGACTGAATTATGCATTTATTTCCATTGTGCCTCTAACATGGGCTTCCACTCCCCATCATCCTCCAAAAGAATTCCCAAACCTTTGCTGTGCATTTCATGTGATACCATAGGGTGCAATAATATGGTTTTAAAAGAAGATGAATTTAGTGGTGAATCTTAATAGAAGGCAGAAAATTACATGCAGCCCCCCTGCTGAAAGGAGGATGGACAGTTGGCTACAGAGGGCTTTTTTTACTATAGATCAACAATAACCTTCTAATATTAGTTCACAGAGACTGGGCAAAAGCCTTAGTCATTTATTTGAAATTTGAACATTTATTTGAACCTGGGTATGATAGCAGTTATTTGAATTATACCAGTTGTCTCCTTTTTGTGATGAGCTGAGCCAGTCTTGGACCTTATTTTGAGTTGTGGGTAACTGGAGATGAAATTCCCAGCCTGTACAGCTCCTTGCAAAATGAGAGGTATTTGGAGCTGACCTTTCAATTATTAGCACATGAGTGTATGTACCTAGGTCCTCCTTTTGACAGCTAAATGCCACAGGGCCCAAGCTCAGCCCCTTGAGGTTGAAGGGCACTTTCAAGTGATTCACTAGGGTTTGGATGTGTCTCTTATGAACTTGCATAAAACCCAAAGCACTTGGATTTGAAATGAAAAGATTTTTATGCAAAAACTTTTTTTAAAATTCACCGTAGAACACATAAATATTAAACAAAAAGGTTTTTTATTTTTTTCTGTCAGAAGAAATGCTTGACCCTTGTCCCAAAATGTTGTGATAAATTATGTTGTCTTTATACATATAATTAATAGTAAAAGAACTACTATATCGTACAATATATGTTCCTACTAAAATACATAAAGCAACATTTAAAGATGTATTCCATATATGAGACAGAGCCAATTTGTTTCAGCAGAATCACTCCATGGAAAATTAAGAATGATTCTTCAGTATGTTTCCAGAGTTGTAACCATAATGTATTTGGGGAAATCAGAATCTGGAGTTCACAACTCGTGTCTAACTTCAGAAAAACAGGCTATGTTGATTAAAGTTTGTTTAACAAAAAAATTGGGAAGGCTTTCTTACTGCTCCCCAATGATAAATTGCTGTAATGTTTTCTTTTATTATCACCCTGCTAGTCCTCTACTTCTCAGCTCCCAGTTAGGCATCTAAATAAGATCCAGATTTGCCAAAGTGCTCAGGAGTCAGGAGTTTCCACCAGGAGACTCTTTCTTCAACTTCCAGAAGAATTAGGTAACAGAGACTGCCTATTTGATGTCACAGTGGGAACCAGTCTGTTTGGCAGCCTTGACCTAAAAGGTTTCAATTTTCTGAGTGTTGCTTTCGCAGTTTCAAGCGTGTCTACAGAGTAGTGTAGCAACTCCTGTATCACCTCTTGCTGGAAAGCTCATGTTTTTGGTAGTGGTTGAGGCAAGCAGGGACAGCATCCTTCCAGAAAGCTGCTCTCTTCTTACCTGAACCTTTCCTGTCACTTTGGGTGGTTGAATGTCAACCACTTTCCTTGACACTGAATTACAAGCAGGTAAAACAGTCACTGTGAAATTAATGTTGCTAAAGTTTTACTGGATCATAGTCTGCCTTTAGAAAAAATTTTGTTATTTTTCTGGTGGAATGTTCTAACTCTGTCAAAGGTTGGATATTAATACACAAGTATATATGCACACACTAATTATTAGTAAGGGAAGAGCATTGCATTAGGACAGCGCTTAGTCCGGCCACAGAGCATTACTTCCCTGTGAAGAACCAAGTCACCTAAAAGAGCCTTAAATCACACCTGGAAGGCTTGTCTCTTTGAGTTTTTCTGATTTTTATATCATTGGGTTTAGTTCCTTCTATTCAGTTTCTTCTAGTGCAGCTCTTTTCTGTGTGGAGAAGAAATATTTCCATACTGCAGAGAAAATGACAGCGGAAACTAATCCGGGCCTAGAGCAAAGTAACTTCACTTGTTTCTTAATCAGTTTGAGGTGGGAAAAGCTGAGGAGGGTCACCAGTAGGACTTTCCCAATCTCTCCCTCTCTGCCTTTACCCTTCAGGCTTGATGAGCTGAAGCTCAGTGGTCATCCATGCCTGGGCTTCCGTGGGATAAAAGCCACCCTACCACAAATGAAGCAGTTCTCTCTTCACATTCAGGTCAATGTGTAGCAAACAAGTGCAAGAGAAGGATGGCTGAGAATTTAATTAAAATAATTTTAAAAAGAAATTAAAACAATTGCATTAAAAAGTGGCTATTTTGCATTGTATAGGATGTGAAGGATTTATATTGGATGACTGTCTAATCTTCTGTGTAAGTGGAACTTTTTTGGCCTTATTTTGAACTTGAAGTAATAAAGAAGGAAATGAAAGCAAAGGTAAACTTAAAGTATTGTTTTACTCTAAATGCTTTCAGTAAAGGGCCTTGTTATCTAATGATTGGTACTAGATGGCTGGTATAAATCGTGTTGTTTGTTCTCTGCACTCATGGCAAAGGAAAGCAGAGGCAAAAGGAAATCAATTGGAACTAGCAGGTAACAAATGACCAGTCTTAAGCAAGCATAGCAGATGGGGGAAAATAGAGTTGTGGGCATACATTAGGAAATGCAGTGTTGACTTTTCCCTGTTATTTAGGAAATGCAACAAATAATGAATATTTTTGATGGAGGATGCAGCTCAGACAAATAAGAATGTGCAGGTGTTTTGATATTGAGTCGTATTTTCAGTGCCTTCTTAGGAGAGGTTTTTGCCCTTATTACTGAATTATCAGTATTAAAAGGGGAACCAGAAGATGTGACGGCAACTCTTGTGGAGACAGGCAAGCTCACTTCATGCCAGCTCCCTAAGGAGAGTGCTGATGGAGCCAGCCAGGCAGTGCACAGTCCAGAGGCAGCTCCAGAGTTGCCCAGCACTTTGGGAAATATTTTGGCAACTTTGTGCCAGACTGAACCCTGCAGAGTGGCTACACCATTGATGGATCTGAATTTAGATGAGGGTAAGTTCCAGTAACTTTATGTTTGGGGATCTCTCTTTACTGATAGACCTTCATAGTGATAGTTCAATAAGATTCATTTTTGTGGAGCACAAACCTCCTATACAATAGTTCAAGAGCTCCGTTACAATGGCAGAATAAGGGTTTTTCTGCAGATACAGGCAGAGAAAAGACCAACTGGGCAACAACTCTTTTTATGAGGACCAGGTGGGCACTTGGCAGTGGGGCCAGAGCTGGATCAACCAGTGCTGGCCAGTAATGAGGTTTTATCCCCTTTACCTGCCATCTGCACCCAAAATACCAGTTTTGCACTCCTGGTACAAGCAAGATTTTGGAGCTGGATGTAGGGAAGAAGAGTGTCCTATGAGTAAGTAAGCACTGGGACCCAGTGAGGTGGGGAATCTCCATCCTTTCTGGCTTTGCAGACCAGACCATGCCTAGAGGGACTTCATGTCTGGAGGCTGATGGTCAAGGTCCCCTCTGGCTGACCTGGTTCTGGGTTTGCCCTCCAACTCCACTTGCTAGGCTTCCTTGAGAGCCTAACGGCTGGTCTGAGTTAGTAGTTCTTTACATGTGAGCATGTGTGTGTAGGTAATAGGGAAAGCTTGTCCCTTTTTTTTTTTTTTTTTTTTTTTTTCTCAAAGCATCTGAACAATATTCTCTGTATGTTGCTACAGTGTATTAGTTCTGCAAGCATATCCAGAAGTGCTACAGAGGGGACACCCTAACACCTTGAAAAGTATCAGTAAAAACTGCTGAAAGCATTAAAAATAAATGAATCATAGGGTGAGAACTAGCATGACAGGTAAATAGGCACAACATAAAATGCCTCTGGAATCTGTGGGATATTTGCAGGTACAAGGGGGCTTCTAAGCCATGGTTCATTTACAATGTCTGGTTCCTCTCTCTGGGAAGGATTTCTAATAGATTCAAGGAGACTCCAAGCTTTTAGTAGGTTTTGGGAGAAGAAAGGCAGCTCTGTAACGGAGAGAAGTTTGGTTTGTTTATGGAGAAAACTTGCCAGTCACGTTTCATATTGTGTCCCACTCGGAAGAACAACTGAAGGCTTTCATGCTGTGGAGGAGATGGTGTTTCTGTATAATGGCCATGGCGGTTATACGGAAACACCATCTCCTCTGTGGCGTGAAAGTCTACCTGGAGATGGGCTGCAGCCTCCTAGAAAGTCCCCGCTCCATCAGGAAAACATTTGTGTTTTACAATTAGATGCTGGGGTTTTTTTACTGCCCCGGATCGGTTCCAGCCTGTGGCTGCAGCAGTATCTGAATGGTGGAGTTTTGCCAAAAGTGAACAGCATTGAATACTCTGTTTTACCATAACAAGTGCAGAGGTGAATGAGCACTGTCAAGAAAGCACCATGAATACTCTTTTCTGTTATTAACTGAATTTATTATTTTGCTGGTAAAAGTTAACAGCAGAAGGTGAACATTAATTTCACATCTGCGTGAACTTTTGCTGTAAATGTTTGGGGGTGCATTGGGTTAGGGGGGTATGAGCAAGCTTTGACTGCTGGTTGCTAAACAAAACAGCTAAAATCTCAAGTATTTGCCAGTCAGTAGTGACTTTAAAAATATCCAGAAGTGTATTTGAATAGGGGACATGCAAAAGAATATCATATTCTGTTCAGGTTATTATGTGAAACAAAACCACGTTGAATAAATCATTACCTGTATTTATTCACCCATCTCCTGCTGGTCTAGCACCACAGGCTTGTGATGCCTCTGCGGTGTAAAGCAATATGCTTGGACTTCTCTAGTTGCACATCAGCCCCAGGAGTAGCTGGGATGTTGGATAAATGAATGTGTTTTTATTTGTATTTTATCAACAGCTCTAAGCATCTTTCCTGGTTCATAATAGCAAAAGAAATTGTAGTAGGTGTTTCACTGCTTGGATTTTCCAGCCAAATCCAAATCTTTAAAAAAACCACTACTGTGGCATGCCCTATATACAGAGGAATATTTCATTCACTTTTCTCATCAAGAAGAAAATTCATCATTCATCCTGGGAGGATTAGATGGAGGTGACCTCCTATAATGGTGCAAGAAGATAAAACCACTCAGTTAATCTATTCAAACCTCCAAACTTTGAGGGTTGAAGGGGTTTAAGCTGCTGAAGAACTCCTTCGGAATTAAAATAACTAAAACTAGCTCTGACACAGCTCTAGGACAGATTCTGCACGAGTCCTCCACCCGCCCTAAAAATTTGCCATGTGCTGCTTTGAATGAGACCTTATTCTGAACCCACCACTGGGCATGTGAAATATGATGGTGTGACTTGGGCGGAGGTGTCAAATACAAATTGACCTAATTGATGATGAAAGGCAAACTGAGCAGCACAATTATTTCATTAAAATTTCTAAGGTGGGATTATTAGTAAGTAACTTCTTTGACATGTGAGAGGTTTGACGTGACTATGTCCTCTCAGCTCTGTCTCTGTGAGAGGGGACTCTTTCCTTTTTGATTTTAGACAACGTTGCCTGGGGGGGATGTTCAGCCATCGGAGATAGCTTTTTTTATGGAGAAACAGATTTGTGATATTGGTTAGCTTAATTTATGAATTTTCAGAATGTGGAATAGACGTCATTGAGTTTTGTGGGTTTTGTTTTTTTTTTTGTTTTTTTTTTTTTTTAATAGCAGAAGCAAATAGAAATATTCAAATCAGATCACACTAATTAGTGAAACTAATTATGTTTTCCCAAGCATCTCTCTTCTTACCTATTCTGCAATGAAAAATCATTTGCTCATGATGTAAAACAGGAGAAAAGAGATTGCCATGACAATTAGCAGTAATTAATGAGAAGCTTTGAATTGCTTGGTGTTAACCTCGGCATCTATTATCAGGCAAGGCTAGGATTTGCCTGCTGAGGGGTGCAGGTATGCACAAACTCCTTCCCTCCCAGAAGGGAAGCAAAGAGATGTGGAAATATGACAATAAATTAAAATGGTTTTACCTGTTCTTTGGTGAGTGTTAGAAATAGTTATGTGCACCTGCTGCAGACTCACATCTGTCATCATACTTGCAACAAGTAAAATGATTCTGATAAGTATTTTAATTACAAGGAATTTTTAACACTTTAGGGCATATTTAGCTTGAATAAATGCATGATCACTACAGCTGCCTGTAGGATATTATTTATTTTCTACAGACACCTGCTATGTTTTGGAATTTATTTTAATTTCACACTGGAATGAAAATAAATAATAAAAATTTTCTGGAGAGAGCTGTATCAAAATTTTTTTTTTTTTTTTTTTTAATATCAGTAAGACCAAGTTTCTTCAAAGGAAGGTCTTTGTAAAGAAAGGTTCCCCTCTACCCAGAGACACAGACGCATGCATGCACACATATATATTTGGAGTCCATCTATATTCAGAAATAAAAATGAAAATAAATTATCTTTCAGCTAAAAAAATCTTTGGCAATGATGCATTTCAAAGATGTTCGCTTTTAGGTTAAATAGAGATAATTGAAAACACTAGGTCAAGCTCATGCAATTGCGTTTTACAGCTTGTCCCCACACTGCTTGTCGCCCACATCCATGGCACATGTGAAATTTGTATGACAGAGCCTGATAAGAGTGCAATAGAGAACACGGATGACATCTTGCCCCATGTAATCAATCAGTAGTTTGCCTTTAACAGCAGAGAGATCAGAATTTAATTGATGTATTTTGGACTGGTCCCTAAAATGCTTCGAAGTGTTTTGCATAATTTGAGATCCTGTGTGGCCGGTAGATAATATTCACATTGAGGGATGTTTTCCTTTGGAGATATTTAGATTTGAAGTTGTGAGCCCCATGACCAGCTCCTTCCTTAAAAGTGACATGTGGAAGAGCTGAGAAACAGATCCATCTTCTGCACTGCTGCTTCCCTGTAATTGTTTCCTGAGAGCAACTTGTCCTGGATGTGATTTCTGCAGCAACGCGGGAGGAAGTCACATTAACCCACTGAAAGGGGAGATGCTGCTTTCAATTCTCCTCTTGCCCCTGCTTTCTCTACCGATTTATGGATTAATTGCATACTTGCTCTCGACACAACTTTGTGTTGTCTCTGTCACGGTGGCTGGCATGATATCTCACGTTCTAAGGCTGTTTGGTGTTAGAGTCGCACCATTGCTAATTGAACAGCTGATGATTGATAATTGAATACAAGAACAGGCTAAAAAGCTTGGCTTGTTTAGCTGAGGAAAATGAAGGCTGATAGAGGTCATGACTGATACTGAAGGTGATAAGCACGCCCAGCAAACCATTTAAGCTAAAGGACAGTGCTGGAACAAATAAAAATAGGCAATAAAGTACCCATGAATATTCTGAGGCTGGAAATGAGCTTTATAGCAATAAGAGGGGTAAAAGAGAGGACCACCTCCTCTGTAGGATCGATGGAGCGAAGACTACCTGCTGGTAGAATTGTCTGAAAGATGCCTCCAAACACAGTGCTGGTGCTTCAGCATCCTGGTGGACCAGGCCACTGTGAGATTGGTGCTTTTGATGGGTGTATAATGTCAGGCATGTGTTCCCTGGTGTTGCACCAATGTTCGTAATACCTTTTCCTGTGGATAGGAGGAATCTGCTTGTTTTGTTGGCTTTTGTGTTCTTGTAAGGGAACACTGGAAAGGATGAAAATATCTCAAGGCAAAAGTAAAGAAACTAATTTTAGCATCGTCCCTCTCCTTTCTGTCACTGTTATATTTTTGGATCCCAGGTTGAACGTGGAAGACTGAGGGGTAGGAAGCTGACCCCTTATAAGATTGAGATATTTGACACTGAGAGCTGGTGGGCTAGAGTAAATGTGGAGACCCTTTGTCTCAAGGAATTTCATTCTTGAGCATCACATTGTTTTACTCCTGTGATGTATGACCTATTTCACTATATTCTCTGCTGAGTTGGGGAAATAATCTTAGAGAGGTGCTTTGTATGAGGGTCTGTCGTTTTGTCTCAAGCTGCGATGTTGGAGTTTTGTGCTTGATGGTGCTCAGTCCTCAGTGCAATAATTTTGCTTTCAAGAACTGCTGTTTTCAAGAGCATTTGTTAGCCTCATTTTTCTTCCACAGACCTCAGCAGTAAACCCCAAGAGTGGAGTTAGCCAAGGTGGCTTGGATTTGAGAAGGCTTTTCCATGTCCAAGGGCTCTGGATTAGGTTTCACTTTGCCGCCATGTACCCCTGGATTGCTCTGTGTGTCTTGCATTGCTTTCTGTCACTGCTTTTAAAGTAGTTTGTTACTGGAGTTTGAAAGTCCTTCACATTATTTAATCTAATCAGTGAAAACTTCCTCATCCCATTATTTGGGCAATTTTGGGGGAGGAGTGGTTGTTTTCATTTGGGTTTTATGATTTACACTTTATTTTTACGGCATGTTTGTTCAGGAGGAGGATTTTTCATTACTTTCCTTTGTAGTGATTGTTTTGTACTTTCTTGGGACAAAATCGGCTCTTTTGAAGGTCTGCATGCTTACGTGCAAAATATTGGCAGATCTCTGAGTCTGAGGAATGCAGTGGAAACCATAGTGCATCCTGTACTTTGATTTCTGCAGTTCTCTGTGTGTTAGTCGTGGTTATGAAGCAGAGTTTCTTGCTTCTTGCTCCTATCAGTGTTAGCTTCTACAATTGTGTTATATTCATATCAACCTTAGCAACAGCCACTATCACCTGATTCTGTTCTAATCTGGACAGGGTTAAACTAGCCCTGAATCAGGGCTGTAAATGCTACAAGCAATGCTACTGACATTTCCTAATGAAACCAGGAAAACTACAAAAAGTTTACTGGTTTGATTGTCCAATTTGAGGCAGCTGCATGGCTTTTTGGCCTCCTACCAATGGTCACAATAGGTGGTCAGCACCTTAGGGAGTCAGACCATTGGTAGAAAATGAAAGAAAATATTTCTCCATATATATAATATGTCCTGGGTATGTTTTCTTCAGTGAACAGTAGGACAAGGGCAGCTTTGCTGGTTGTATGCCCTGCTCGGCTCTTTGCACTAGTGAGTTTAACTCACTAAGTATATGACTAAAATTGGATGTAAGTGACAAACCACTCTGAGCATGAAAATTTTCTGCTCTGATCTTTAGTTTCCCTGTAAGAACTGAGATCCACTAGCAGCGATAATCTGCATTGCCCTCCTCGATATGTTTGTCAGCAGAGTTCACATGGCAGCTCAATTAGTCGGGAGTTATATTTTAGGTGTAGTTTGTAGGTTGGGATTAGAAAGAGGACAGTAATACTCAGGAGTTGTATGGATGTCATCTGAGCTGGCTTGCATCTCTAGCTAAATCATTTGAAAACAGCCATGATGCTAAAATAAAAGAAAATATAACAAATTCTCTTTTTTTGTTGTTGTTTTTGAGGGGTTTCAGAGGTGGTGGGGTTATTTTTGTGTTTGCTTTCTTTTGTTATTGTTTTTCTGGGTAGTCTGGGTTAATTTGTTGAAACTCCTTCCCATATGAAAATATGAAAACCATATTTTTATGGTTGCTTCTCTTGTGAGTGTTAATTTGCAAGATTACATCTTGTTTAAATTTCCCCATTGTATGCATGTCTTTAGCTTGTTTTTCTGTGTGTTATTTTCAGGGGAAGTGGAAGGGGAAAAGAGAAAAATAATCCTGCGTCATTGAAAATAATATAAGCTTTGAGTGTTGTGATGTCCACTCTGTATCATCAGGTGGCTCTTTTGCACTGGGAGAAACACAGCATTCGAAATAATAATATCCAGCAGGAATCCTTCATGAGGTTAACACTGTGAATTTTGCTGTTCTTTATCTCTAGTTTCCTGTGGTTTTCTTCCCCAGCTTGTCAAAAGGGCAATTATGCACTTGAAACTCATGAGTTAAACTCCCCCAAATTGGAGTCTTTTTAAGGAAATCCCATGGTATTCAAGACCATGTGGTTTTGTGTACAGCAAACCCCTCACACCCAGCTGGTAAAACAGCACTTAAGGGATTTTCTCCTTCTCTCCCACTGCCATCAGACTCTTGCACTTTAGGACCCATCTTCTTTATTTTATTCATCTCGCAAGGGCCCGTGGGTCTCTGTCGCTGGTGATGAGAACAGGACACTGGGGTTTCTGCATTTAAACACGGGCAGCTTGGCTGCTTTCTCTGCAACAAGAGGTTAGAAAAATACATTTATCTCTTACTGCTGGCACAGTGTAGTTGGTTTTGGCCTTTCTCAGGCAGCCTCCAGGTTGAGTACTAGTTATTTAGGGCTGTCAGATCACTTACAATCCACCTTTCGGTGCATTTTTTGCCCCAGGAAATAAGTTATGACAAATCTGTAAGCATCTGTTCTCTCCACTGCCATCACACATCACTCTGATTGTTGTGTAAACACTGCTTCTTGGGATGCTCCAGCATCACAGGCCTCCTAATTTGTTGCACTTGTTTTTTCTTGTAAATATTCTCTTTGTGGATACTAAATAGTAAACAGATGTCTATCAGAAAACGTGCTTTATAGGCATTCTTTTGTTTGACAGAACTTTGAAGAGCGGATACGTATTGCCTAGTAGATTTTATTTTTTTTTGAAATATATTTTACTTCTGATTTGTTAAAATAAAATTTAAAAACCCAGGCTTTTACCAAACCTGTAATATATAGTGCAAGTCATTATATTTGCCAGTTATTCCTGATCCATTATTCAGCTTAGAGTTATATAGTTGCACGATCACCCCCTAAAAACATCTATATACATGCAGAGGTGCGTGTACATATCCTGGGTGAACAGTAAATGTGGAACTGGTCCCTAAAAGAGTCACCCTAAATAAAATCTGGCATTTCCACATCAGGTGGGCTTTTTGCCACTGATTTTGGTGTACACAGACCATGCCCTTCCAGTCTGGCTCAAGTCCAATGGAGTTCCCTTGATTTTGCTGAGAGCAGGGCGCACTGCCATTGTCTGAACCAAAGCCTCTTTTACTTAGGCATCTGATTTTGGCTGAAACTTCATGTACATTTTAATGATCTCTAAACTAAATTTGCCAAATGACTTCCTAATCTTCAAAACTATTTTTACCACATCTGCTGTTAGTAAATAACACTGCAGAAAATCTACTCTAAAGAAGGGAAGAATCACAGAGGGGAGCTCTTATCAATATATTTCCTCAGTGAAAGCTTTATGTGGCACCTCTGGAATCAATAAGAGATTTGTCATTGATTTCAGGAGGAATACCTCGCTTTAAAAGAAGAATCAGACAAATCTCCTCCTCTCTATATATTTAATATATGGCACAGGATGCACAGTTTCTCTGGCACTTCCCAAGTTTGTAATTTGTATTTCACCTTAATGACACTTTGTGAATTTATTGGCAGTGAGAAGCACTCCATCAGGATTATAGAGTTTTGCCTACCTTTTGGTGGTTATAACTTTTTTTTTTTTTTTTTTAAAGGAGTGTTTAGTTATTTTTACATAGGTGCCACATGGGTGGGTTGGTACAAGCCTGCCACCGGCGCAAAGTCATATTTTTAAAAGACTAGGAGAATACATCAAAACTCTGCTAGCACTTTCATGGATGGGGGATATTTGGTTAAATAGATGTTTATCTGGGAAAGTCATCATCTGGCTAGCAGCATACTGAATGTTTCTAAGCAGCTAACTTATGTATACTAAACAAATTTGGTTTGGCTGCAGCTAGAGCTGCCCTGTGGAAATTCTCAACATACATTTGTTTGATTGAGCTGTCATTTTCAGTTGATCTGCTGATGATCTGTGTCACTTTGTTTAAATGTCCTGGTGGTTTTTCTCTATACAGTGCAAAACCAGTCCGCTTTCTGTGATGGATTAAATTGAGGTGAAATTTGAGAGTTACTCCTGTTTTCGATTTCTGTGCTCTGAGACAGGTGGGCTGGAATGACAAAGAACTTCACACACAAACACATTAAAACCAAAATGGAGTGGATGCCCTTATGATTTAAAACATCCGTAGATGTGTCAACTACCAAATGCTTCTGTTCAAAGAAGTTGCTGGGATTTGCACTTTAAACAACAAATGGTATTTATTTGGTCTATCCCGTTCAGCTGAAATACCTGGACAAAACTGATGTTGAGCTCTTTTTCTCCTGCAAAATTCCCTCTGTGTGTGTAAGTGCCAAGGGTTTGGCCTCAGAGAAAACACAAGGTTAACCCCGAGATGAAGTCCCTGGTGAGTGGCAGGGACTGGAAATGGACTTTCCTGCATGGTGGGAGTCTGTCAGTCCAGTCTGGCAACTGGGCACGATCTCTGGTGGTCTCAGCCCCAAGGATGTGCTTTTTGCAGATGCTTTTTTAGTAGACCAAAGCTCCTTTCAGACCACAGCACTTGGTTCAGATTTTTTGGATTTTGGGAAGTATTGCTCGAGCTTTGAATTTTGCTCCCTTGAGGCTGGTATGTTTGAGATGCTGGTGCTCTCACTGATGCTGGAGAGGAGCAGTGATAGTTCCAGCAGGGAAAGTGGGATGGTGCAGTGCGAGGAGGGCACAGCCAGCTCTGAGCACGGTGTATGGGAGAGAAATCCCACAGCCAGGCTCAGCCTTGTGCCTCGGTCCTTAACCCCCCTTCCTCCAGCTGGCCTTTCCACAGCCCGCATCCAAAGCCCTTGCTAAAATGCAGTTTTTCCCTGTGCCCAACGTGGGCTCTCGTGCAAGGCTTGCCAGATTTCAGTCTTTGCTTCTAAGGCTCGCTTTGCCGAGCTCCAGCTTTTCCCCTGTGGGCTGTGGTCCGTACGCCAACCGCCGACTAACGCTCTGCAGAACAGCCGGACGGCGGATTCGTGGGGAAGCGCTAAGGGTGCCAAGTCCAGACAACACGCTTGTTTTTTTAAACTTGCCACTGACTTGGTTTGTGGCTGTGGGCTGGTTGTGCTCTCCCACGTGGCTGTAGTCTGCCCACGGGTGAGATGGAGGCACGGTTGTGCACTGAGCACTCTTTCAACACGTCCTCACAATAATTGTATTTTATTTTTTTTCCTCTGACATGCTTGGAGTTATGCATGGCCTTACCGAACTTGTTGAATTAAGGTTCATGGGAGTGTGGAGAAGGTCAGCTAAATACCGGTTTGATGCCTGCTTTGAAAAGTGCTCTAGGAAGAGTTGGTTTTATTTGATTTCAGCTTCTAATGAGCTTACCAGGGAAAGTTTAAAGCGCAGTTTGTTGCTTCCACTTCCTCACTTGGAAAAACTCTTCCGTGACAAGCAATTGCATCGCTGCTGCTTGGGCAAGTGCATCCCACGCTGCTCCTGCTGTACTTTGCTCTCCTGGTACAGGCACTGATGCTATGGTGAAGGATATCTGACAAAAGATCCCTTTTGTGACCACTTATGGCTTTGTGAAGCGTAACAGTTTAGTTTGAAAATTTCTGAGCGTTTTTGGCTTTATTTTGGACAGAAGGAATTCAAGTCATTCTCAGAACAATGTCAGGAAAAGTCACATTATTTTCTTCACATTAAAAAACAAAAACAAAACCAAAAAAACAATAAACCTCTTCAAGCCACTTTTTCTCAAGGACTCCATCACTTCTGTGATTTAAGATGTGTCTCTGTGTGTGTATATATAATATTACATGTACATTTTATATATATACATTCTTGTCATTATAAACAGTACTTAAATCCATGTCTGTAAACATAAATAGATATATAATTAAGTGCTCTTTGTAACAAAAGATTAGTCCATGGTGACATAATAAGTAGAATTAAAGTATATAATAACCGCATGTTAGTTTGAGCTTGTAGGGTCCTCTGTGATCCTTTGGGATGGAGAACACTGCCTGGGCCAAGGTCTCTAATGGCATGGCATCCAATTACACTAAGCCTGAATTTGCTCCATTAAGTGCTATGTATTTATTTAAGCTGTCATATATCAGCCTGCACATGAAAACAATAGAACTCGTGAAGATTGCCAGTTTGGGGGGTAGGCGAGGGGGGGAGATTATTTTTCAAATTTTCTTCCAAGTTATTGGGATGAACCAGAAGCTTTCAGAGTGCTGATTTATTGCTCTCTGCTAGTGGCTCACCAGGACCCCGCTGCTTCTCCAAGATCAACAGCTTCATAGAAAGCGATACAAGGTGTATGGAACAAAGAGTGGAATAAATTACATTAGCAGTTAACTTTCTTTACAGTTAATATATATCAATAAATATCTACAAAATGTTTGAGGCTTTGACCAAGAAGCCATGTAAAATAAACTGTAGTCCCACTTTTTTTTCTTCCTTTTTTTTTTTTTTTAAAGTAAAAATAAATCTAACTGATCTTAACTGTTTCACAGCAGGGGTCTCATTCTGGTTTCACACTGGTGTCACTGTTGATTTTGGAGGGAGGATGTGATCAGAATAAGGACTGTCACTCCTCCCACCTTACAACAGGCTACTGGTGCTATGAGAACACTTAGCAATTCCATACTGTCCTGCTTTGCATCTTCAAAGCACTGGGGAGAGATGAGCTATTCACCATGGGGCTCATCTGAGGCAAATGAGATAATATGATCCCGTGGAAGAAAGGGGAAACCCAAGAGGGAATGGGAGAATTTGTTACTGGATATTTTTGCAAAAGCACCTGAGCGTGCAGTGTCAGAGCTACTTGTTCCCAGTATAAGCAAAGGCTCCATGGTTTGACAGACCAGGGAAGCGAGAGAGCCCAGGAGGTCTTTCTCTTTAGTCCTGTGTGTGTTGAAATATCTTCTTGATCTTTTTTTTTTTTTTTTTAAGTAGCTGGTCTTGAAAAACTCTCCAAAGGTTTCTGTGTCTGTAATATCTCTGTCTGTGAAGCTTTGGTTTGTGTGGAGGTCTCCAGACACGAGACAAGGGCACCATTGGCAGTTGGGTTCCTGGTCCTGAGAGCTACAGGGGAAAGGTTTTCCCTGCAAGAACAGTGCAGATGGATGTAACCAATTTTGCTCATTTTCCTCCAAAGCAAGAATAAAGAGGGGTGAACAGAGTGAGGTGTTACTCTGTGCCCAAGTGAACGGTGTAGCAAAGGGTATTTTTTGGCTGAGGTTGCAAATACTTGTTAAAGAGGGAGCAGGCACCTCCCAGCATCGGCTGTGGACCACCAGCAGGGGAGAGAAGCAAGAGTGGAAAACTCTTAGTATTGAAAACCTCAAAGCAGTTAACCCACAGAGAGCTTATCCTTCAGAGATGTGCTAGGTAAAAATACAGCCAGACAAGCACTCTCGGAGAAGTTTTTAAATTGCATGAGGAACAATTTTATAGGAAAGAGGTGACAACATCCTGGATTTGCCTAATTTCTGCAAACACTTTTAAGACAAGTCTCCTGATTGTTCAGCAAAACTGTCAAAGCTGTAATATTTGGGGCTTGGATTTAATTTTTTTAACTTCTCTGAATGTTTTCCATGATTTTTTTTTGGTAACAACATTGAAAAGAAAATGAAGTAGTTCTGAGAAAAGTGGGGGGAGAGAGTGGAGAGAAAATTAAAGGTTTTCTGGGGAAAAATCTAACCTCTGTTTTTCAAACACCTTTCTGTAGCAGAGGATACAGACAGGACATGGAGCAGGAGCTGTGGTTGCTGGCAGTGAGGCAACCTGCAGCCGGGCTGGAGGAACACATGGAGCACTGTGGTGATGGAGGGGCCGAGTCCTTGTTTTATCTCCATGCAGGTGGTTTGGTTGCAAAAAGCCTAACATTTCCCCCTGTTGTCTTATACAAATGCCAAGGAAAATAATTGCTACAAGTCCTTGTGGCTCATCATGCTCTCATGTATGCCGCGCTTTCTAGAAAAAATAAACTATCCTAGAAAGGCAATAGAAAATTGTAAGTGTACTTAACCGGGTGTAGTTTTCTTTTGCCTCTGTCCTTGTTTAAATTCATACTGGCATGGACTCTGGGGTTTGCTGTAGGCTAGGAAGTACCTTTTTCCCAGTTGTGCTTGGATGCCTGCAGTAAATGCTATCAGTTTCATGGACAAACCTTATCTGCAACACTGCTGAAATTATAATTTCATTAAAGTCACTGGCAAAAGTCGCACTGACTTTAAGATACTTCATAAATCCCAAGTTTGCTGGCACAGACCCACCTTCCAAACTGTGACAGGAAACACATATTTTATTCATCATAAATATTTCGTTGATGTCAGAAATTAATAAGTGCTTATTTAAAATATACGGCTCGGACAGGTAGAATTTGGTTTGTCAGAATAAACTGTGGAAGTGTTTGGAGGAACAGGCAGTGTCTGGAGCAAAGGGAAAGTGGGATCAGTGGAGCTAATGTAGATAAATATGTTCAGAATTATTTTTTTGCTGGAAAAAAAATGAAACAAAAAAGATTCTTGCACTCTGAAAACATGTGTATGTTGTGTTGAGTGAGATACCAGTGAGAAGAACTTGTTAAAGCAATGTGTCAGATGAGGACCTAGGCTTCATGGAGACAAATGGGAACAAATAGTCAGCCATGTCGTGGGATAATCACACCCAAAACAATGCTGTCATGCAGGAATAAGTGTTCCTTTCTCTAAAAAAAGCATATTATTGCTTTACTCATCCAAACAGGTTGGATACAAACATATACTGATGCCATACAGAATGACCCAGAACACACCCGCACATGTAACGTGGAGTATAGCTGCTCTTAAGATTCATGATTTTCCAATCAGCTAAGTACGTCCTGCTTGTTACTGAGTGACCTTGATATAACTGATATAACTACAGCACATGCTGCTGAGAAGTCACTTGCAGGAAAAATTGTGGCCTTGTAGCTCCTCGGAAACAAATGCTGGAAACCAGTCTTGCCAGACCTTGAGTTTTTGAAGTGGACAGTATTGTAGGATTAATTATTCAATACTTTTCCTGATTAGTGTATTTGTTATGAATGCTTCTGTTAGTGTTTCAAGGACTTAACTACAGTGCATCACAGTGTCACTCAAATATAATTAAGACTCTTTCACTGTAATTGCATAATTAAAAAGCTGTCTGGCTGTTGGTACAAACCCTTCTGTCTCTGGCTTACGGCAGTTCAGTTTTCCAGAGGCAACTCCCTGAAATTCCAGCCCTCCCTAAAATACTTGAGTATAACAAGAGAATGGGTGTATTGTAGGTACCTTGCCGTGTCCACTGGCCCTTCTCTGATCATCCCTCAGCTCTTGCTCTTCCATCCCCAGCTGCCTTCTCCCCACTGGTCCATGTCCCGTACTCTTCCCAATTGGAGTGCAGGCAGAGCATCCCTTTGGGATTCAGACAAGGCAGGTTCCCTCCCTGGTGGTTTTCCAAGAGCGTTTTTGCCATGATGGTGTGACTATACAGCATGAGAGAGTGGATGGGGTGGCTGAGCCTTCACTAACCTTTTTTTTTTTTTAAACCTATTGGTGCTTAGAGAGAGAATTGCTTAGCTTCCAAAGACTGTGTATGGGTGTTTGTAGGCTAGCGCTGAGGTGGTTAATGGCAGGAAGGGGTTAAATTCCTTTTTATTTGTAATGTGCTTTTGAAACAAAACTTCTCGACCTGGCTTTCCTCCCCCCCCCCCCCCCCCCCCCAAGTGATTACACTTTGCTGCATTATAAGGGAGTGAATGCATTTGTGTCTCAGGACTGTACTCTACCAGATACTGACATGTTCAACATCTCCCGTGGCTTACCAAACACATCAGGGATGTGGACCTCCCTCTGTTTTCTCATTATGCCAAATAATGAAATGTGGAAATAACTCTAATCCTTTCTTCTGGTTGTGCTGTACCTCTGAAAATATGATAAACTCAATCCAATTAAAAGTCATTACCTCTACAAGGCTCAGTCTCTATCTATAACCTTTGTTTTATAATTCACTCTGTTATCTGTCTTCATTATAATTTGGTAGAATAGTCATCTTTTATTACCGCTTTCTGTTAGAAAGAGGCATGTGATTTCCATTGCTACTTTGTGACACATCTCAGTTTAAAACAGTAAAGGTCTACTAATGAGCAAAAAGAAGTTCAGTTACACTGATTTATTACATCAAGATAAAGTTTCATTTGCATTCATTTATAATACTGTAGGTTTAAGTAATTGTTTTGATTTAAAAATGTTCTTTTGCAGCAATAGTTTTTCACACTGTCAGGGACTGTTAAAGTGCATTACCTTTTCTGTCTTACACCAGCTGATACAGATTTAGTTAAATTTTGTTCCCAGTTAGTGTATTCTATGTGTAAGTGACTGATCACTAAATCACATTTAACCTTCCCATCCTTCTCTTAAGCACGCTGGTTTCTCATGCCATGTCAGCGTGAGAATATATGTCATGTTTACCATGATGGCAATCGAACAATAAACAAAAGCTGGTTACTCTAATCCATTTTCCTCCCTTAGTAGTGACCAGTACTCAGGGCTCAAAATTTCAAGGCAGATTGTTGGGGTTTTTTGTGTGGTTTTTTTTTTTTTTTTTTTTCCTTCTCTCCTCTCTGGGTCTACTCCATATAGAGTCATGAAGAGCATTATTGAGTATGTATTAGCTGCTGCAGCTCCACTTGGTTGGAATATTTTACTAAGATACAAATTTAAGCTATTAGTTGGAATTTCAACATGCTTTGGGCTGCCTCCCAGCCAGTGTGAATCTTTTCTGGCTCCTTGCTAGCTGCAGATCTGGCCTTCAGTACATCAAGCCTTACAGCTGGCATTTTCCTCTTCTCTTACCCCCCTGCTCTGTGTAACCCAGAAAAGATTTTGAAAGTCAAATATATATTTATTCCATTGAGGAAACTTTATCAACCAGCACCCAAAGTTTATTGGCACTACCTAGTGATATAATGGGTAGTTTAAATCCCGCTAACTGCGAATAATTTTTCAGCAGTGTTTATGATTGCAGTAGATTCTAACAGACCAGAAGTACAGATAGCATAAATATTTCCACCAGAGATGATTGTACTGGAACTATAAATAAAATTTGACTTAACTTGTAAATAAATTCAGTGTGTGCCAGCCAACATTTATTCTTTGTTGCTGCATGTAATACAGTAATTTATATGGAAAGTGCACAGGAACACAAGCAGCCAAATTTTGCTTTTCAGTTACACAGGTGCAACTTCCTGACATCAAGGAGAGCAGCTCCCATGCAAATGAAAGTAGAATTTGACCTGCAGTCTCTCAGTGTTGGACCCTAATTAAAAGCCAACGTCTGGTTCACATCTGATGCTTCTGACTGTGTTACTCAATTAGACATGAATGACACTAGACAGAGCACCAAATGCTACTAGTTATTTATTGTAGGGACTGATAGGTTTGCCAGAAATGATGGGCAGGACCCTGTGCAGTTACTGTATTATGACTTTGCTGGTTTAGTAACAACACTTGGCAATGCTGAAATTATCATCTTGCAAAGGCCTGATGCTCTCGAGTGTAACTTCGCTTCTTGCTTGCCTGCTGACAGGTTTTTCCTGAGCCCTTGGTTCTCGTCCTACCATCGGGAGCTCACTTCTGCTCCCAGTACAAGCCTCTTGTTTCAGGGTTATTTTCTGTAGACACAATAATTTGAGAAGCAAAAGCTGCTCCCCACACAAGGAAGGTTTTTGGTTTGTCTTGTGAATTATCTGCACTCTTGTTACTGATGTGCATCTTACCATGAGGCACAGAGGAGATGCTGCCAGCAGCCCTAAGCCTTTTGCATGGGGATCCAAACTGAGCTCCCTTTCCATTTCAAGTAGATACTGCAACCCACAGTGCAGCACAGTGAGAAATTGGTGATTCCTGTACTTCAGCCCCAAAGCATGCTGTGCTCAGGCTGCCTCTTTCTCCTGCCTTTGTCTGCGCAGCTTTTCCTACAACTCCCTCTTCTGCCGGCGCCGCAGAAGGGTTTGCTCGGTGCAGGGCGGCTTTGCCGAGCGCACCGTGAGAATGCCCTGTGCAATCTGCAGCGTCACGAGCATGAAGGGAATAGCTGAAATCTGGGCACCACATTTCCCTCTCATTTTGTTACATTAGTGTCAATCTGAAGAAATTCGAGCGACTTTGGCTAACTCCAGGACAGACACTGATCTCATTTATTCCTCGGTGGAAGTCTAAAGTCATTACTTTGGATTTAACAGTCATGTAAGAGAAATCAGAATCTGGCTGTTGGGGCCATCACACGGGTTCTTTGGTCCCCCTTGCTCTTGTTTGCATGGTCCATGAACATGGTTTTCAGGGTAGGACCTTTTGAGTGTGTTTAGGACAGGCTTGGTTTTCTCATGCTTGTAGGGTCAAGCAATATAAGCATGCAAAATACCCATGCATTTGAAGGCTAATGCTTGTGAAAGTATTTTTCCTTGGTAATGGAAGTAATAATTCAAAACTGCTTCAGGCACGATGTTTATCTCTAAACTTGCTTGTAGTGTCTTTTATTGTACTTCCAAACTTTCTATTTGTAAAACAGTTTTTTCTCTCCTGTTAGTTTTATAACTTTTACCTAACTGGGAATTACTAGCTCTATTCTGTTTAGAATATAATCTCATTTGACTAGGTCTGTCTGGTGCTTTTCACAATGGGGTCCTGCCTGGGGCCCTCTGACTGTGTTACAATACAAATAATAATAATCGTTGTTAGGGCCAGCTCCGCAGAACAGTTCTGTGAATAGGGAGCGGCACAAACCAGTTTCAGGTACATTAACTGATAAAATGTTCAAGCAGAGTAATGTAGCTCTTGGCTAGAGTCCCTTTTGTGCCTGGAGATAGTAACCCAATCTCTGCATGTTTCTAAAGCTAAGGATCCTTCTCTGCTCCTCCTCTAGAGGATGTAAAAGTGGCCCCTCTGAGCCATGTCTACCTGATGTGGGACTCTCAGGTGGCTCCCATTTAGTTCACCTCTGGCTGTATGCTCCTTTTGAAGCTAATGGGGTTTCTTATAATTTTCTGCTTTTCCTGACCTCCTGTGTTATAAACTGATGCGGATATATTTTGTAATCAATCAGTCCCTGCCTGTAACAGTTTTTTTTTTTTCTTTTAATACTTATTCAAACAGAAATTCAGATAAAGGTGTCCCATTTGTATGCAAGAGGAAATGCCTGCCTCCTTTTCAGATATCCCTGCAAATACTCCATGCTGATTTCCTCAGCGCTGAATAGAAATGCTAGGTCAACCTAATATAAATGCTCTCTGGTCTCTTTCAAGTATCTGATTCAGGGCTTTGTAGTACATTCAGGTCCCCAGTCCTTCAGTCCCTCACCTTATGCAGGACAAGGGACTAATTCACCTGATCCTATGTTCGTCCAAAACCTTCATTAATGCACCCTCATCAAAGGCTCGTATTGGGCATGGTCAACAGAGCTAGGAGAGCTCAAAGCTCCTGACGATGGACTTCTCCCATCAGACCGAGCTGGGTCCTTCTTATGTCTAGTCTTTGGGATGAAGGGTCATCTTTCCCACCTTTGAGAAGTCGCAGGCGCAAACCTGTGTGTATCTTCTTACTGCAAAGAACCCCTTCCATATTTATCTCAGCTCTTACTTTATCCTGCTCAGAGATTATGGTATTAGAAACACTTCTGAAGTAGGCTCTCTAGATGTTTTTGCTTCCAGCCTACCTCTTTCATCTGGAGTAATCAGCCATCCAGTTTATGATTAAGTCACTGGTGGCCACGTGCACATCTCCAAGTGCAGAGAACAGGATTTATGTGCTAGAGGGTTTATCAGTTAATAGTTACTTTGGGAATGTGTATCCTCAGGCACAAATTGCCTGAAGAAAGGGAGAATGGATAGTCTGTGTGGATACGTTTCTGTCAGGGGCAGCTTTGGGTCTGGAGATCTGGATGCAGACTTGGAGGACTTTGTGTGAACTTTGAGTTGTAGACCACCTTGAAACATTGATACGTGTAACAAGCTTGTGTGTTCCCTTGATGTGAGATGCCATTGTGTGACATTTCAGCTACAGAAAGGCACTGTTTCATTGGAGGTGGGGCCCAGTGTGCTTTTGAAAACAGCGTGCCTTTGCCTCGCTAGCAATCGCAGCTGGTGGAAAGCAGTTTGGGTTGCAGTCAGCAGCCTCTGCCTCCCTCGGTCGTTATTGTCTTCTATTTAATTGCTCTTGGAGAGGAAGAGCATGCTCAACTACTAAGAAACATCCGAATGGAAGGAAGTCCTCTCCTCCTCCCAGTCATGCGCAGAAGCCCTCTCAGTCTCAAAATGACCCCAGGCCCCGGAGTTACAGCAGTGGTTTTGGCACATGCTATCCCATCCTCATCAGGCACATCCCCAACACGCAGCCACGTGGACTCTTTCCTGCTGGTGTGCAAAGTTGTGTC
The DNA here is from genome assembly GCF_018691265.1 of Tyto alba. Lineage (NCBI taxonomy): Eukaryota > Metazoa > Chordata > Aves > Strigiformes > Tytonidae > Tyto > Tyto alba. The sequence continues at coordinate 5,758,922 of NW_024881262.1, read as the reverse complement.
AAAAGTGCAAACGCAGGTGTCCATCCTGGTCTTTTCGCAGCAATTAACCTTTCCTCCTGGGTTTCCTTTGAAGCTTGCTCATGTTTTTATTGTAAAATAGCGGTGAAGAATTTTATGGAGGCTAATATCTAAGCTTCCACATTACCTAATCTCATCTGTTCCCTTATCAAGGGCCTCAATTTTTATTTCATCCCATTTCTAATGGGGATAATTACTAGCCTTTAGAGAAGCCATCTTGAATTTCAAAACTGCAATGCTATCTGTGTGAATGATTTGCAGTTCACTGGAAAAACAATGCTTATTAGCACCATTCCTGGGTCTAATTCTAACCTTACAAAGATTTTCTATCAGTCAGTATCCCACTGTTTTGTTGGAAGCCCCTCTGATCCATGGAGGTTTAAATTTTAAGGGCAATAGTCCCACACCCTTTGAAAATGAAGACCAGATTCTTGATTCATGTACATTGATTTCTAATATAGCTCCTTCTATCATTAATTTCACAAATATGTCTTAATGGTCTTCCCGTCTCTTGGTCAGTCATAATTCAAATTCTTGTTTATTTTGAGGTTTTAAAGTATATTTTTCCTAGAATATGTTGCTATTTCAGGCAGAATAATATTTCAGTAATTTGTTTTACCCACACTGTTAGGGCTTTGGGGCATATAGGCGTATTATTTTCCAGAGCTTTCAAACTGAAAGCCCGTGTTTAACGACGACATTGGGTGTGGCTGCTGGAAATCAAAGGAGGCACAATAGACCCAGCAAACGGACTTGTCTCCCTGCCAGGCTTCCAGAGGCCAATTTATCAGCTGCAGGTTTGACCCTATATGGCTAAAAACGAGTGTAGCCAGAATGACTGAGATAAGTATAACTGAGGCCTTTGAGTCTGCGAGAGAGAAATTAAACTGGACTGTCCCTTGGGGAGAAGAAACATCTGTAAAGCCGTGCTTGCTGAATGTTTAAGGCTCAGCTTGTGCCAGCTCACGGGCAAGTGCTGCTGGCGAGTGGGGCTGAGGAAGGTGACTCTTTGGGGAAAGACACAGAAAGGGTCATTGCTTGCTGAGACTTGAAATGGTTTGGCTGAGCTGCTTTGTTATTCACTGGAGGAGAGTTGAGCATGGCCATGGGGCACAGAGGAGAGCCCTGGTTTTATGGGGCACTGCTTGGTGAGATGGGCTTTTTAAGGAATTTGAGTGTCAGGCACCCAGCTGTCATGGAAAATCAGTAGGATTTAGATGCCTGAAGTTTTTAACCCCTGCCCACCCCCCACCCCCCCCCTTCCAGTGAGCCATGTGCTTATCATCATCCAGATCACTTTCCTTATGTGATTTTTCTTCCTGCACCCCATGTGTATACATGGGTTAGGTTTTTTTTTTTATTATTTTTATTTTTATTTATTTATTCCTCCCCCCCCTTTCAAAAACAGCTGAAGTCTTTTAGGCAGGACTGCAGTCTAAACAGTTGTGGGAAGACATCTGAGTGGGGGCGAGCCTGTGCTGGGTGGACGCAGCACTGCTGCTGGCCTGTGAATTCAGGGGGTGCATCAGAATTTTGGGGATGCTCAGGAGGTGTGGATCAACCTCTCCTCACCCGTGCCGCCGTGCTGGAGCAGAGCCATGTTTGGGGACAGTAGCAATTCCACGGTAGAACAGAAATGGCTGCTAACGTGGCCGTTTCAGTGCAGGGTGAAGTGAACGGTGACATCCAGGTGGAGCTGTGTCTCTACCCTTTTCATGTTGTCTCTCCTGTCGGTTGAGTTTTGCTGTGGGCAGGAAAGCGCAGACATGGGTTCATAGGTGCTAATGCACAGAGCAAGCTCTCTGCACCAGCGCTTTCATGAGCCCTTGAGCATCTTTGCCAAACTTGGCACTGCTGAGCTATGACAGGCAGGATTTCTGAAGCATAAGCGATGGAAAAATCCATCTGTGTGTTCTTCTCAGCTAAATGGTAGAGTCAGTCAAGATTTTCTACTTCTCAGAGCACCAGGTATTAGAAAAGTGACAAATCTATCAATATTGGGTTCAATCATTAAAGTGCAGGGAGAGTCTGCCAAACCAGAGGCCGAAGGAATGGGTAGCTGAACTTTCTTGTGACATGCATGAGGTCATAGCCAGTGCCACATAAAAGAAAGAAAAACAGTTCATGGCTGTGAATAAATTGCTCACAGATGAAGAATCCAGTTTGCCAGTCATGTGATGGGAGCAATCTATTCAAATGATTTGTTATGTCCCGGTGTTTGTCTTAGGCAGTACCAGAAGCATGAAAGTACAGATATAAAACTGTGAGATAATATGTAACAAAGATGTGAGAGATAATGGGCTATGACCAGTTTCCAGTGGAAAAGGCATACGGTGCTAATCTACCATGGATAGTTTCTTAAATGAGCAAGAAATTGAAAGAACATTTTAAAGTTTCCTGTTTCTTCACTGAAACGGAGTCATTCTGAATGTCAAGCCCAGCGTAACACTTTAATTTCTGGGCCAACCATATTATGCAAATATCCTCATGCTCAGATATTAAATACTCAATCTCTCAACTTCATTCCTTGGAGAATAGTATTCTCGCCTCCTGTTTAGGTTAGAATTAAGTGGAATGAGTTCTGGTGTGTAGGAAAAGTACAGTAACATTAATAAATTTAAATGAATGTAAATAATTGAGAAGTTGTTTGCTTGGCTTGTCTTTTTGCTCCTTTTGCACGTATTATTGGGTTGTGTATTATACTGCTGGTACAGTTAAAGTCCCTGCCGAAGTCACTCCGAGTTTTTTGACTAAAAGGAATTTACAATCAGCCTTACATTTTGAGCTGTCAAAAATAGTGAGTTTTTCTTTTTTATTCCTTCTTTTTTTTTTTTTTTTTTTTCCTTTTTGTTTGCTGGCTAAGCCCCAGAGACGAAGAGGGTTTGTGTGTTTTTTTTTTTTTTTTTTTTTTTTTTTTTCTTTAATGTATTTTGGATCTGCCCCAGGTTTTTTTGCAACTGTAAGAGGAGAAGGTTTATGTTCTCTATAAGGTGCTGCTTGGATCCTGAACTTATTTTAGTCCATTGCATTTCTTGGAGGTCAGTGGAAAGACACTGATTTACATCAGCTGAAGTTTTTGCCAAGAGTTGTGTGGTAGGCTGGATCCTTTCCTCCAAAGACTAATTGGAGGCCATCAAACTTAATTTTGGCTACTTTAGGTTCAATCTGTCTCTGAAAGACCAGTAAAGCTTTCCTGCTTTTCATTTCACTTAGATTTCAGTTGTAACATATAATGCTGGCTTTCAATTGTAATTTCAAAGAGTATGCAATGCAAAGCGCTATATCCGGACCAGATTGGACAATAGGGTGTGCCTGCATATACATCTGTATGTAATTCCCTCGCTTGTGTTCAATGATGTAAACCACTTTTGATGTCAGGAATATTGAGAAACACTGTGTATCCCCAGGCCTACAATAGGGAAAAGGCTCAGCTCCTTCCAGGGTGAGGCTCTGCTGCAGGACTAGTGATTGATGAAGGTGCCACCCACCTACCAAAGTGTCCTCTCCATTTCATGTGCAGGCTGAAAGGGTTTCATATGCAAAATCCGTCAGGATATTTCAAATCCTACTCTTTGGCTTTATTTTCCAGGTGATGAATGTTTGTATGAAAGCTTTCCTGAACTTCCTTTGGAGGAAGCACCAGAAGCTGATGGAGAGGCTGCAAATATCCAGTGTCCAACATCCGTCAGCATTCAAGAGCCGTCTTCTCCAGAAACCTCCGGTGAAGCTTTCACGCCAAAGGAGAGCTCTCCTTACAAGGCTCCGATATACATTCCCGATGACATTCCCATTCCTTCAGAGTTTGAGCTCCGAGAATCCAGCATTCCTGGAGCAGGATTAGGGATATGGACCAAAAGGAAGATTGCAGCAGGAGAAAAATTCGGCCCTTTTGTAGGAGAGCAGCGGCCACACCTTAAAGATCCCAGTTACGGTTGGGAGGTAAGACACTGTACATTCTTTCGGTCTGTTGAGCTCCCTTGCATGTCTATAAACACAGAAGTATTTGCAGAATTTGAGCCCTATCCTGCAGCAGCCAAGGGATATTTGTGTGCACGAAGACTGCTTTGTGGCCTTTTAGGGCTTTCGGGATGGAAACAAGTGTAAATTAAAAAAGAAAAAAGTCAGGAATTATTGTTGCTCTTCATGAATGAAATCTGTCTGGGTGGATATTGGCAGGTGACGTCTATTTTGAGGAGAGAGAGGAAGAAGTTGAGGTGTTGGAACAATTTTGTACCAATTTCAGTCTGCTCTTGGACAGTCCAGCAGGATATCTGTGAGTGAGGGATTTGCAAATGACACTGCACTATCTGAAAAGAAACTGGGTGCTGCTTTCAGGGTTGTGAATTGCCACTTTCTGTCAACAAAGTTTAGAATAACCCTCCAATCTTTTGTGTGGTTAAAATTTCTATTGAAGAACCTTGTGCTACCTGGGGACTTTGAAAGCTGGGGGTTTGATCCTGCTTCCATTTAACTTAATGGGTATCTTGCCATTCTTTTGGTGAAGTGTGTTTGGATGCTGGTGTCAAACCTAGCACAGAGGGATGATGTGGCTTATGTTACTTGTGCAGATGCTCTGAGAAATGTTGCTCAAGGTCTCCTTTGGCAAGTACAGTGGTTGTCTCTTGCTTTTCTTACCTTCAGGGACAACGTGTTTTCCTTGCTATCGCCATGGAGCTGACTGAACTGCAGGTCCATGGTCAGGTCAGGGCTTTAGGCCTCAAGTGGTGCACATCGCCTGTTATGGTGCAACACACGTTCTCACGTGGTTTTATTCATAGCTTTAACAATGTGCTGTAGAAACAGAGTGCAATCTCAGCTTTCCATCTGTACGTTTCCTTTGGTTTCTGATAAGGGTAGAAGTACAGAGTTTACATGACTCTCCAGGGGCATGACTGACCTCTGGAGAGACGGGAGGTTCATTTTCCCAGCAAAAATGAAGTTTTGCTGTGGAGCAGAGCCTTGCAGATATGGTGGAAAATGGGAGTTTGATTTGATCTTAACTGTCCATAAATACTCGGTGAGTTCATTCCAAACTTTCCGTCCAGTTGTTTAAACTCTTGTGAGACCTGTGACAATATGACAGAATAGTGTCAGGAGAAATTATAGACTTGGCAGCACTCTATCAAGTTAAGAGACCCTGATGCAATATAATTGCTGGTGAGAAATCTTTATTATTTGAAAAAGGCACCAGGAAACCATAAAATCTGACCTTTAACCACACCACGATCAAGCTCAGATATCGATAACAGAAATTGGAGCAAAACTGCTGAGACACAGCTGTACTTGCAGGTTTAACATATTCCAAAATTAAGGTATTTTAAACTGAATCCTCAGGTGGTATAGTGCAGGATATCCCCACTAAAACTGAGGGAAACCCATCTTGATTTTCACACTCTTAGATGCTGATAATATGCTGCAATATTAGAGACTAGTTTTCCTGCTTTAAAATATTTAGGATTTTTGGGGTCCACAAAATACAGACAAGAAATGCGTATCTTGATAGTGCTGGAAGCCCAGCTGGCAGATTGAATCCCTTTCAAGCTGCAGGACTTGTGCCATTTGAACAGTGGTATGTATTTGGGACAGCTGGGAGAAGCTATTGAAAAATGTTGGAGAAAAATCACACAAAATCAGCAGTTGAGTCCCTTTTGCAATTTGGCCACTCATCTAGAAGTATTCTGTGGTGCTCAGGGGAGCTTGAAACAGAATATTTTTCTAACAAGTGTGTTAAGTACATTTATTGTAATTGAAGGGAGGCAAAGAAATGCTGGCTACCATGGTTTACAGAATGAGTAAAATGGCATGTAGGGAAGGTTAAGGCTAAAGGACAGATGTGGGGGGACCTAGTAGTGCTGGAGAAGACCTTATCAGTGCCAATACCAGCCCAAATGTTCATCATCACATTGTTCTGAAAACCACTACTTCCTTTGACTTGTGACTTGGGATAAAAAAGGGAGAAAGAAGTTGTCAGTGGTGTGTGGGCTCAGGCAGTGTCAGAGGAAGTGTGGGATGGTGCGGCAAAGGTATCGTTTATTGAGGTTTAAGTATGGTCTTGTGAATTTAAGCTTTTCTGGTGTCAGTTTTTCTGCCTGTTATGGGCATTTTTGTGAAACAGGACATTTGTCCTGCCAGGTGCCAACAAGTCAGTTAACAAATGGGGAATTCAGTTTGTTGTTGCTGATATCAAGGTGAAATTTCATTATTATATTTTAAATGGAGGCAGGATGGAACCAAAGTTTCCGTATGGTACTGACTGTGGATTTAAGTGACTTTGTAGTACTAAAGGGTTTAAAAATCTTCCCACAATGATATTTGCTTGCTAAGTGAATTGCACTGATGAAGATGCTGTCATGATATTCTCTTATGTTTGACTATATATAATTCCTAGAACAGTGCATGGTGCTATAGAGGTCACCTGTGTCTGGTGGCTTCAAAAGGTGAGACCGTCTCACTGGTCCCACAGGTCAAAGAAAGCATTTTGCTGTGCACTGCTCAGAGAAATACATAGGGCAGTTGCAAAATTGCTAATGCTTGTGTGCTTAATTCTCTTGAACAGACTCCTCTGTGGCTACAGAGAGAATGATTAAGTTATTGGAAAAAATCTACCTTTCCATTTTATCTGCATTTCTCTGAATGCTATGTGAAACACTGAATGTACAATGTTGTTTGACTTTCAAAGATGATGAAGGAAGAATCTCTTTTCATGAAAATAATTAATAAATGTATTAAAATATTTTTGGAAGGAAAGCTGAACATCTTCCTCAGCTGTTTTCTGATGCTGCATGTATTACTGACTTTGCTATTAAAGATTTGCTCCTTTTTTGTAATTGTTTAGGATTGTTAGGTAGCCTAGAGTCTTAAATTAGAAAATTTCAAACCAAAACCCTACATGAACATTGCAGAGAAGAGTTCATAGCTGTGCACAAATTTAGACTGAAACAACACTTTTGGAAAGGAAATTTTTATTCTCTTGCAAAACATTGCCATGGTTTTGGGTATTTCCAGCTGTGGGATACTTATGACTTCCAGTTTTTGTGACTGACGTCCATTTGAGTTGATACTAGGATTAGCCTGTAGTGGTCAGGAGAGAAGTGGAAGCTGGAGGAACTGCTCCTGTTAAACTTTGCAGCCAGGCAGCTGATGATAAAGAAGAAATTGCCTTAGAAGCCTGAGGAATTTCATGGGGCCTGTTCCTACATTCCCTATAGCAAGACTCCCTATGGCATTGACGTAGAGTTTTGTCAGAGCAAGTCCAAGAAAACAATGTCTATTGTGTCCATTTATATACTTCAGCCATAAAACACACTCAGGGACAAAGAGAATTTGTTGTGATATAGTTGTGCTTGGGTCATGATTAGAGTGCTGCAAACCAGTTTAAATGAAAAGCCATAAATTTGAATTTTATCTCATTTTGTGGGTCTAGAGCCGAGCATTATCTAATCAGGTATTGGTTAGCTAAAGTACAAATCGAACAGGGGGTCACCGGACAAGGGGAAAGGTCGAGCTTTTTTGCAGTTTGTCACTGAGGTTTTAGTATTTGCCGGCAGCCCGAATATCCGAGGGGGTCGGGAGGCTGTTGCTCAGTGGTTGTTTGAAAAGGGAAAATTGACTGCTTCTTAATCAACAAAGAAAACAAGCTTTTAAGGGATGGCAGTAATTTTTTTTTAAACAAAAGCAAGGGAACACAAATTTAGTGATTTCATCATGGTTCATGCCCTGCTATGAAAAACAACTGGGAGAGTATTTCAAAGAAAGCATTTGAATAGGTCACCAAAGCACATGCACCTATCTTCGAACAGCATCTTCTGGAGTATGCAGAATATTCAAATTCAGGTCTCTTACTGTTATAACAAACTCGATCTCATTCATAGGGACAATTTCTTCACAGCTCTTTTTACCCTAAACTTTTATTTCTTTACTAGGAAGGCAAAACCAGGAGCAATAAACTCTAATAAATCAAACTTGTCACAGAAGTAAATATTTTAGAGCTTTATAAAGCAGCATTTAATCTGTTTATAGAGCAGAGTATATTTTCCTGTCATGACAGTGAGATTGAAAAACATCTCAGATTTGGCAGAGTATACTTGAGCTGATGCTGTTACTTCTAAATGGAAATTAGGAGGCCATTTAGCTATTTGTTTACTTCTTCTCTATGATTTTTGATGTGAGTCTTTGAGGAAAGCTGCATAGCTTCCTAAAAATTGTTCTGGAGTACAGGCTTCCCACTGGTTTATAGGGACCGGAATAGTTGCAATTTTAAGTTTCAACTCTGAAGCCTTCGGCTTTTTTTTTTTTTTTTTTTAATTTAAATTTAGGTTTTAAATTCTGGGTTCTAGGCGTACCATCTAACTTTATGAAAATTAAGTAAGTTACAAAATGTGAAGTTAGAGGCTTTTAGATTTGGAATCTAATGTATATGCTCCCAAATCCAGGTTGTAACACCTAAACCAATAGATTGTTTTTCTTGGTCTTAACATCCAAAAACTTCCACTGCAATCAACGGGTGTTACCAGCTGATCCCTTTCTATGTTATCCTCTAATTTTGGGTCCTCCTTTGGAAAAATCTGTCAAAATGCTGAAAGTATCATCTGTCTTTTTTTTTTTTTTAATAAAAACAACAAAAATTAGCATCTTCTAAATAACTGCACATGGGTTTCACACACATCTTAAAACTCGTGTTAAGCTATTCTTAATAAACAGCAACAGTGTTGAGAGAAATAACTCCCTTGTAGTCAGTGAAATCACACTGAGAGATAGCAGTAGATTGTCATTTTCAAAAAGGAAAAATAAAAGGAACAAAGACCATCATGTCTGAATATTTTTCTTTGGGATATGGACTTTGTCCTAGTGTTAAACACCTCAATTTTCTGCTCTTGTCTGTCACTTTCACACTGGACTTTTACAGGCCAAATCTTGACCTTCCCTTGAATTGCTTTTAAGAACACTAACATGCAAAGCAACTCCACACTCAGCCAGATTGTTGGAAAGTGGGGAAATATAATGCAGATTCCTTGCCTACATTTTCTTCTTCTGTATGGATTTCAGCAGTAGAAGGACTCCAGGAACCCTTGCAACGTTATTATTGAGGCAAAAGCAAGAATAACAATGTGGGTTATTTTGTTATTTGGAATTAAAAAGGAATAATTTGTTTTATAGTGGGGAGTGGGGATGCTTTTTGATCAATACAAGTCCAACCTAGTTTTGCAGATAGTGTATTCTCCCCCAGCTCAACAGATCATCCACTTCTGGCAGCTGCAGGTGGGGTTGATGACATCCTTACTTTTCCTTCAATACATAGGTGATGTTTTATCCCATTTGGAGTTCAGCTTTGGAAGGCATAGAGCACTCTGGCTCGGATCCAGTAAAGCACTTAGGCACGGGCTTATCATGCACAGGATTACCCAGGTGTTTGAGTTAAGCATGTGCTTAACTGCTGTGTTAGTTCTCTGTTAGGGACATAGTGTTCAGTGCCACATTGGATGGGGGGGGTTTATACAATATATCTTGCCTGGGGTGAGTATGCATGAGGGTGCTCAAGACAGACCCTTGAAAGTTGGATACAAAAAACGTTGCTTAGGGTGCTGCTAATGTTACCAGTCTGAATTCTTCGGTTGTTTGCATCTGTGCCTTGCCCTGAGGCTGTGACTAAGATGCTACCACAGCAACTGGGATCCTGTAGCAAGGTAGGCAGATGCTTCATAAGCAAAGTGTCACTCAGAGGCAAAGTCAGTTGTACACCCTGACAAGATACCTGGCTGTTAACACCAGCTTTCTCCCTGCCCAGAGGACAGACAGTTTATAATTACAAATAAGCAAGCATCAGATCCTCGAATAGCAAGATACAAGCAGGTGGACTTGTCATTCAGTTTGAATTAAATAAATCAATAGCAAATGGGAGCTATTGGTCCTTTGGGTTGTTTCATGTGGATGGAAGAAGGTTAGGACGTGGGGACAGCACAGAGTAGTCTGCAGTTATCTTTCTTTACTGTTCCTTCCACTCTTCAACTCTCCTAATTCTGATTAAGCAGAGTCTCACTTCGTGAGGTCAGTGGGTTCTGATGCTTTGTTGTTTTGGACAAAGACCATAATCTTCCCTTGCTCAGGCAAAGCTGTTCCTCACTGGAAGAGGAGCACAAACAAGATCTTTAGAGCTCCCTCGTTAGCTCTACGATGCAGCTATCCTCGGAAAACGTTCAAAATGGTGTCACACGAGATAGCTGAGAGGTTGTACTGGCTGCCAGAAGGGAGGTGCAGCCCAGCACTATCCTGAGCCAGCTCTGGCACTGGGGCTGCTGCTCACAGGGCTGGTAAGTTGCTGAGCCAACCCAAAGTCAACGTGGCAAGAGTATCAGGAAAAGGTTTTTGGCTGGCACAGGAGCTGAGCGGGTGCTGGGGTGGCACGGCTGTGAAATCTCACATAAAACTTTTGTCTCAAACCCGGAATGATTTCTATGGAGTTGACTATTTCTTCACACGGGGTGGATGCTCCACTGCGTCCTTGACCTTGGGGGCAGGAAATCGCCCCTTTCATGGCATGGCCTCAAGCCACAGCAACTCCTCTGTAGGTCTGTGTATGTATTCTCCACAAAGCCACTGATGTTTTAATTTAATCAGGGGGAGCATTAACTCCTGAAGGAAGCAGAGCGAAACCATAAGGGTCAAGTGGACTTAGAAGTAGGAAGGGGAGAAGGAAGTTTTGTTACCTTCTTCAGAACAGAACTGGGGGGGATGTTTCATGAATTTGTATTTCTCTTCAAAATCAGGTGGTTATTATTTACTCAAATGTGACTCTGGTAGATTTTATTTGATTTTGGTAGCACTTTGTCCAAGCAGGTAATAGCACTAAATATGCAGAAAGGAAAAGCTGCCATCGGAGTAAGTCTGTGAGATTATCAAAATATGAAGAAAAAGAATTGTGAGAGGTGTCAGATGTCCCTTTAAAAGACAAAACTTGTAAATTGAATTTAGCCATTAAGAAAGACAACATCAGAATGAAAAATAAAAAAGATAGAACTGAAGAGAATAATAATTGTATCTAATAGAATTGACAAACAATCATAATTCTTCCCATTATATAAATATGTTATAAAAAATTTATTGTGAAATGCCACATTATGCAAGCCAGGATCCAAAGATGAGTTCTTTGCATTAAGTACAGTAGATGCCATTAAGGAAAACAGTCAATATGTCACTAAGCCACGGCCTGTAAAATTAAATTGATTTGGTAAATGTAAGTAAGATAGATCTGTTTGCTTTCATCATCAATTTTGAGTGGGTGAACAGGTGATGTCACCAACCTGGGAGCGATAAAGATGCAGGACCATCTGGAAAGCTTTGTGATGGATGGGCAACTGCTTTTGGATAGTGACAGTGCTGTGGTACTTTGTCACTTAGGATGCAGTACTTAATAACTTTTCAATACCATCATAATAAATTTCACTGCCTTATTAATATAGAAATGGTGAGTTATTACTGTGATGGCTATTGTAAATAACAAGAGATGCAGCTGTCAAAAGCTGATTGTTTGGGCATGTTTCTTTAAGCAACACAGTTGACTTGGGATAATCAACGTATGTCTATACCAGCAGAGTTTATTGCTCTTGTCAAAAGAAAAAGCTGCATTATTCAAAAATTATATGAAGTCCATAATAAACAAGTTTAATATATTATCAGACTTTTCCTATAAGTTTCCTAACACTGAACAATAAATCACTTTTAATAATGCTTTTCCATGTACAATAATATCCTTATGCTGTAATAATGTCCTTTCCTAACTATTCACTGAGCAGAGAACTTCTGAAAAAACAGAAAGGTATCTCTCACTCATCAGAACACTTACAAAATTAAATCTCCCTACTTCATTAAAAGGCTACTTCTGATACAAAGCTGATGGGCTCTAGCTGTGTCTTTCTTTTTTATTTTAATTGAACAGATGTAGTTAAAAGTAATCTATGACAAAGAAATACAGACAAAATTATAACCATGTGTCCCTAAATACCGGCAGGAAAGAGCATCTGTGGGTGTTTTATGAAAGCCCAAGACTGCTCTGTGACATTGCTGCTAATGTCCTTGGTCTGAGGACTGGAGAGAAACAAAATGCATAGATAGTTGTTAGCAGAAGATGAATTACCAGATCAATCATTTAGCACCATTCAGAGTATTATACCATTGTTCCCTGGGAAGATAATTAAATCAGTGGTGTCTGTCTTATTTATGTAAAGAGGCACAAACTTGTAAAGAATATCCAAAGCTCCTCAAACATATTATTTCTGGATTTTTTAAATTATTTTTTTTTTTAAACCCTACTGACTTTGCCTTTCAGACTGTAGCTTTGTCCTTCTTTTCAATTAAATGTCTCTCCACCATTTCTATGACTGCTGAAAAGAAAGCCAGCAGTCTATTAACAGGCAATAAAGTTCAGGAAGCTGAAGACTAGTTTCTTGGGTCAGAGGTGAAAATTGCATACTAAATGAAACAAAGGTGTGTCTTGATGGCTCAACAAGCAGCGGAGAGACGAGCATACATGTGGGCAGGAGGAGACAGTCATCATTAAACAGAAGCAAATGAAGACAGGAGTTAGTGTATGTCAAAATGCTTATTAACCCAAATGAACAGATGCACTTCAGAGGATATAGCACTGAGGTTTGGCATTTAAACCGCCTCATGATTTAACAGTATCATTGAAATCTGGGCATTTGGTCTAAGACAGACATTGCTCAACTTTAAAAACAAAGCAAAACCCCTAACTTCTGCTTGTTAGAGCCTGCAGATTGGGAAGCGTTCGTCAGGATGGTAGAAAAATATACTGATTTGGAAGTAAAGAATATAAAACATTAATTGGCTAATAGGGTATTTCTATCCCAGAGAGTACAAATGTGGTGTTTTATTGACATGACAGCCCTCATATCTCCTGGCTGAACAGCAGGTGGCACACGCAGGGGTGAGGATGGAGGTTGTCAATATCCAACCTGATTTTATGTGATCATGTTAAGTTTGATGCATACAATAAGCATTAATTGGGAAAAAAAAAAATATTAAGTAACCCTTCCTTTTAGAGTACAGTCGCAACATTTTTCATGGAAAGATGTAAAAGATCCCACAAAAAGCATAATATTTAATCAGTTGAAGTAACTTTCAATGCACTCCTATCTTCTTGACGTGGCCTCAAGTGGTAAATTGCCTTTCTGACTATGGGTCAGAATGATAATGACTATATGGGTATTTTATTCAAAATTAAACCTGAATATTCATGTTTTCTACAAGATTTGCAATCACAGTATTTCTGTTGTTTCCAAGAGCAGTTATTTCAAGACCATGGCAGTAATATCAATTTTTGTGAAAAAATGTAAATCTCTCCAGGATGGGAAAATAGAAGTTTGGGTATGGGAAGTCTTCAGTGTTACTACATTTACAGAAAATATTCTTTAAAGCCAAATTTTAAGCAGTCATCTAGTGATAATCTCTGCACAAATACAAAATTTGCATGTGAATGTGGAAAAAGTAATTTTTCTTGCTAGTGTTAACTTCGTGTCTACCTATTTGGAATACCTGCATGTGTAGGCACACAGATGAGCCGCTGACAAGGAAGAGAGAAACTAGTTTTTCTGTCTCCCTTTAATGCTAGAACCAGAAATGATCCTACCAAACTTTGCGTCTGCAGAGGAAGATGGTGCTAATGACTGGGGAGAACTGTGATGTTGTAGTGCCTTGCCAGACCCTTTGAAATATGCCTTCTCTTTTGCACAGAGGACAATATCTTACAATTTTCCCCCAGTTAAGACTATGCGAAGATGTCTTTTTTCTTATTTGTTTGAATATCTGCGGTCTCAAAATACATTTCCCTTCACAGGCTGACCCCAGGCAGTGCACTTCCCTCTTATTCCTTCATCATGGTTTTCTTTCTCTTCCCATAGCCAGTGCTACTGTCTTCCACATCATCCCAAAACCTTGCAGTCAACTGGGATCCTTGTTCAGCCTTGTGAAAAACCCTGTAATTTCCTTCTGTCTAAGCTCTTCTGAATCCTTTGCAAGTCCTGTCCATCTCTGTCCCATATACCTGGCTCTCATCTTCCTCGCTTTATTTTTCAGCAGGTCACTGCCATAATCATCACCTTTGCCTCTGGCATTGACTGTGTACACAGTTTGCTATCCAGGTTCTAATTGCCTTTTAGTGCCTGCATATATTTGTTATCATCGGCATCCTTTCCTATCTTGGCCCTCCTCATGTCAACACTTCAGTGTCCTTCAGTCCATCTAGGCTCGGTGTTTCACCGCTTTTGGGGACACAGTCTGCCTGTACCTTCCCACAAACTCTTTCCTCCACTTGAAACATCACCACTTTCAACCCTGGCAAAGCAGCTCAGTCCCTACTGGTACGGGCCCTGCTTTTTCCTTTCAAAAGCTGATTTTCTCAAATCATCTCCCAGATTTAGATGGTTAGAGAAAAAAGGCAGCATCTCAACTTCTGTCCTCAAAGCCTGTGCCCTCCCACAGATGCAAGTGAAGCTGAATAAAACATGTGTTTTATGCAGAAATAATGATGCCCTCTTTTCACACTAGTTTAAATAATTATTTTAAAATTACAACTTTAATAGAAGCTGCTGTGTCTGTAAAGAAACCTTCATGGTAGGGATTTGGCTCGGTAAGTGTCACTTGTTTGGCATTTGCATTCAAATGCTTTTGTGCTTCTGGAGCATTTTTAAAACTTGACTATCTGCTCTCACTGCACATGTCAACAATGCGCAAGCAGAAGACGAAAATTCTGGTTTTCAGCCCCAGCATTCCTGAATAAAATTTAGCTTATTGCAACAGTATCATTTTGGGTGTGATTTTTAGTAGGTTTGAGCTTGAATGGGTTTAGAATAGGTGCTTGAGCGGCTTTTGTCCCCATGCTAATGCCCCCACAGCAGTGGGAGTCAGGAGGAGTGGAATGATGACCTGAAATAGCAGACGGCTCCAAACAGAGCTGGATTAATGTGAAATGGGGCCCTTATCCCATCCAGCCAGGAAGCCTCCAGCCAGCCCAGGGACACCCATGATGTAGCCCATCCAGAATCCCCCCCAAACCCACTGCTGCTGAACCCCCAGTCCTTCTGTGGCAAAGAAATCCCCCAAAGTGGGTTTTGAGCAGCCCTGACAGAACTCTGAGCTGTGTGCCCTGCCAAACATTAAACAGCGGAGGGATTAAAACCCAGTTTGCCTGTATTCTGACAGGTTTTGTATAATTTTTTTATATGTGACAGACGCATTTGATGTGTTTGGAAAATTCGGCAGTAGCGTTCCCCCTCCTGCGATATTGCCAGGGTTGCTCTGTAGTGCTGAAGAAGAAGAAGAAAAAAAAAGCTTTAGTGTTGGGAATTATAAATAATTTGATGCAACAGGTTTAAGTTACCATTTTTGTGGTGAAAAGAAAAGCTTAGCATGATCCAGATTTTCCTTGGTTTCCTCCCATTCTGCTGAGAAGCAGAGGTATTCACATTTCTTTGTCTAACAGTTTTATAATGTCTTAAGAGATTAACAGTGAGCATGAATGAGGGGCTGAGGATTAGACGACAAAAAGCCCGGGCCGTCCACTACCTTGTTTGCACATTTTACATTTTTCAGCATTGCCGAGTGAGTATAGAAACTAAGGAAAGATAATAAGGACCAGAGTCCCAAAAGTGTTTAGTGATTCAAAAAAATTCAGATGCCATGTCAGAACTGACAGAATGATGGAGCATTATGTGGCAGGACCCACTTTTTTGTCTTAGGGTAAGCTCTCGCCCTGAGTGAATGCAGATGTTATCGCAGGATCCCAGACAGACAGTCAGTGAAATGTGACAAGCTGTCAGCAAAGTTACACTACGTTGAGTTTGCTAAAATATCCCAAAGCTTTATACATGGCTTTTTTTTTTTTTTTTTTTTTTTTTTTTTTGTAATATATATATAGAAAACTCTTAGCTCAATCAATTGGGGGGAAAAAAAAAAGCAGGACGGGGGGAAAGGTTACTGTAACCTTTCCAGTCGGGAATCCTTTGAATGGTTGAGACATGGCTGTAAAAGTTTTTTAAGAGTGGGGGGGAAATTATAATCTGAAATATTTGGAAGGTTACATTGGCATCGGTAACATTTCTGAAAGCAAAGCACATGCATGGTAAGGCTGTTAACCACATGTCATACCGTGTCAGTCATTCCCCGAATGATTTGGGTATTTACCCCTGTGAAATGCTTAGTCAAATCGGTAATAGCAGAAGTGAATCCTACCAGGACTCAGCTTTCTCTTTAGTAGGGTATCAGTTTCAAAATAGGGGATTTATAAGCAATTGTAATTCCTTTACTATTTTGTTGTTGTTTTGTTGTTTTTTGATTGGTTTGTTTTGTTTTTTTTTAATCTCAGAAATAGATGCAAATTTGCTGGTAGAATTGCAAACTGAATGGCAAAAAGGATGTAAAATGGACTGGTTAAAACTTGTTCAGCAAATAAAAATATACGTCGAGGCAAATCAATGCAAATGACCTGAATTCAGATGCTCTGAAGTCATAGTGAGGCACAGAAAATGACTTTTGTTTTGAATTTTAAGTCTGCAAGAGATATTCGATTTGTAAATATTGTAAAAAGATATGAGTTTTTAAAATTTTGAGTAGAAAAATAAGGGCCCTATTCTGCATAATCTTAAATATTTAGCTCTCAAGGAATCTGCAGTGAAGTGATGTTATTTATGTGCCAACCCACTCCCAGGGCTGTGATCAGTATTTTTTTGTTTTTAATACTTCATTATTTAGAAAATATAAATATACACTGGGAAAATTGAGTATTTTTACACATACAACTGATTTTCACTTTTGAATTAGAAATGTGTCAGATTCAAGCTTTTATGTAATTAGAGGGCAGGGAGCCTAAAATACTGATGTTTTCAATTTATTTCACACATTTGTTTTAAAAGTATATTTCCTTATACAGACAAGTAGATTTTGACTTGAAAATGCCAAAGTAAATTGCATATCTATTTTTCAAGTAATTATATATATATATCATTCACAGGAACCCCCTTAATAGTCTGTATTCTTGTCTTATTACTGTTAGCTTAAGCCTAAATTTAATGATAAAGCTGCTTATAGTGATGCAAACTAATATATTTTGCTAGAATACGTGTTGCAGCACGTTCATTCTTTTCTAAGCAGACCAGAATAATGCATGTGATTTATAAACAATTTAGATCTCCTTTTGAATAAGATGATCTTGCATTATTTGTTTCTGTATATTGAAAATATTAATTTACTCCTAGAAACAGGGAAGAAAGGGAAACATACCCAGGCACAATTTAGTGTAATTTGTGTTATAATAAAATGTATTACCAGGCAATGCAACAACTTTCCCTGATTCCGAAAAGTGAGATACAAAGATGCTTAGGAGATAACATCTCGCACTGTTTTTGCAAAAAGCACTGAAGTAAACAATCCAACTAAATTATGCATATGGAGGAAATGATTGAGAATATGTTTAGCTGGTAATCACACTCATGCTGAAGTTTTAAATTTCATCTGTCTGCTCAGATCTATTGTGTTCCATTAAGTGGCTTCCTTTTTTTCCGACAAATTGAATGCTGCAACTGCAAGGAGCTCTTTTGTTCTTTTAATTCAGTCAGCATGGAAATGATTTTCTCATTTCAGGCCCTTTTCTGTCCTCTCTTCATTGTGTCAATAAAATAGAGTTGTGCAGAGCTGCTCTAATCAGCTTAGAGTGCTAATTCATTGCACTGGGATGCTATCTGGGTCCGGCTACAGGTGGGCACTATAAGGGGTCAGTCTCCAGGGGAGTCTAATTGTGTCTCTCTTGGGTCTTGTTTGCAGAATAACCGAAATCTCAAACCCCAGCTTAAGAAAAGAAGGGAAAACGCACACACAGAGGCATATAGGAGCATGCACAGTCTCTAGATACACCGCTTGCTCTCAAAGTTGTTTCGATTTTGACACTGTTTGGGGAAGGGAATGCTTTAGTTCAGTGGCAAAAGATTAATAAGAAGCTTCGCAGATCAATTTTAAACTTGAATAAGAATGTGTTTGTTTTGAGATTTAGGTGTGCAAGAGAGAAATGGATGCCATGGTGCTGGTGAGGGGTTTTAGATGAGGCTTGTGTTTAAATTTTTGAGGCTTTCAAAAGACTAATGAAAACCAATAAAGTGTATTATTTAGATAACCAATCCCCTCTGCATGTCTCAGCAGTGGTCATTAGCAAGCTTTTTGCCAGGACACCATGGTGTGTCGAGTGTGAGGGAGTCTGCCCACTGCTGAGGAGCCCGGGAAATCCTCAGGCAAGCGAGGCAGGGAGCCCGGGCTGCCCCAGTGCCTAAACCCCACAGCAGCCCCTTCCTCCTAGTGTGGATGGGCTGTGCCAACGGCAGGAGGTGATGCTTTCTGCTGGAGACTTCGGGTCTTATCCTGGGTTATCTCGGGGAACTGCTTGGGAAAGATCAGGAGAGGATGAGTGCAAGGGGAATGGAAACCTCATGTTTGCCTTCTGCCCCAGTACCACTCAGTTTGGTCTCAGAATGTCCCTGACACAAGACAATCAGACTACAGGCTTCATAGGTTTGGTTTTTTTCTTTTTTTTTTTTTTAATAGATGAATTTGCCACCAACCACAAAAAAACTAAGGAAAGAGATGGTGATGGGGAGGGATAGAGGGATCCTAGTGTTGTCTCCTGCCTCTTGCCACCTTCTCCCAGGTTAGGGGTTTTGGGAGAATCTGCCCTGGGGTCTGTCCTTGCCTCTGCCAGCCCAGCACCCCTAGGGCAGCCCTGGCACCTCTTCCATCAGGGACTCAGCAGCAGAGCCCAGATTTCCCAGACAGACGCAATAGACGCTGCCAAATTGCTTCCTGATGTAATGCCAGCAACCCCAGTGATGTTACAGCACGCACAAGTCTGCTCCCAGCACTTGTTATGCAAGCCAACAGAGATGGGCATAGACGAAGTAGTCATCATGGGGCTCCTACCAAAAATTTCTCAGCACTTTAAAGATGGCAGAGCAGCCCTGGCACAACTCCTTGCTGGGGAGGAAGGGGCATGGTTTGTTGCAGAGCAGCCAGTGACTCTGTGGAAAGAAAAATGCAGAAAATGTGGTAAAGAAAACTGAGCAATTCATAAATTTCCTTAACGGTGCAGCAAAACATAAAAGAAATGTTATTTGGACAGCATTTTGGTTTTAAATTAACGTGAAGGTTTTCCCACAGAATGCATTTCCTGTGCCTACAATTACTTATGCAAAAATTCAGCACTTTTTGGAATTACTTTTAAAATCTCCATCCTGAAAAAAAAAAAAAAAAAAAAAATTGGCTCCTTCCCGGCCTCTTTTACCGCCGTGTGACTGAGGTTCTCGCTTATGTGTAGGCAAAGCAGAGAGGGCATGGCTGTGGGGCAGGGGCACCTCCTCTCCTGGAGCACAGGGGCTTTGGGGAACAAGGATGTGACAGTCTCCCAAAAGCTGGTGCCTTTTCCACAGAGAAGCCAGTGCTGACTGTAGAAAGGATTTCAAGGCAACGTGGGCTCTGCAGGGCATCAAAGCCTCATCCTTAGCTACTTCCATGGCTGTGGTGCTCCTTCACTCCAAAGTGAACCTGATTGAATTTGAGCAGGACTGTTCCCCATCGGTGGATTATCTACAGGAGCGATAAGCTGTCAGTCTATTGTGGTTTTGTAGCAGAGCCACCACCATGAAAATTAATTAACATACCTGAAGACACCCCTGAGCAGGAAATCATAGTGCTGCTCTGTGATTCAGGGGTGAATAGGATCTCTCTATTATCAAAAACTCCATCAGGGAAGAGGAAATTAAGTTCCTAATTAGACAGTGTCCAAAGGAAGAAGTGAGGCATTGAAGAGATGAAGAAAATTGAGAGGTAGTTGAT
The DNA here is from genome assembly GCF_018691265.1 of Tyto alba. Classification (NCBI taxonomy): domain Eukaryota; kingdom Metazoa; phylum Chordata; class Aves; order Strigiformes; family Tytonidae; genus Tyto; species Tyto alba. The sequence goes on along the minus strand of NW_024881262.1, from coordinate 5,739,020 downwards.
GCACGTATCAGGCTAATGATAGAAAAGGAAATAGTAGAGCTTGAAAGGTCACTGACCTTATTAGGCTAGGAGAAAAGTAGTAGATCTTCAAAAGCTTTCACCTATGATAGGTTGACAATGTGCGAAGTTCTCTAGATGGTCAGAGAGGAAAGACAGCCCAGAAAGAGCATGGGAACAAATTAGGTAGATTACAGTGAACTGTATAAATGCAGCATGAAAAGCGTATTTAGGAGAGGAATTCAGAGTAGAAAGAGCCAAAAATGTTTCATTATTTGATGAGATCTCTTTTCAGTACAAGTACAGGATTTTCTTTCCTGCTTAGTAATTTTATTTTTTTTTACTATCAATTAAACACAATAACAATCCTTCACTGGGTATAACATTTCCCTAATGAAGTATTTGCTTTCTGCTAAACTAAAATATTTCAGTGGTAGCCAATTCTGAATATTAACTTCAGTCAGATGAAGATAGCACTGCTAATAATAGCTTCAACATTAGTTTGGGAATATAAGAAACATGTTCTGCATCACTTAATGAAAGTATTGCAGCTCCCTTAGTGGCAAGAGACTTTTACCTTGGAATACCAAACCTGGCCAGCTGCAAAAGTTTTAAAGGCTGTTACAGGCTATTTTCTCAGTAGGTAAAAACTCCTTGGCTCTTTAAATGAGATATTACAAGAAACAAGTCTATAGCAAGTCAAATGAAATACCCCTAAATCCTGCCTCCTCCCAACCTCTCTTCCTGCAGCAGTTTTGTTCTGTACGTAGGTGATTTCTCAGAGCCAGCCAGGCCTGATTAAAATCCTCCCTGCTGGTTCACGTACAAGTATGGGTTTGAGTTTAGAGGTAGAGTTGCTTCTCTGTCTTTCTGGTAAATGCTCAAGTTTTCTTGTTCTGACTGTTGGTAGGAAAGGGGGAGAAGGAACGTAAAGAAGAAAGAAGAGGAAATTAAAAATATAGCACTGTGTATTTTTCATGCAACAGGACCAGTTCATTTACAATATAACATAACAGCAGTTTTTCAGTCAAAATAAACGAGGACAAATTCTTTGCTGGTAAAATATGGATGTAGCACCATGACTTTTCTTTAATGTAAGCAGAGTATGATCCACTCCGATGGTACTATTATAAACCCGATGTAAAGACAGACCATGTAAAAGCCTATTTTTTTTTCTTTTGCTACGAGGAAGTCTAATGGCTTTTTTTTTTTTTTTTTTTTTTTAATGCTATGAATAACATAGCTGTTTTTAGGTAAATACTGTCATATTCTGCAATTAAAACCCCCTTCCTGGACAAATGCTACCATGTGGCATTTGACAGATAAGGCTTGAATCTACCTAGAAGAGCTAGCGCTTTTTCATCATTGGAAACAAAACCAAACATAGTACATGTCGTATCTTTTTCCGGTGCTTGCGATCCCATCCTGAAGCAGAACCACTTTGCAGGACTCCAGCCTGGAGGCCAGAAGCTCTCCTGAACCCGTTAGCAGAGGAGCAGCGCATACCTCCATCCCTAGGAGGGCTCTGCAGAAAGGCATTACGGGAGCTCCCGGAGATGGAGAAGGGCTGCCATCCCCGATTAGATGAGGTTTGTAATAGTATCGTCCTGTTTTCACTCACCACGGTAGAACATTTCTACTAGGCTAACAAGGCATAGGGTAATGAGAAACATGCCAAGTTTAAGGGAAAGAGGAGTCAGACCTACGTACAGGAAACAAATGTGATCAATTACCCTAAGTGTAGAGCTCACAGATACCTTATCTTAAGGCTCCTTAAAATAAGAACTTGATTGTTTCCAAATGCGTCTAAGCAGCTAGTGATAGAAATGCATTAATACAAGAGACACATGAAATTTTATTACCTCCAAAAATTGTCATTATTACTTGCTTCTAAAGATATGGAAGAATCAACACCACTGTCAAACACATGATCGTAGCGATAAATCTACAACTACCTATGCATGTGCAAGCTGTACATGTAGAAGCAGAGTTTTAACATTTAACAGTCATTTAAACAGTATTTCAAAAAACCACCAGTTCTTATCACAATATAAAAATAATCTTTTTCAGTTTATTTTTATTTCCTTCATTTTTTTCCGTTCGCATTGGACTTGTTTCTTTTCTTCAAATATTTTATAGACATTTTCCTGGTGATTATTCTCCTTGTAGGTGCTACACCATCTGTAGACAGCTATTGAACTTAGGTTGACACTGGAAATAGAGATTGTTAGCTGAAATTTCTGACAAACTGTGTTTTCTGAAGATACATTGGAAGCAGGGAGAAATGTGTAATGGCAAGCTCATACTAAGGTATAGCTTTGACCCAAAATTACGTGAGTCTCTGTTAAGTTTTTAACATGAGCCTAGTATGTTTAGGACAGGAATATGTTCTTTTTCATGAAATTGTTGCTGTCTGTAGGAATGTCACCGATGGATGAATTCACAGGAGAAGGGAAGCTACTATGGAAAATCTAACATGCTCTTCCCATGCGTACAAGTCCCTTCGACGTCAGCAGGAGTTGTGTGTGGGGTCTGAGGGAGGTATACGACCCAAAACCTCACAATTGCATTAGAATAATGCCCAGGGTGGATGTGGCACTTCTTATACCTTGTGGGTGGATTTACACAGGCTGAGGCTGCAACTCTGGAGGGAGGCAGAGTGTTGCCACTGGTTTTAACAGGAGTAACACCAGCCTCTTGTATTCCTACACAGGCTGGTATTCCATAGGAAAGCAATTTAAAAGTTGGGCGCTCAGGACTGATGTGTCGGTAGAAGGAATCAAAATACAATGTTGGTGGTTTTTGTCAGTAAAGAGTCCAGACTGGATTTCAAAGGAGCCTGTTCACTTTGTAAACCTGCACCTGATACACCTTTGCTTATGCATATGTGGACTGAAATGAGGGCTAGAACATTTAAACCTTGCTAGACGTTTCTTGACGTAAGTGTTGTTATATGGAAGGGTGTTACTGCTTCGTTCTGCAGTGGCAGGCTTGTTTCCTTTGACATGTGTTTGCCTCTCTCCTGAGCTGACAAATTCAGTAGCATCTTTAGCACGCTATTGTATTTGGCATTGTTGTTTCATGTTTGATATAAAAATTAAGTTGTCTTTCATTCATATTTACTCATTCCGAAAGAATGAGGTGTTTATTACATATAGTCATTTAGGTGCAGCTTACACTCTTCAGACATGCTGGTTATAGTGATGCATGGGGTGGTCATTTCAGGGGGACAAAGTTAAATGTGGAGAAGAAAAAAAAAAAAAAAAAGGTTTCAGGCATTTAGCTGGAATTATATTCAATACAGACCTGTTATGGTTTATTAAAGTTCTGCACTTTAGCCTGGAGACATTTGCCAGTGCAAAAGTAATAGCTGCTTTAACATCCGTGTACAAAAGTGGAATTTAAGAGATTAACTTGCATTTGACCTACTTCAGCTTTCCTGGTAATGAGGGGTGCAGGGGCACAGAATTAATTTCTCTCAATTTGTGGCTCTCAGGGGTGCTGCTAAGTTTGAGAGTGCTTGAATTTTAAGGGTCTCCTGGTGTGCTGAGAAGGTTTTGTTACTGCACAGAGTTCTGTTAGTGGCAGGGACTGAAGTGCCAGTTTTATCTATTTGATTAATAGCCTGATTGAGTTCTAGTGTATCTTTGAAAGAAAAAACCCATATTTTCTCTCCCACTCGAACAGCATTTTTCCCACATACCCCAATTCTACTCTCCCACCCAGTAACAGCAACTCAAAACAGCCAGTGGACTGAGAAGTGCCTGTCAGGCCTAACTTAGTCTGCAGCTCCCAAGCTGGGTTTTACATACCAGATCTGTCTCACCTTCACAATAGTCTGGGATTTATTCAGGATCTGCTGTATGTTTGTGTGTGTGATATTAATGGGTGGCTGCTAGCAGGATATAACTCAGGGTGGTATTATTTGGACTGATGTGATTTTAAAAACTAGCAAATGACTTCAATTATTACTCCAGTGCTATGTCTTTACTTCAGTATTAATGCATCTAAAGAGATTTTTGGCAAAGCAATTCATACTTTCATGTAATTGGCTGTAACTACTGAATATACAATATTTCCTTTTCTCCCTGAGTTTAAAAGATCTGGTATAGTTCCTTATTGATACACTTCATCCCTCTTCTTCCTTTTAGAATAACTGCTGTTCAGTGGAATATTTCTTTGTGCAGAATCAGTACCAACACGGCATGATTTATTCCCAGCCCACTGTAGTTTATCAAGGAAATAAACAGAGAAAACACTAACTCGTGTAGGTACCATCCTGTGTCATAGATGTATATTGGGGAATAGATGATAAAAGATTTCTAAAGTTTTCTAAATAAATTTTTATTGGTTTATCACACAGGAATATTGGCATTGAGAGTTTATATTTTCTAGACATTTTTAAGTAAAAGCTACTTCTGTTTCTCTGAGTTTTTTACTTAAGTCATAACCCAGAAGAGTGTGGAGACTGTGTGTGTATATGCTGTTTACCATTAAGCACCTTCCATCTAACAGCAAAAGCTCATAGTAACCATAGCATAATAAAACCTGTATCTTTGTGTTTCATGACATATATGAAGAAACCAGCAATTGTGCCAGAACCCATATCAGCATGAGCAATGCAGTTCTACTGGCATGCAATTGTGTTGTGTAACTTTTACCTATCAGTTTAATAGAGACTAATTGTCCTGAGATGCATTTCTGGAAGTTCACAAAACTTTTGTCAGATTTCGTTGTCAGATCCATCTTCCAAAACCCTGTGATTACAGGAAAACAGCTTCTCTTTGGATCTGTGATGCATCAACAAAATGGTATTAGCTGCTTATTTTCAGGTTAAGGAAATCAAGATAGATTGTTAAAATAGGGAGGTTTTATACACAGAGTTGTTCCACAGGGCTTCCTGTAACGGGATGCACGCAGGCATACCTCGATGTAGTTGTTTTTGACATGTAACTGCTGTCAGAAAGTCATGAAGGATTTTCCTGCTTTTTTGAGTTTTTTTTTTTGTTTTTTTTTTTTTTTATTTTATTTTTGTTTTGTTTTGTTTTTGGTTTTTTTGGGGGGGGGGCAAGAGAATTATTAGAATAATTGACCATTGTGCAGTTTCACTGTTGAAACGTAAAATCATATTCGTATAAGAGTTCTTAAAAAAAGAATCAAATCTGCCCGTTTCAATTCTGGAGAAGCATATCTTGAAAGGATGGGCTTTACTGATTTTGTGGAAATTTTTAAAGATCATATATTAAGGTTTTCTAAAAAAAACCTTGAAAACTTTTGATTTTAAATGTTTCTTACTCTTATTTCATCTGGGGGAAAGTTTTAGTCATTGCCATATATAATTCAGTGCAAAGCAACAGCACCAGTACCCGACCCACTGTACAGAGTTAATGTCCTGTAATTCTTCCCTGCTTCTGAGAGTCAGAGGGAGTTTCCAGCTCCACTTTTCCTAGCAGCTGCCAATGTTGTCAGCACTGATCTGTCAGAAAGGATTTTTCCTGGCAAAACTTTGAAGCTCCTGTCTGACATCCCCAACAAACTAATTGTTGTCTCCTGCCTCTGAGAGCCCTCTGAAGTCCCAACGAGTTAGTGTCTTCTCAAGAGATGAGAAAGGGGACTCACAAAATCAATTTATCAGGCTATTACGCATTGTCATCAGCCAAAACAAAAACCTGCTAAAGACAGGAGAAAAAGTAGAAGAAATGGGTCTCTGAGAAAAGGTTACAGAACATCCATCTTCTCTCCTCTTCCGATTGTTTCCTTTCTTTACCCATTTTCATACCCATTTCCCTCCACTAAAAGACACTTTATGACAAGCATTGTAATCTCTTTAGACCAGAGGGGAACCTCTTCTTTAGGACCGAATCTTTGCAAGGCGTGAGTGACAGCGGGAAGGGGTCCAATTGCCACTGAAGACACTAGGCAATAAATCATCCACCCTGGCATCAAGTGGCTGGACTAGTCCCCACTTCCTGATGGCCACCAGAGCCTGGCGGTGACAAAACAGCTATTGTCAGCGCCCAGCAGCCACATTCCCTCCTTCTCCCCACTGAGGTTTTAAGTTTACCTACAGATTATAGCATTGGGAAAGAAAAAAAAAGGGAAGTCTGCCGTGGGTACGAGAAGGGACACACGAGACCAATGTTATCATTGCATACTTTTTAAAGTCCAAACTATAGTAGCAACTGGAGAAGTGCCATCAGGTTTTTATTGCTAATTACTAAAATGTCTTTTGAAACACTCCAGCCCAGACGGTGATTTTGTTGGCGTGTTTTTAAGACTTTCCATTTCCAGGTGACCCCTGGTGCTGTGGTTACTCTTTAACCGAGGCAAGGCAGTGCTAGGAGGTGTGCACTGTTATAAGCACAACAGCTCTTCACCAAACAGAACAATCTTAAGGAGGAAATACTGGATGGAAAAATAAATGCTTGTCACCCAGATACAAAGATTGGAGCGTGTTTTGGATTCTTTTAGGCCAAACCCAAAGATCTTTGCATTGTCAAGTTATCACACCAAATACCATCATGAGGTTTTTTTTATCAATCACAACTAAATTGCTATAAAAGAAGCTGGAAAAATGCATCAGATTTGTTCCACCAAGAGGCTTGTGCACTGCTACTGCATAAAAGACGTTTATAGATAAGTTGTAATCAGCTCAGAGTTACATATTAACTGATGAATTATGGTAAAGAGAAGAATAAAAGACTGTAGTGGGATGAGTCTTTAAATCTGAAACCCCTCAGAAGGTCACCAAAGGATAAGAGTAGGAGAGTATTTATCACTGCTGCATTTTTATCCTTATTGATTTTCTCCTTAGTGTCATTAGGGTGTTTCCTTTAGACAAATGAGCTAGAGAACACTAACCATTTATTAATTATTGTTGATGCTGGGAAAAACGACCTGTTCTCTCCAGAATACCCCTCAGCTTAGTGCACTTGCTAAATGTAATGCAAGAGAGGAACTTGACTCTGGAAATTTAATTAATTAATTAATGTGCCATTGGCTCCTCTATTCTGTTGTGGTAAGTGGAAAACTATGTGCATTTTTTCCCCAGTGTGCTGTTGTTCTGTATGTCTGCTGCCCCTGTTCTCAATTATAAGAATCATTTTGGGGTATGAGAATGCACTAAGTATTTAAAAAAAAATGTCTGGAGCTCCATAGTCAGGCAGACATGCCTTTCATTATCATAAGAAATATAGAGATTATATCATCTTTCCAAATATCAACTAGCCCAGGGGTGAATAGTTTTTGTTTGAGTGAGTGAGTAAAACATCATTAGTTTTTTCATGATCACCATGGGAAAAGCTGACAAGTAGATTTTTCTGTTGGCTGGTATATTTTCGTGACAATTGTGTAAGGCTATGTTATATGGTTCTGCATATAATGAAACTCCTTCATAGTTTAGTAACAAGGAAAAATATTATTTCTTTTCTTTTTAACTGTAAACTGATTAGGCTGTGCTGAACCTAGCAGGAGCAACCAAGACTCTCTGTTTTAACATTTTGAATTATTTAATGAAAAGCCTTTAAGGTCTTTGGATTCACAGTCAAATTGCTACAGAGAGTAAATGAGATGAAGGTTTTTCTAGGCTTCATGACAGTTCTATCCCATTTCATCATCTTAACTAAAAAATAATCCTATCTAACTTGAAATCCACAGCAGCTGTAAGTAGAAAATAAATCCAAACCGCAGCTCAGACTTGTAACCTAACAGCTATCATAAATAATCAGAACCTATTTGAAGGTGGAAGATGGGACATTAGAAGCTATTTACACTACTAGAGTGATGCCATTGATCAGTAACAGCAACCCGTAGATAAGACTCATATGATGTCATGGTTATTTATGATGGGAATTGACAGTAAAGCTACTATAGAACTTTCTTCCCGACAGCTTCATTCATTTCTGTTTGTGATGCATTTTGCTGTTAAAGAAGCAATCAATAGCAAAATTGTGGTGATAAAAGTTATTACTGGTTAAATATATGAAAAATGTGCCTCTGTGTGTATACATATATAATGCCAACTATGAGAACATTAAAAAATTAGGTCAGCAGAATTTATTTAATATTTTTTATTACCAATGTACAGTAAAGCCATTTTATGTTCTTTGATGGTGAACATGTACTACAGTCCGATTTATTTTCTAATCTCATCAAACTTATTGCAACCATGAGAAACGCAGTGTTGCAAAGATTTAATATAATGTTACAGGTTCTCTGTAGTAAGCCTTATGGCTCGCAGTGCATTGGTGCAGGTCAAAGAAGAGGAGAAAAAAGCCCTTTCAGCCCAGTATCAGAACTGGGAATCTGCTTTGTGTGGCCAGCATTAACTACTTGCATCTAGCAATTAAGAGGAGTTTAGCAGCAAGCAAAGACTGCTGAAATGCAGACATACCCTTGCACGGGTCCAGTGTACATGCATGCAAATGACAATTTTGTGGACTGTTCAACAGAAAAAAAAAAAAAAAAAAAGGCAAGAAACCATTATTTTCTTCCATATACTACTGGTGGGAGATGGATAGTAAAACAAAAGTGAGATCATGACCAGCCTCAGAGCAAGGGGGCTTGTTGCTGCCTGCTCTAATGCCACGGTTGTCCTCGCGGGGCTGGTGCTTTCCTCCCCCCAGGCGTGGGCAGGTGCAGGGGGGGCACTGGCGAGAGGACTTGGATTGAGGGGGTGTGGAGAGGTCTCCCAGAAGGACAGGGACCCAACCAGGATTGGGTGACACCACACTGCTTGCGGCGTCGGGTTTGGCCCAGCTGCAGAGGACATGGGGGAGCTAAGGTTGTTTCTGTTATTTCCATGGAACTACACATTAACTAATATTTTGTTTGTTAGTTTTGTACAAGTTTTGTATAGTATGTTAAGCCAAAATGTTGATAAAAAAGCTAGCAGAAAATACAGAGAGAGAAAAATACAGAAATAGAGTTTCTACATTATATGACGGATCACGTTAGCCTACTGCTTGCTTAAGTTCTCAAATATTTTTTCTGTATTTTACTTTTTATTGGGTAGTTTATATGCAAAATGAATGTTTCTCTCCATTTTTACAACATAAGATTTGTGCAAAAAAAAATGTTGATCGGGTTGTCTTCATTAAATCAAAAAGATATAAAGATGATGGATGCATGTGTAGGAATGTAATATGCCCTGCAAGAGTCAGACAATTGGAATTACTAACCCCAGACGCTGTGGAAACTAGCACCAGAGACTGAAAAATAAAACTGATAAGACACGGAAACTGTATTAAATCTAATGAGAAGCACCAAAAATTACACAGCAACATAAGGGGAGAGAGAATGACTGAAATATTTTTTTCCGTAGTGTCCACACAGGCCATAAACTGATTACTAAAAATATCCTGATGTTTTTAGGCCGGAATTAGTCCAATATTATCAGTTCATTAGCCAAATCAACTGATTGGCAGGCTAACACTGTTATTTGTTTCTTAAGTTATCTCTACTAAACAACTGATAGAAAGTACATGTAGCATCATAATTATGCTAATCTTGGCTAATTTACAATATTCTTCAGTAAGTTTATCTGTATTTAATCTTCTGCAACATGATTCCATGTCCTCAGAGGAACTGGCTTATCTTTTAAACAATCCAGGCTCTATTTTGTATGGTTCCTTTATGTATATGAATGTATGTACACAGCAGGTCAAAGGCAGTGCTTCCCAAGACCATTGTTGGCCTGGAACAATAAATATTAGACTTAATTTAAATGGGTCAGAGTTCATTCTCATCCACTGCCCATCTAAATGGCAAAACCGTCTGGTCAGTCATTTAGTTGAGACAGAAATAGTCAATGTCAACAAACTGCTAATGAAAAAATGTATGTTTGATGGAGCTGCTTCTAAGCCATGACAAAGTGACGTGTGATGTTATGTACATGCACGTGTGTCCTTCTGCTGATCTATCGAAAACAGTGGGGTTTTCTGAGATTTATGCTTTGTACCTAGGAATGTGGTTATCCAGTTAAATAGTGATATACCTCTTGGTGGGATTTCTCTCTTTTTTTTTTTTTTTTTTTTTTTTTTTTTTTTTTTTTTTTTTATGTGATGAAGAAATATTACCCTTATTAATATTTCACACATTTTATAGGTAACACTACCACTATGACTTCACACTGTTCCTCCCAAATGGTCCCCAGGTTGTACTCAGGAAATGTTATTACAAGACTTTCTGTCGTATTTTGTGAAAGGATGGGTTCCTGCACCTGGCTGAGAGCAGGGGTGATTACACTGGAATTTCAGCTGCCCTTCCAACAGCCGGCAGCATGGCTGCTCCCTTATAGCTGCTAATTGTCATCCACAGGGTAACAACAAACTGCTAAAATAGCGTAGGACAACTAGGTGGATCACAGACATCATGTAGGAAACAAGGCAAGCCTTCATTTCGTGGTAGCTTACAGCTGGTGTTGTGTTAAAACCATCATAGGGAAAACTGATTCGGGATGGCACAAAATGTTTTCCAGTGGCAATTTGCCTAAAATGTCGTGACTGGGCAAATTGCCTAGAATTTTGAATTTTCTCATTGGAAAATGAGGGTAGGGCTTTGCTCTCTCCCAGCATCTTCCATCTGACATTTCCACTGCACTTTACAAATATTATATTCTCAATGTCAAAATGTCATGCATTAACATTCACTGTATTTAACTGTATAGATAAGTTGGTCTTTTACAGGGAGAGAAACAAAAGTGTAGGGAGATTAAAATGACCGTTTTCAAACTCACTACCTAAGGGTTAGCTTTATAAACTCTATTTTTCTGTGTCTAAGCAGGCAGCCTGATTCTCAGCGCTGCTCAGCAGCCTCCATTGACTGCAGAAATTATGGGGTGGATAAGTTTGCCTCTTTTGTTTTCAGTGTTTCAGAATGTGCTCGACTCCAGCTGTGTTAGGTATTTTTTGGGTTATTTATGCCCAACAACAGTCATATGTTAATGACCCATCTGTGCTTTGAAGCCGACATGTCTCAGAGGTGAACTGGATAAAGAAAGAGGCTGCTCGTTGTTATTTGGGATTTTATAATGTTAAATGTGTGCTGATAAGGTTGGAAAGCAACATAGGGATACATCTTCATCTGGGGGCTGTTGTCGCTTGTGTGGACCGCAGTCCCTCTGGGGAGAACCCATGGAGCACTGCTGTGCAAGGACACGGCCAAACCTGCAACCCCAAAGTGTCTCGGTCCCCGAGACCTTACTCTTGCATCCAAGATGTACTAATTATTAATTAGTTATTACTTGGATTTTCTCTAGTCACTAACAAGACAGTTCTGTTGAAAACAATTAAAATTAGTAGAAAATTGCCCCAGTCATGTTATTCCAAGTGGATTGGAGTAGAGAGGAATTACCTAAATGTTAAAGGAAAAAGGCCAAAGCTTATTTGGATTTGTATTAAAGTTGGGTATAGTTTATGTGAGCTCATCCTTACTAGCTCAATGCTGAAATCCTCCACTGGCCTGGATAATCACCTCCTTCGGAAATAAATGAGCTGCTCCTGTGAGGTTATAAATGGATTTTACGACAGTTTTTAAGAGCAAAACACCCTATCCTCCGGCTCTTTTGCATGCTATAGCACAAGTCCCTTGAGCTCAAATTTTCAGAAGTTGCCACTAAGTTTTTCCACGTGATCTGTTTTCTAGCAGAGCTGAGCATTTGACTCCTGCAGGGACTGTAACCAAGAGCTGCTGGGGTCAGATCACTGGCAAAGTCAGCTCGTACTGACTAGAGGCAGAAAGCCCACAAAAGGAAGGTACTTCTAAAAAATGTGGCTCCTGTACATGTATGTTTTAATCTGTAATCAAGGGACGCATTGGGTGCTTGGGGTATTCATGTGATTGACTGAACTAATAATGTAGAAATTGATTGAAATTGAAATTCTTAGAGAGAACGTGCCATGTAAGAAGCAGGATCTATTCCTCCCTTCAAAGACAGATGTCTCAGAAATTGCTTCAGTTTAAATTAATGTCTTTTTCATCATTTGGCATGATCCAAATTTCCAGTGAAGGTAAGTTTACCATGCTAGGGCTAAGCCTGGGAGCTGCTGCTGACACAAGCCCTGCTGCATGCAGGACACATCTTGCAGAGCATTAACAGGCACTGCATCCGGGTGTGCATTAACTGATCTGCTCCGTTCATTGAAAAAAACCTGCCCTTAAAAGACAACAAAGCCCTGAGACTCCCAAAATGAAAAAAAAAAATGCCGTTGTCAGCATTTATTAGTAGACCATGTTGTCTGTTTTATTGTAGCATGTAGGCTGTGGTCTCTGAGTTCACATCCATCTTTGTTCTTGGGTAGGAACTCCCTAAATTAAATCTCTCTAAATTACTTTGCCCCAATCTGAGTAAGGGATTCCATGGGACCCTCTCTTCTTCATTTTTATTCAGTTTAGTTTGCCCTCAAGTTTCTTTTGTTCTCTTGCTTTCTTAACTACACATGTACCTTTGATTATAGGAGGAACCCCAATAGGACACAGATAAAGTGAGAACAAAGATTTCTGCAGCTCGGGGTATTTGACCCAGAAGCTTATTTATCTGTGGATGTGTCTATTCATATCTGTTGCTCCTACAGTCAGGAATTTGCCCTGGCAAATTGGTGCTAACAAATGCAGTTGCCCAGGGTGCCCCTTTCACATACACATACGCATTTATCCAGATGTTTGAAACACATTTTTCTTTTAACAGGGTGTCAATGAATTATTATGATGTATTTTGACACACCGGGGAAGGGGAATTGTTTCTTATGTGAAACAATTGGGAGGGCAAAAAAAAAACCCCTGCTGCTTTCAGGATTTTGCCATCAGCCAGCTACTGCTGAACTTGAGGTTGGGATTGTCCCATGGATTTCCAGGAACTAATTGCAAAAATGGATTTGTGCATTTGCTTGTCATTTCTGGATGTACTGTCAGTGCAGCCGAGGTAGAGATTCAGACCCTGCTCTACTCAGTTACTCCTGCTCCCAAAATATCCTGCAATACTCTCTCAACAGCAGAGCTCAGCCCACACCTCACTTAAAGGATGATGACTATGTAAACAGGGCAGGGAGGAGTTCGGCATGAAACTGAGCCCCCAAACCAGATTCTTTGGACTTTTGTTTTCATGTGAGAAAGAGGAAAAGAAATGACGAAGACCCGAATATCATCTGCTGAGAATACTAGCAGCTGATCGCTTACCCGGATAAAGCAATGATAGGTAAGCACTAGAAAAATGAGTTGGAGGAGACTGGTCTGGAGCTGGTCCTTGCTCTAGAAATGCAAAGGTGTTGGGAAGGCAGGAGCTGGTTTGCAGAATACTCCTCCTAGGGGCTGCAGGAGCCTCTGCACTAGCCAGCCTCCTCCGGAGACCATCAGAGCACCTTCCCTTCTGCAGGAGCTGCTGCAGCTGCCTAGAAACCAGACCTACAGCCACGAGAGTTGATATTTAATATAAAGGTTTTGGGTGATGCAATATACCCCTGTTTGCTGCTTTACTCTCTCTGTGCAAGCCTTGGCTGCAAGTGGTGGCCAGTCAAGCAAGCGCAGGTTGCCAAACACTGTGTCTGTCTCTGAGCTCAGCAAAACAATGGCGCTTAAAGGAACTTGAAGCACTTTTTAATTCTGCTTGCTCTACTTTTGGGGACTAGACACTAATATTGCCTCCCTTACAGCATTTCTCTCACCCTTTCTCCCCGGTCTCAGACTGCAGTAACCTCTTCATACTTGGGGAGTTTCTCACAAGGCTACACTGACAACAGTGATTTTATTTTCTAATTCTCCCTTCCTTGTTTGCACTAAATTGTAGAAATTTAGAGATTAGGAAGAATGCAAAAATCTTCCTATAGGAGATACAGCCATAACAAAAATATGGGTTATGTTGGAGTCCTACCAACCTTGGTTGTGTCCTTTTTAAATGCGTTTTAAGCCATCCCTACAGTTTGTGTAAATTACACACACAATATGGGTGTGTGAATACATTAAATATGCTTTCATAGGTTTGCCTGTCATATCATAAAAGCAGCAATAAAATACTGAGAGTATATTATACTTATTAATGTACATTTGTAATATACAATCATTAATCATGAAGTACTAATAACGGACTTTTTTATCATGTTGAGGCAAAACTTGCCAGCTTTGACTGTTATGGCTGACTTTACAACTGCCTGCCTGTCAGCTTTAAACACAGTGGAGGGAATATTTCACAGGCAAAATGCAAGGTCCCTAAAACATCTGGTTGTAAACCTGCAGTAGGGTTTGAAGCAATAATAAAGCTTGTGATGGATGAGTCACGTGAAGCTTCCTTCACCAAAAAGCTGTTGCATTTCAGGCTTATTCTTCTCTAATAATAGACTTTCAGGACCTGGACAATAGCCAGAGCTTTCCCCTTATTCTCGGGGGGTGAAAGGCAGTGCTGGGCTGGGTGCAGCTCTGTGACGGGGCACAGGAGACGTCCTGCTTTCCCAGACCAGTGGGATGAGAGGGGTCCTCACCCCATGCTCAGTGCATGGCCCTTCTCACAGCACTGGCTGAGTTTAAGACTTGTGCAGGAGTGGAAAGCCCTCCTCCAGCTCCTCCCCTGCCTGCCTGCATGCCATTTGGATCTGCTAAAGGCTTCCCCGGATGTAAAAGGACACAGATCTGCCCTACAACTTGGTTGTTGCTGCCTGTGCAGCACATTTGGCCTCCTTTTCATCCTCAAGGATGATCACGGTGCTGGAATGTGGATGAGGATTTTCTCTTGGGTGTCACCAAGCCCTTGCTGCCTCCGGTAGGATCAGTCCCCAGAGCTGTTGCCTCTGGGATGGTGTAGCTAAGCTGCTGATGGGCAGCCTTATTTAACTCAGATACCATTTCCCTACAGCTGGCTTTTGATTCATGGGATTTTTACCCATTTGAGAATCAGATTCTGTGAAAACGCCACAAGCAACCCATTTCCAGCCAAGTGGAGAGTTTTCCCATAGCCATATGTTTCCTATGTAAATGTATGTGGTGACCTTGGAGCCATCTAAATCCCTGTGCACATCTCACTTGCTCACTGGCACCTCTTTTTTGGTGAATCAGAACTGAATCAAAAGCCTCTTTGAGGATTACTGAAAAGGAATTCCACATGTCTTAGTGTGTGTGCACACAGGCCATTTATTTTAGAGTACAGTCTTACTAAAATCAAATTAATATAATCTGAACATGCTTTTAAAAGATTAAAACCCAAAGAGATGAAACTGGAAAGCCTTTTGAGTTTTTATAGGAGACAATTTATGTGGTCCATCATGTGCGTTTTCAGACCATCCTTGTTAGAGCAGCTTTTCAGCATAATAGGAGAGAACTGGAGTTTTATCATGGACTGTAAACCTCAACAGGTTATTGTAGTCCAAACATTTAAAAAAAAAATCTGTTCTCAATGCCATCTTTCTAGAAGGAAAACAATTCTGTCTTCCCAAAGTCATCTGTCAACATGCTTTTAACCTTTCATCCTCTTTCTGGGAAGGCACACAACATCTTTGAGCTTCACTATTGACTGGCTCCTGGAGGCTCAGTTTCACCAGTCTCTACTCAAAAGATCTCTTTGTGCCTCCAAACCCCTTAGGAACTCTAGAAATAATATTGTAGATACAAATTCTGCCCAGGTCTTCTAAAAAATATTAGAGAGCATCTGGAAAGACATTCTCACTTCTTTTGTTAGGGGAAAATCCCTGCCTCTCATCATGTTCCCTGTCCTTATTTTAACAACTCCTCAGTAAATTTAGAAATTGAGGAAAGTGCTTTGGTGACAGACTTAAAGACCGAATCCTCTGTCCTCAGAACAGATACAAATCAAGGTCATGCCCTTTCTCTTGTGCTCTACCAAAGGTGCTTAAAATTTTGTTCCCTCTTGCTTGTTTTAAATTGCATCTCTAAAAAGGGATACTCCTCACTCAGTACAGATATGCCACTGAGATGGACCAAATGGGACTGGCAGAGAAAGTTAGCAACATTTCACCCAAAGATAATGTCTATCAATTCCCACATCAAGCATGAATTAAATTTGCAGAAATTAAAGTCCACAGTTTCAGAATGTACTACAGATAATGCATGTATTATGCATCTTGCTTGTAGAACAATGGAATTATTAACATTCTCTATCTGTCTCTCTTTTTTGTGTATTTAAGTAAGTATAGTGATTTTTATATTCCAAGATCAGTAATATGACAGGGGAAGCAGTAAAAAAAATTGTAAACCATCACACAGCAGATGCAAGCACCCACTGCATCCCAAAGGCTGTAGCTATTTCTTCCTTTTTATGTGTGCATCCATACTTAAATACATAAGTAGTATATATTTCACAAACCTGTTTGACTGTGGCTGGAAGTGCTCTCGTTCATGCCAGTGGATTTCCCTGTTTCTCTGTGGTGAATGAGTGAATCAGGGACAGGCTTGGCAGCATCCTGAGTTACCTGGGGTTTTTTTGAAGATGTTTTTAAGGCCATTTTCAGGCTCTGTACTTCTGTTTTGCAGGCTCATTAGTTTTCACGGCTTGATTTTGATGTGTCTACATGACATTTATTTGCTTTATGAATTGAGGTTTTAATTCACTTATTTTGCTTTTAGTGAGTGAGTGGATCCATGCTGTAAAGTTTTAAGACTTGCTGTTGAAACACTATCTTCTTGGCTAATAAACTGGGATGATGACAAGATCTGTAGTGAATATTCAAATAAATGTGATTACTTCATTTCATGTCAACAAAGGAGGTGAAAAGTGCAGCTCAACTGGCTCAGTAAGATTGGAAGGAGGGGCTGGGAAAAAGCAAGAGACAACAAAGAGATAGTTTGTAAGATTTAGTGGCTTTTTTCAGCAGGGGTGTTGAGAAGTCAGTGTTGCAAAGTTCAACAGGGTCAAACAAAGTGCAGAAACTTTCTTATATTCATTGGTAAAAGCTTGATACATGCTTCTAAAATTCAAATGATAGAAAAAAAGTAGATGGGCAGATGATGTGCTACTTTTACTTAGTCTAAACAGGCTGGAGTTTGTACTGAGTATATATATTATCCTTTTTATATCAGAAGGTAGAAAGACCACTGTCTTTCACAAACTATAACTGTGATAAGAGGGTCTTCCAGGAAATCATAAAAGACCATTAAACCAGTGATGGTGTTCCCTGGCTTGAAGATTGACTGACCTAGAAAGGCATACTTATCTAAACTATCTTTTCAACCCACATATTTGTTAATAATAAAATAATAATTTTCAGAGGCAGATTGAACAAATCTTGGCCAGGATTATTTACATGAAGACAATCAGCTGTGCAGTGAGCACACTGAGTTTGCTCTTCTGGTGCAGAAAATGCAGACTCACCTCCAGGAAGGTGATGTTCCTGGGAAAGGTAGGCCAATATTTAGTTTGTCTGTAGATGGCACACAATGTTTTCCAACTAAAGCGGTGATGCTGTTAATGTGGAGCAATAAGATGTTGTTTACACAGATAATACCTTTGTCTTGAATGAAAATGGCAATGTGGGTCTGTTGCACTAATATTTGCTTTGACTCTCAGGCGTTCTTGGGAATGCCTCTACACAGACTTCCATATGTTAACTCATCCTGGGTCATAATCTTGCTTCAATACTTAGAAAAATACTCTGCAAGTAATGGTGTTTGTGGTGCTGCTATGTATGTGAGACCATCCCAATCATATGAAGTTTCCTGTATATAGTAATTTCACAGCATGCTTAGAGAGATGGGTGCCCTACTCTGAAAAACAACTGGGTTGTCACCACACACATCTGTCCTTGAAAATCTGTCATTGGACATTGAGGTAGAGGCAGTTAAAGTGCATTGGATATTTTCTACCAACATGGCTGTCTTGCTTCTAATGCAGGCAGTAGAAATAGTCTCAATGGTATAAAAAAGACAGAAAGATACACCTAGTTGTGGAAAGAAAAAGCATTCATTATCAAAAAAGAGCATGGTGTCTATTGAAAACACTGCAGCCAGTTCAACAGGTTGATACGGATAATGGATAGCTGCAGGATTTCCCCCAGTAGTTTTGTGTAGAGAAGTGTAGCTGAATCAGAGACACTCATGGAGTTGTAGCACATTATTACGCATAAAATCATTTTGAAATACACTTACACTTTTATCAAACCAGGTTTTTTTCCATTTTGGGCCTTTTTTGCATTGATTCCTTTGGACTGTATAGACTGTCCATCTGGATGGGTTCTTACAAGATCATTCATGCTGGACCTTATGCTGCAGATGTTTCTGCAGCACATGGAGAGGGTGTGCAGTGGGATGCTGGTTTTGCATACTCGTGGATGCTTTTTTCTTTGTGATTTTGAAGGATCAGAAATATCATAAGGACATTGAGCGTGAGCTGACTGAGAGCTTTGTGCTGGTGAAGACAGAGATGCAGCAGATGGGGAATTTTTGGAAAAGCTAAAGCCCAATAGCAGAAATTCTTGTCCCTTCCTTGGAAAAATCCCCCTGGCTGACACAAGCTCCAGGTGTTGCTTTACTAGTGAGAATCCAATAGGAATGAGAAGAATTATTGGCCTTTGTCTGTACTGCTAAGCTGTCTGCAGTTAAAGTTAGTAGAGGCTCAGAGGGAAAGAGGTAACTGTGTGGGCTGCTCCATGGAGACCCTACGCATATCCTTTTGTGCAAAGTTAGATTTTAGGAATTGCTGAAAAAACTTATTGTTTCTCCAATCTGTCCTCTTGATTTCTTTTTAGAGGGATTTATCATTGTGGACTTGCAGGGGCTTTTGAGGGTAGAAAAGGAGGTTGATTCAAGGCATTAAGTTCCCTCCTTCCTGAAGGTTCCTGTACTCGCTTTATTTTCTGTGCATATGTGTGCTCTACTGTTGAGGATTGCAATTCTTACCTGTCTTACTGGTTGCTGCATTGCTAAAAACATTGGTATCTCTACAGAGCTCTGAAATTGTCATGTTCAGTGTCCCAGTTGTGTAAGATCTTGATTTCTCTGATTTCCCATTTTAGGAATGTACACAACCTCACCTTCCAAACCTTAAGCTTAGATCATTTCTTCCAGACACATGATGTAAAGGGCTTTTAAAATACTTGTCCAACCTACAAATCAGTTGATGAGATTTGTTATCAAATTTATTTGGAAAAATATTTCTCTGGCTTCAGGCTACACATGGAAGGTGTTATCCTGGAAAGAGGCATTGTCAGAAAGTCATAAGCAAGAGAATATAGAAGGCTACTGTTAATAAAAGCTGTCATGAAATGCTGGCTACAGTGGTTGATGACCAACATAATAAACTCCTCTCTTCCTCCTCACCCCAGGAAAAGCTAATTTGTGACATCAGTGTTGCTGTGTTGTACTGTTATTCTCTCAGGTGTTGTGATGGCCCTGGAGAGGGGCACAGCACAGAGGTAGTTAGGCAGCATTTGGGCATTAAACAGAATATAGTCTGTTCTGATGGCAGGTGATAAGAGGACCTACTCTTAAAAGTATTTTTATATCACAGTGATTATACTTCAGACTTGCCAAGTGGATTTAGAGATGGGATGATATTAAGTGGATTGAGAAAAGAATGTAAGAAAACATTATAGTCCAGAAACCAGATAGCTGCCTTCAGCGGAAGAAAGGCTTGTAATATCAAATGAGATCTTCATGTGGAAGTAAGACCAGTGTTTGGTTTATAAAATCTTCCTAACAACACCGAAGATTGAGGGTAAATGCTTTTTTTTTTTTTCCCAGTCTGTTAATTGCACTTAAGAAAGGAGAGTCACTGACCAAAAAGGCACTAAACACTGGAGAGATGGGGTTGTATTGCTTCATCTTTTTTTCTTAAAGCAACTGTTACCTTTTCTCTTGAGAAAAAAATTTTATCTCAACACATGTTAAGATGAGAAGCCAATGGTGTATTGTTTATTATATACTTTAAGTCTGGAAACCCAACAGTTTTTATTTTTATTTATTCTTGGGAAATTAAATCTTTGATTTTTAGTACATTTTACCTGTAAAAATTAGATTTCCTCAAGATCCTTGTGGTTTGATCAGAGCGCATCTGTTTCCCTCACATACTCATTTCTGAAGCCTCTTGCAGGACTTTTATGATCAGGAAACTTCTCTAGGTGATGAATAAGCTTCAGAGATTTATTTTGGGTTCTCTTCTGGTAGACCACTAAGAGTATTATGTCCTACCCTGAAATAACTTATTGAATCTGCAAAATTACAATGTAAATCGAGTAATTTAGAGAAAGAATTTAATAAATTAATTTGGAACTGAGTCTGTTCAAAGGACAAAGAGAATTCTTCCATAGTTAAACTCCTTCCTTTGATTTTCCCAATATTTCAGGATTTCTTGGTACCTATATGTTAGGTCCCAGCTCAGCACTGTGATATTGAAGAAAAAGAAGATGACAAACAACAGGCTTTCTCATGAGATTTTTGAACTTTCTGATCCTGTCAGAAATGTTTATAATACTTTTTTATAGCTGTCTGGCACCTTCTGTCCAAATCCAGGATGGGTCTGGAGGTGCAAAACCACTTACTACAAAGCCTGGAATGACACAGAATCACAGTTTGATGGATCAAAAAGCTGTTGAAGGTTTGACCATGATAAGAGAACATTTCTCACTTGAGGCAGACTCTTTGGGACCTGGCACAGCCTGGTCAGGATGATTTTTTCCTGTAGTTTTGCAAAGTATTACTGAAGCTGGATTCTGAACAGATGCACTCTGAAATGCTGCCTGCATCATGTGTCTACACCACTTCCAGCATCCATCCAGAGAGAATGTAAACAGTTTAAATTTAAAATATCAGATAATTTCATCAAAGTGTCCATGAGAGACCTATGGATCTGTGAGTAGCTACAGAAAATGGCTACGAGGAAATATTGAATAACGGAGATGACTGAGGAGGTTTCAGTCTTAGAAGGCTTTAAAGAAGAGAGTATGAGATGGGCTCCACCATCTGCTAGGAGCAGTCTTCTTTGCAGGCTGTTTTCAAGCTGTTCCTAAAAATGTTCTGTGAGGGTTGTTTTTGTCCAACATAAAGTTTAGTTTACTATTTAATACTATAGTACTGCAATATGATAGTAATGATACTATAATAGTAATAGTGAGAAGTCAGTTGATCAGGCCACTCCCTTTCCTCTGACAGGTAACAGCTACTATAGGACAAACTCTAAAATTCCACTTTTCACTTACCACCCTGAATTGGCTTTTTTTTTTTTTTTTTATGAACCTAGCACAGTGATTGAATCATGCAGCTCTGCTGTCTAAACCTGAGCATTTAGGCTGCTTTAACATAATCTTATTTGCTTTTGAATTTGAAAAATCAAAAGGGAAGTTTTGAAGTGCTGTGCCTTGCTCTAAGACAGCAATTCTGAGGGAATTTTTATTCTTGCTAATGTACAGAATAAATGTTTTTGAAGCATGGTCTTGTTCTTCCCATTTACAAACAAGCAAAACAAATGATCGTTTTAACAGTATTGAGTAATTCTAAACATGAGGTGATTATTTCTGCAGTTTATTTTTTCACCATATGGATGTTAAGGGTTAATAGTTCCCCAGCATATAACTGACAGTGATAATATTCTCTTTAGTCCAAAGCGGAAGAAGAGGGGAGTTGCTTGTTGTTATAAAAGCAGGGAATTTCTGGATCTTAGTAAAATAAACCAGGACTTTGTTTCTTGAAGTAATTATTCTCGGGAGAGAGAATAGGAAAGATGGAGGCAATTAGGAGTGACCTTGCATCACTGAATTGTTGAGAACTTCTGGATCAGTGGCTGATATTTTCATAACTCCATTTAAGCAAATCTTTTTTAAACTGTTCTTGCCACTGCTAGAGAAAACAGAGCATTTTAATGGCTGATCCAAAGCTCACTGACTTTGAGTCTCACGGTGCTTGTACTTGGGTGGGGGGGAGTGGGGAGTGGGGAGGAGCACAGGGAGGTTGGGATGAGTGCAGGAACGGCTCCCAGGGCACAGTGGGGACAGTCACCCCACAGGGAGGGGGAGACTGAGCTCCTGCATGGTCCTGGCCGGTATATGGGACATGTGCTTTTGGGTGCTTATCCCACCCCAGGCTCTGCTAAGGCAAAGCTGTGCATGCAGGTCATTATGTCCCTCGGGTGTCCGGGGTCACCACGTTTACTGGAATGGAGAGGAGAAACAAACCTGGGAACACTTTTCAGTAACCTTCACCTAACCCCTTTTAAGTAGAGTTTGCATTCTGGTGTTTTTTTTTCTCCTGAAAACTGTCTTTTGAGTGTTATCATTTAAAAAGCGTGTTTAACTTTTATGTGTGAAGTTGGCAATGAATTACTATAAAGCAAATAAAACTGTCCTAGCAGCTTGAAAGTGGTGATACAGCAGATAGCATTCACACCCTCATCTTTGTATTCCCTTCCTTCAAGGGTATCAGTAGGCAAACAAGGCAGAGACTCTAATATGTTTAATAAAGGAGCAATTTCTTAAGTTTCCTGGCTCAACTGTGGGAAAGGTAACACACTCGTCCCATTGCTCTGCTCCAGACTGATCGTGTCCTCTGGGCACAGCAGGATACAACCATTGTTGGCCTGAGGTCCCTGGGAGCCAGGTTTTGGCTCAGATCTTGCTGGACCACTAATGTGGGATCTCTTTCCTTTGTCTGGGGACTGGCAAGTAAAGAATATCCAAAATAATAATAAGCAAGCCAGAGCCCAGTAGTACGAGCAGCTTCAGCAACACAGGTGTACTTTTCTCCAATGTGTTTCTCAACTACTGTCACTTTTGTAATCTGATATTATCAGAGCCCAGCAGTCACATGAAAACTGTTTCCCTGGATGGCAGATGCGTGTAAGGACCTATCTCCGAGTTGCATACCACTGCGAAGGAGGTTACTGTGAAAAAAGGCATGCAAATTTTTTTCATAGCTTTCATGTTGTTTGGTCTATTTGAAGTTCTAGCTCTGGCAGACTGCAGAAAATTGTTTTCTCTCATAGAGGTCATCACCTTTTGAATGATATAAAAGAGTTGCTCTGTTCTTCTGAGTTGTTTTTCTGCTATATATTTACTTAACAATTTCATTTTCTGAGTAGTTGTTGAAAGAACAGGAGTTTGTAAATTATACAACACTAAGCAGTGGATACTGTCCATGGCTTGAAGCCCAGACACTGTCAAATGTTTCTCCAGATTCTGGCTGGTTTGTGAAAATCATTGCAAATTACAGAAGTACCAACTTTTTTTTTTTTTTTTTTTTTTTTAATTTAAATATTTTGTTTCTTTGTTTTTGCTTAGTATATTCTTACTTGCCTCCATAGCTGGCAACCAGTTTTCAGAAGGGGTTGGAACTGGGTTGTTGCACATATGGAATTGAACATCTGTGGTCTCAATTATTGAAAAATTAGAAAGTTCAAAAATAAAAATAAAATGAATGTTAGATCTTCGAACCTCACTCTCTTGCGATTTGTTTTCTTTGTACATTAGAAGTAAAAATGCCTTCTGTGGTAATAATAATAATTCTCCACACTATTATCCCGGGATCTCAAATTACTGGATACACATTAAAGTGTTATGTTTTCTAACACGCTCGCAAAGTTAAGTCTTATTCCCCCTTCCCATTTTCCAGATGGGAAAACTACGCTACAGAAACAAACTTACTTAATGCCATACAGACACTTCCAGAGAAACTGGAAAGAAAACCACCGCCCTCCACTCCTCCCAGTTAACCACAGGACATGGTTTCTTCCCTCCCAGCCCCTGGTGTGAGCAGGATTGCGCATTTGGGAGGAAGGCTGTGGTGCCCGGGGGAGTGCCGGGTCACGGACGCGTGGCTCCAGCGTGGAGCTGGGGGGACAGGATCCGGCCCCGCCGTGGGGTGAGCTGGCACAGGGACGTGTCTGTGGTTGCGTGTGTCATGTTTCCCTCCTGCGGTTCTCCCCGCTTGGACAGCCCCGCGGTGTCGGCCCCAGCGTGTGCCATCTGAAGCATCTTCTAAAATGACTTTGGACATCTTGTTATGAATCATACCTATATCCTATTACTGTGAATGGAAATCGCAAACATGGAAATTAGCCTGTGTTTTAGTTATTATAGTGGGGCTTGGAAAGAGCAGGAGCCTTGCTCGGTGCTGCGTGAGCCGCATCTAAGGCACAAGAGCTGCGCAAGCACGTGCTTTTGACCTCATCCGGGAGATCCGACTTGGATTATCAGTCTGTTCGTCTTTGCATTGACATTTATGAGAATTAATGGTGTTCCTTTCTGTTTAGGTAAACAGTTTATCCACCTAAGACGGAAGGTTTCTCAGTTTTCCGTTTGGTTTTACATATACATAACATAAAAGTTCCATTATTGAGCTTGTTGCTGCAGATTCTTTTGAACTGAAGCCATTGTATACATATCCTGAGCTATTCTTTCATTATATAATGTTATAAGCATCCATCATTTGCCTGATAAAGTTGGGTTTTGGTTTGTTTTTTTTCTTTTTTTACCTTCCTGGGGCAAAACTGGGAAATTTTCTTCCACTAACTGACAACTAAATGTAACGCCCCTCTGCCGAAGCCTATTGATGTGCTGAGTGCACAGCTCTCTCTATAACCATTTAATTATATAAAGATCTTTTACAGCAAAACACCCCAAATGAAGAGCAATAATATTACCTACAGCAGTGGCAATGACAATTGTCATAAATGATGAGATTATTATTATTTTTTTTTTTTTTACAATAAATTGTTTGGTCTTATTTGTTACTTTTATAGGTCATAAATTAATTCACATATTAGCAGGGAAAAAAATCCTTACCAGTCAGATGTTTATACATATGTTCCACTCAGTGTACGTTTAAGTTTATTCCAGTAAAACTTTTAAGCACGTGTTTTTACAACTTGTTCCAAGTCACCAAGTTCTGCACTGAGCCCAGGTTCTCCATCAAGATTCCCACTGACTTCAGTGGCACAGGGGCACAATTTCCCTCCAGACTGCTAGGTTTCCCTCCAGAAAAGAGATATTAATAAAATCCCTTCCCTTAGGACTACACTGGGTGCTGAGCTGGCCTGATGGTGCCAGCTCTGGGGCAGTGCCCGTGAGCTGCTTGTGAGCCGGTGACACCAGTTTAATCTCCCTCCTCCCCAGCAGCGCCGCCTGCTTGTCTGCAAACTGTCATCCATGAAAAAAACCTTCATTTCCCCTGGAAACTGTCCTCCAAGATGCACAGGTCCACTCAATACATGGCAGGGACCCGGTCCCAGTTATTATATCTGGGTGTGACAGTGAGGAGCCCCTATTCCAGGGCTGGGGAGAAACAGGGGCAAGTGGAGAGCTCTGATTAACACCCTGGAGCTGGGAGCTGATTAATATGCCCCTGATTAATGACATCCTGTGTGTCACACAGCTCTGTCGTGCCTCGCCTCCTCGCTTGTGGCACTGAGGATAAACACGTGCCCCGTTGAGCAACTCTCTAATCACCAAGGCTTGGAGAAACGGGTCGGAGATCCTCAGGAGGAAGTAGTCACACAGATGTGAAGTGTCTTTACAGTGTAACAATAAAACCGTTTTATCATTTCCTTGTACCGAGTTTGAAATAGGCAGAGCACAAAGTCACACTGGTGTTTTTCTAATGACTACATGGTGGAATTTATGGTAACCTCATAAAGATATTCTTCTTCATCCACATTAAAGTATTTTGCAGACTAATCATAAGCATACTCGCCACTGATCCCACTTCACTATCCGGTGGTGGTATAGTAGCCTTCAATCTCACTTTCTGTGTTTTAATGTGATTACAGGTAGCAACACAGAAGTTAAGCTCAGGTGTCAATGCATTTTCCAGCTCACACCTAAATCTCTGCAGCTCTAATGCCCTCCCTACTTCATAGGAAACATCCTTGGTCATGTATTCGGTGTGCGGTGAGATGATATAACCTGATTTAAATCATATTTGGAATTTTGTGTAGTTAATCAAATTTTTTCTCAAAAGCTTGCAGACTGGTGTTTCAAGGGCATTGTTTTTGTACCTGCTGTTATGAAAGTCAGCAGAAAAATATTGTTCTTGGCTACTGTCCTGATTAACCCAGGCATTTTAATGTGTTATGATAGGTCATTTGATGGATAGTCACCTGTGCCCTGTGATCAACTCTGACTTGGCCACTGGGGCTGAACTTTAGCAACTAGGTGTCATAACTTCCCATCTTTTGCTTGATTAATGTTTCCTTTTGTGATCTAAAGGGAAAGTGTCTGGAGAGATCCTTCTCCATGTACCAGCCAGCCTGGATTAACGGGAAGGGACTGGAGGGGCTTTACAATGAAGAGATGCTGTGAAAATTATAATGTGGACATTCTCTGTGTGTTGGTACCTTTCCTCCCAGTTTGTAAAAAACAAGACTTGCATAGCTCATGTGCTCAGAATAGCTCTAGCATGTACTTGGTCTTTCTGTGTACACCCAGATAAAATCCTCTGTGATTTAGACATCACGTGGTGATGCCATGATACTGCAGGTTCTGAAAGGGGCTTTGAGTGATCCTCTGGGATTTAATTTGTACTGATATAATAGGGACATGAGAGTTTAAGAAAGGTTACCTACTATCTTTTATATTATTTTGTATTACTTTCTATAATTTTAGGGGTCCCAAACATTTTTCATGGACCTCTGTTGCATAACATCATCTTCCCGATTTCCTTGCTATTGCATTGTAGAGAACTTTTCCATTCTCCTAGCTCAGCCCCGGGAAGGAATACAACATCCTCAGGGCACTTTGACAGACCAGTGGACACTGATGCCACCACCTTCAGTGGTTCATTCAGACACCTCTCTCTGTTATTCACTTGCATCTTACCTTTAATATTTCTTAATTTGCATGCTGTAATAGAAACTTGTCATAGTTACAAGCTCTCATTGATCACCACTCTTAATAGCATAGTACTGAGCATCTCCACAAATAAAGTTAATTTTCAGTTACTTGCAGAGGTTGAAGTCTTTTGGAATTGCTCTTGTTAATATCAGAAGCTGTTTGGTCATCCATATAGAAACCAAACACTCAAATGCAGACCTCTGCAGATCTCAGATTAGTTGAGGTTTTGGTTTTCATCCACCTTCACCAGTGATGACACAAGTGGGATAACATGGACAGGGAACATCAGGGGTATAAAAAAATTCCAACTCTAGCTTAAAATATGTATGCAAGCCCACTAAGCTTTAAACGATTTGCCTGGAGGTTTTGAATTCAGATGTCTGAGATATAGTTGAAATCCGGAGTCTAAAGTGTTGGGTCATTAAAATGGGGAGTTAAAAAAAAGCCCTCTTGTTGTAGGGTGAGTTGAAACAAGAACAAAGGGTCTATAAAAAGAGCCAGGTGAAGCACTGAAGAGATAAGGAATGATCTTCCTGTGCACTTACTGCCATAACTGAAAGGATAACTTTTTTTTTTTTTTTAATAGGTAGGGCAAGAAATGATCCTAAACCCTCTTCCACAAGTACAGTGCTAATTATTTCTTCCTGACCCTGGGAGAATCATCTCCTGCCGTTCAGTAGGTTTGGCTTGAGACTGAATTACTCTTGTAAATCCTTTTAACTTGTTCATGAGTTTATAGCTCTGCCATAAACATTGCTCCCAAGCTGCTGTTCACCCAGCAAGGTCCTTTACAATATTCCTTAGAAAAGCTGATGGTATTTTCTTCCTTTGTAAGAATTTGAGTTTTTTCACCTGTTTTCACGGTGAATCTAATGAACAGAGATGGAGTCTGCCCTGCTTTCTGCTCCACACGTGGATGTGATGGCTTAATCCCTGATTAAACAATGACAGGTTGGGTTTCCAGATCTGAGATGTTCAGTGTTGCAGGTAAGAAAACGCCTGGTTTTAATTAAAAAAGACACCCCTTTGGGGCAGAAATACTAGGAAGTGTGTGGGAAAAGGCCTTTCCAAAAGATAGCCATCTCCATAGGTTGTATAAAACCTGTTTTTTGGGAGTTTGATCTCTAGATGAGCTTTTTTCTCCTGTTAGCTCCCGCCTTGGAGAATCAAGTCCCATCAGCAGCACGTGGCTGAGGATGAGGGTCTTGAAGACACACCGCATCATCCAGGAGGAAGCAGGGAAGAAATTCAGGAGGCAGCTGCTGGAAGGAGAGGCAGTACCGAAAAACAGTTGAAGCTTTATTGGTAGCGAGACAGGGTTGTTTAGGAAGGGGGATGAAAGGCTTCATGTGATTCATAGGACTTAAATACAGTTGTTCTATTCATCTGGTTGTATTATCTGTGCCTTCATCTGGCCGTGGGAAGAGGTGTGTGGCAGGGTGCAGGGACAGGCTGTGTGCCACCGTCCTTGAGCTATCTCATATCCTTTCCTGCAAGATCTTGTGACAGTTCATATTACCGTGAGTCATTGTTTCTTTAAAGCTCATTATTGGCAAGGGCTCGAAGCGAGACACCGAAGTGGAGTTGGGTTATCTATGCTTAACAGGGCTATTAATGTGTGTCACCATTGAAGTGTCATCCAGCAGAAATGTAATTCTGGATTTTGGGTGCTGAGTTGCAGAGGAGGTATGTTCATCCTTTGTGTCCAGCAAGGCTGAAACTCCACACTGTCAAGTGGTGTCTCGGCTTACCATGTTGGTATTAAAAGGTTTTGGTTTCACTCTAATTTCTGTGTATAATTATGTCATGGGGGAGGGCTAGGAAACGGAGGAGAAGGAAGGATGGAGGAATGTTCCTCAGAAATCAGTTCTCAGGTCACATGAGCACCAAATCTTTTCTTGCCTAAATCCACTATGCGCGTCACTGTTCTCTTCTTTGTTTGTAGTTTTATTTCATAGTTCTGGATTACTGGAAAAATAATATGAACGTTACGAGGCCTGGGGCTTCACAGATCTCTCTTCCTTCATGGGTACAATGGGAGGAGAGGTCTGTCAACATGGCATCGTCAAATGGATACGGTCAAAATTGCTCCTCAGGGCTTGCACAAACATGGTCTGTCTTCTAGCCCATTGTTAATTTTTGCTTCCTTCTGTCCTCTTAGCACCTCCTGGCACACGGTCACTGCATAACAAATTACTATGGGTTATTGTGTTACAATTCTCTGCCTGAATTGGGATTTTCTTAAGTTCCATCCATCAAACATTTGATTCCTCTAGAGTATAGACAGAATAAAATTAGTCTGCCATTGCAAAAGGGGAAGTGACTTGAACATTTCTTCTCCAGACATGGTGGTTTTATTAAATTCACACACTTCCATCCTTCCCACCAAAAAGTCCCACAGAAGGAGATTATGGCACCTGAGGGGCATTAGCTTCTTAGAACAACCGCAGAGAAGATCTTGCTCAAAGCAAATGCAGAGTTGGGCAGCTGCAGCTTGGGAAAGTTTCTCTGTCCTTGCCTCTTTTTAATGAACTATAAACTATTTTCACACCTCTGTCTAGACTTCTTTCACACTTCTGCCTACGTATTTCTCTGCCTTTTACTATTATCTCTGACACATGCCTCTGAGAACATCTTGGACTTGTTGTAATTCTAGAACACTGATACTTATCAACATAACATTTATTTTATGCAATCTCCTTTGAATCCAGAGCCAATTTTCTTTTATTTTCTTCCTTTATTAAAAAAAAAAAACAACCAACCAACCAACCAACCAAAAAAAAAAAAAACAAAAACAAAATCCAAAGGTCTGGTATGGCTAAAGACAATAAGCTTCCCTAAATATTTGCTGTCAGAAAAGATACTTCTGGCATTGACTGCCAAATGTCATTTTCACAAAAAGTGTTAAAAAAGTTAGAGAGTAGATAACACACATTAATACAGCAGTAACCTTTGCATTTAATCTCTCTCTTTTTTTTTTTTTTTTTTTTTTTTTTTTTTTTTTTTTTGGTGTGTGTGTGCATAGCTATTTTGCCTTCTAAAGCTATTAAAGGCAGGAAAACATGATAAGGCTTTTTTGTCACCAGTAATGTGATATTTTTCTAGCAGAAAGTCGGGGCCTTTTGCTAAACCCTTTAGGTGATTGTTCTGGTGGATTTAGAGGTTTTCTAGGTTTCATATATGGTTAGGATATTGAAGTGCTGTCTACAATAACTTCCTTGTTCTTCTGTAATTTTCCTTTAGCGTGTGTTTGATACCAGCAGGCTTGTCCATTCCCATCTGCTCTGTATTGGGTTTATGCAAATTCTCTCTCATCCCTCTACAAGTCCTTTCAAGTTAAAATATTGCTTCCTCATGCCCGTTTATATTACTTGTAATTCCTGCACAGTGACCTGCTAGCCACCCATATATTGGGCACAAAAGACATAATCTTTGTGAATCAGATATCTCTTATCTCATCCCTGTTTGCATTATACATTCCCCTCACAATACACTTTTCCACATTGCTCATCCATTTAATGCCCAAATACCTGAGGTCTCCTATTTCTGTCCAACATGCTTGTTGCATTACTCATGACGAACTGATGAGCAGGGAGATAAAAAGACTTGCTGGAGGTGGTGAGTGGATCTATAGTGTAGACAGAAGAGAAAACAGGCTGTTTGAGCCCTGTCTCTGTGGCTTAACAGGCAAACTCTGCCTCTTAATAAAGCTACACAAAAGCAATGGTTTGGTTTGTAGTATGAGTTTGCCGTGTCCATAAATCTGCAGTGACTTAAGATGAAACAATTTTTACCATGTGCAAAACTGTCCCACAGGGCATGAGGATGCCAGGACGCCTCACAGGGTGGTTTCATACCAGTACTAGACCTGTACATGGGTGGGAAACTGAGGTCAGGTAAGCTGTAAAAAACTAGTATAGGTACACCTGTACACTGGGGAGTGGTGGTCACCAGAATGAAGGAGATGGGAGGTAGAAGTAGTAGAAGTAACTCTATAACATCTGTGCTATTGAAGGCATCACTTCACCCTTTAAAAAGTTAATTTCTCTTGGCCTAGTAGAGAAGATGCATTCCTCAGAAGATGCATGGGAGCCTCCTTACAGCAGCTAAGTTTTGAATATAAACCCAAACCCTCACTGGCAGTGGGAGCAGGTGAACATTTTTCTGTATGAAGTTCTAGTTTTTATCTCATATAGGATTCCTAAAGCATACTTTTTTTTTTTTTTTTTTTTTTGTGGTAAGAATATCTCCTGAGACTTTTTTCACATTTCAATAGTATAATGCTGTTTTGCCTTGAAAAAGTTTAGATGGCCTTGAAAGATTGTGTTAAAAATTGTAGTATTCTGGTCTGCACAGTAGTCTAATAATCTGTGGAGGCACCAAGGGGAACAGGGTTTGCTGTCAGATTAATTTACTGAATGTTGATGTTAGTCTCGGTTCTGCAAAATCTATTCTCATATTAAGCTCAATGAATGAAAGGTATAAATAGCTTATTTTTAATGTAATAATGTTGTTAATTTTATACTTTATTGTATTCGTTACAGGGTATGAGAGAATTTAATCAGTGGCATAGAATATGAATAATGTAAATACCTGTAACATTAAATCAATATTTTTTTCTACTTACATTTCAGAGAAATATACTTGTCATGTTTTGTTACTTTTTTTTTTTTCGGTTGTTGGATTGTTTTATAAATGTGATTCCTTCTAAGATCATTACTGTTGATGTCAAAAGAAAAGCCATAGGCAGTCCAGACTGGGTTCCAACACTACCAATGCTTAAATTACCAGAAAAAGGAAAATAGGAACTTATTTAACTACTGTGGTGCACAACAAAAGGCAGTCTGCTACTATGTCAAATACACTGTGTACTCTTCAGTGCTCTGTTTGATCATAAATGCAATTTTAGTCTTCAAAGAGAAGCTACCATATCTGAGAACTGAAAATATACAATTTACCATTTCAGAGTTTTGCTTTCACTTTTATTAATTATCAAGAGATATAGATGTATGTAGGAGCTGATTCCAAATTTCTTTTGTGGGTATAGTGTTTCTGAAGTGAATGGCTCTGATTCTTTCTGTTACTATGGTGTAAATTTGAAGTATGGTCACTGATCAGAAATGCAAAAATTGTATGACGTTATCAGAATATCAGGTGAAATCACTATAACAGTCCCTTCTGGCCTTAACATTTCTGCATTTAAGAGCACTGTAATATAAAAGTAAGGCAATTATGAGTCTGATTTTTTTTTTTCTGTTTCAATTCTGTAACAAGGTTGCAGAGTTGCCCTCACTTCTCAACTACCTCCGTGTACATGGATCATTCAGTAAATATGCTCAGGATATATGGACTGCAATTAAAACAGCCTGTAAGAATGTAAGAGCCTAATGGTCTAATTTTTCAATTATGTCAGTGTCTGTGGGAATTGAGGTTGTGCTTATTATCTTCCAGAAGGCACCTTTCAGACAGCATGGCCCGAGTCAGACAAGAGTCTGGATTTGCAAGAAGCATTGACTGAATTCCAGAGCCACAGTAAGAGACCAGCACTTTAATATGCTGTGTCCCACAGTGAAGGGCAACACAGATAATGCTCTTAGTACGTGCAAAATTCAGCCCCTTCTGCAAGAAGGAAGAATGCATTGATGCATCCCAAGTCAGCTGTTAGGTTAGAAGCTTTTGGCCCTTTGTCCCAACAGAATGTAGCATCCATCTTAACCAGCCTAAACTGATGAGACTCCACACAGCTATACAAAGAGTGGGTGATTTTGGACGCAGCAGAAGGCAGAGGTGAACTGCCCACAAGCCATGTTCAGGAGGTTCCCCATTGCTTTGCTTCCCACCAGACCCGAGCTGCTGACCAGCCAGCGACCTGCTGCTTGCCAAATCCCCCCTCTATCCCAGCTCTGGGTGTCTCCTCCAAAGGCTTCAGGTGCCCTGCAAACCTCCCTCTGTCCCCTGCAGAGCATTAACCCTGGGGCAGCACCAACAATATGGAAACTAGTCCAATGCATGGTTTGGACTGTGGGCAAAGCATGGTGTTCTTGTGTCACTGGTTTGCACACGTGGTCCTTATAAATCTCTGAGGGGCAGAATAGAATGGAGAGAGAAATATTTGTCTTGTCCTCATATGGCCTGACTTTTCCAAGACTGAGTGTTTCCACTAAAGCTGGTCATACAGGATTAATGTCAAAGGACTGTTCAGATGTTCAGGGCTGATAAAAAGTGGTTTGCCGGCATTCAGAGCCCTCGAGTCCATGTTAAAATTAAAAAAAATAGAGACCAGCAACATTAAAATAGTTGAGGTACAAAAAGAAAAAGGAAAAACCTCCTCAATTATCTATGATAACACTATTGTTTTCTTTTTTTATTATCTTGCTTGTTACACACCAATGAGAAACAACCACAGATCGTCAATAAGATTTTTAATTGCAAAGATTTCCTGTGACGTGAGTGTTAATGAATGTCAAGGCAATAACACAAAAGACATTACTTGTTTAATGATTGATAGAACAAGAAAAGCACGAGGTCTTTTGCAGGATAAATGACTACTGTTCTGTGTTCCTTTACATTAGCAGTATCAACACTTAGATCACATGGCAGGAGATAATGGTCCAGGAGATAAAGTACAGAATCACAGTCTGTTATACAATAACAGACATAGTAATGATAATTAATGTGCATTTCTTTGGCAATTCTTATACTTGTCAGTGCTGAGCCATGGGGACCAATGCTTTGCTGTTGACTTAAATGAGGGTAGGATGGGGCACTTGCTTTGTCCAAGAGTTTTTGACTTTTGCTCTGCTGCAAAGCTTTTCTTGTCAGATGGTTTAAGTAGACATCATGTATTTTATGTGTTGTAACAGTAATACACCTCAACTTCTCAGAGTAATATGGCTGGAAAAAAAGGACATTATATACATGCAGTGTGATGGCACACTTCAAACCAAACTCTTGGTCTTTGGCCAAGAAGTCGCAACATCATGACACCCACTAAAGGCTCATCAACTTTCTCTTCACTAATAAACACATAATAGCTGGGGGCTTTCTCCAAAAAAGGAGAAACATCCCAGTTAAGGCCCCCTTCACACACAAAAGGTAACGCAGAAAGTTGACCAAAATCTAGTCTGTCAGGGCCCTCTGTACCTGCAGACTGAGGAGTGCTTCACAATGTGGGCAACTGGCCCTAACTGCACCCTTGCATGGCTTTGGGTATGAAGTCCATGGAAAAGTTGTACAGCTTTGGTTTTGTTTATATGGTTTCCGACACACCAGATTTCAATGGACAATATACACTTGGCAACTTTTGACCGGTTTGCTCGGCGAGGTTTCAAGTGCCCCTGGAGCTCTGCCGAGTGAGCAACTGTCTCCAAAAATGTGCTAAATACGAGAAAGCCTTCGTGGTGAAAATTAGTTCATGGTTTGGCAAAATGTTTGGGGAGCCAGAAAAATATTTGGATGGGACCTGGATAGTTTAATTATTGGCCTTGAACCACAAATTAATGGAGCTGCACATGGCCTTTGGTTTCAAAATATAGCACTGGATAATATTTCCTCTCTTTTGAGAGCTGCATTGGTTTGCAGCTATCTGCGTCAACATGGGAGTTGCTGCCTGAAAACTGTGCTGGTAAAATTGTACATTTCACCTAAATAAGAATCTTATTCGAATTAATAATTTGTTTAAAATCTTTAAAAATGTTTTCTTGAACTAGAGCATCTTGGCTTACTCCAGGTTAAAAATACCTTTGTAGCTATTACAATTGCCTGATAGAAGCATGTTTGTCAGCCTTGAATTAAATCGTGCAATTGTTTTTTGTCCTCTGAAAGCTCACCAAAGCTGTGTTTGAGCTTTACTCAAGTAAAGTATGCACAGCCTTGTGCCATTTGTCTTCCTTTAGAAAAAGCAGCTTCCAAGTAGACCGTCAATAACCAGTTTGACCTATGAATGTGAGTTTCCAGGCGTACCTGCCCCGGGCAGTGTGGCATGGATGCAGAGAGGTGTCAGAGGCTCTTGGACAACATGAAGGGGGGACATGAGGAGTCCTGAATGGGCTGGTTTCAGATTTTGGTCCTGTAAGGTGGGGCATGCACAGGGTACAAGACCTACTGTGTCTTCCCCACCCTCCTGTTGAGTTGTTTTAGAGCAATGCATGTGTGCTCCTGTGTTACACCATTAAATCTTTCCCTGTCCTGGCTGTGCACCCTCCTCCCTGTTCGCTATGAGTTTTGAATTTTCAGAGCTCAGCCCCACTTCGGAGGTGACTGAACTGTGGCAGGAGCTGCCTGTGCTGAAGGCAGGAAGCAGGATAACAACTTCAAGAGGTTTGGGGTGTTTTTTTTAATGTTAAACTTCTTTAACTGTGATGCCAGGGAGGGCAGCACAGCATGGAAAGCGTGAGCTGGTGTCTCTTGGGGGCCCAGGCTAGGCTCTGCCCTGTTGCTGTTGCGCTCAGCCAAGCATCCTCATCCCCGTGCTGACCCTCCGGGAGAACCACAGAGAGGCTTCCTGCATCAAATAAGAGTTGTTAATGCGAGCCCATCCGTGCACTTTGTTTAATCAAGTTAGTAGTTACTTAAAAAATTCTGATAGCCTCTTCAGGCTGCTCTGCAGAGTCTACATGTGTGCAACAACAAGTGCTTACCTGGGACGTGTGCATTCAGCAAAAAATTGGAAAAGGGGGAATGTAAAAGAGATGACTGCGAAAAAAGTTGGCTTTAAAATATTCTATCAAAAATACTTTGATTTAGACTTTGTTTTGGCTGTTTTGTTATGAAATACTGCAGAGGTAACCCCTTCAGAACATAGCAATAAACAAAAATACAATAAGACATTGTATATAAAGCCCTGCACGAGATATTCTGAATTTCACTTTTCCAAATTACCTCATATTCAATTTAAACCCACCATGCTTTGATCTTCGTTATGCAGACCCAGTAGTTTTATGTCTGTATTTTACTCACAGCCTCAGGATAGGTGATTGGGGTGTAAGGGAACTTCTACCTGTCGCTTCCAATTTTAGGATCAGGACTCAGATTTGGGAAATCACTTAAGCATGTTGCCTGACTTGAAGCAAAAGGTTTCCTTGTGCAGTAGTACCCTTCCAAAAAAAGATGTCTTCCTCAGTCTCCTCAAGTACCTAATGCTTGAAATTGGGCCGACCCAGGAAAGTCACGTCTTTCCCTGCACTACGGAGGATCAGATCCCTGAAAGCCCAAAGACTTGATCCCATTGACCTCCCTGCTGCCCTTCCCAGGGAAAAAAGCTTGAAGAGCAGGAGCAGCCTCCCAGCATTTCTGTTACCCCCCTCGCCGGAACAGCGCCCGCTGCTCTCCTTGTGGGAACATGTTAAGGCATTAATGAAATGCACAAAGCAAAGAGGCTCATCCATATAAATGGGTGATTTAAATAATGAGGAAGGAGGAAGGATGTGGTTCAGTGTCAGTACTGATTAATTAAGGCATAAAATAAATAACCCTCCTAACAACATTGGCTGCTTCCACTATAACTTACTCTATTAGCAGGTGATAGAGTTAATACAAGCGACAGTGTAATTACAGGTTAGTTAACTGGCACATTATAACATTTGCCTAATTTCAGGGGATAGACCTATTTACACGCACACATTTTCCTATTGCAAAGAAACCAACAGCAAAAGACTGATAAGAGTTGGTTGTTAATCCTTCAATTTCACCACTTGTCAGGCGCAGTTTTTCTGTTCCCCTTCTTGTGAAAGTCAACCACGACAATGCCAAAAGAATGGAATAATTCCCCCGTGTGCTCGTTTGATGTCACAGCTGAGGTCACGGTTAGGTATTGTGCACTTATGAGTAAGCACGTTTATCTAATGTGTGGCCACACAATGAAATGATGAACAGATGTTAACTGTGAGTTTTTAACATCTTAGCTCTTTTGTATGGAAGTTTTATTGAAATGTTTTGCCTGTTAACTCTATGAGTGTCAGGCAAAAGCAAGAAAATATATACTAGGATTTATAAGGTTTTTGTGTGGATTTCTAAAAACAGCATTGCTGCACAGCAAATAACTGCCAATGTAACAAGCCATTTACATTTAATACTTTTATGGCTGCTGGCCAATAGCTTCTGCAGCTTGCGGTATGGATCACAAATTTCTCATAGAAAGAGAACAAATGCAAATTTAGATCTCCTAAATTATAATGCATTACAGCCCAAACTTCACATTAACATAGACCTTCAAACATGACATCAAATCCTTAGTTTGTTTAATGGCTTTGTGGAAGACCTAAAGTTATTCTGAAATATTTTTAGCATTTGGTCAGTTCTTAACTTTTTCATGTAGAAGGAGAAGAAGACGGAGGAGGAAATCAGACAACTTTCCTGTCTTGTGACTATATGGCCGTGGTATTGATATGATATTCTTAAGGTCTCTCTAGATCAACACAGCTGAAAACAGGATCTGTAAATGGGAGTTTATACTACCTTGATTACAGGTGATTCTGCCAATGCCATAGACAATATATTGTTGTACAGGGCTTGTATAAACTCTAGTACTTAAATAGCTAGTCCCCTTTTCCAGATTTACTGTGGGTTTTTTTTTTTTTTTTCCTAAGTCATCTGAAATACGTTGCAACCTCACTGTGCCTCAGTTTCTCTACTTACCTGTGGGAGATAAATTTGAGTTTTAATTACTTAATGCCTCCAAAATATATTTTAGGATTTGAGGTGAAACATCCACATACATTATTATTGAGAGAATAACAAAGCTTGATTGTTCAGAATTCAAGGCAAATATCCATATTTCTATTTCAGTGCAAGTTATGGCATTATCCTTTTTTTGCAGTAAGTCACTTTTTATGTGCTATAGAAAGTCACTTTGAATTCAAATATAAAATGAGGCCATCCATCATGTTAGCAATTTAATTACCTCGGTATATATTTTTTCAGGAAAAAAAAAAACCAACAAAAAACTAAACACAACAAACCACCTCTATTATTTGTTGTGTGTATATATCTTATTACAGATTCATTGCCTGAGGACAGGCAGGGCTGTCAGCGGGGCAGTCCTTGTGGTTAGAAATGCCGAGATGGGGAGCAGATAAGACATGAAGTCCTTGTGCCTCCTGTTCAGGTCCGCTCCGCTCCATGTTTGCTTGGGGCCTTACCTGTTAGATTCCCTGTAATCTTTGTTGCAACAGCGAAATGGTGCCTTGTAAAGCAATGAAGCATGACAGGGATATTGAAAGGGTCGAATGAGGTAGAAATGTGATATTTTCTATCTTCTGCAGGCCCAGGAAATAGGAGTCTGGCTGCTGAACTGGGATTTGGCATTCACTGTCGCATTCGTGGCAAGAAAGTTGTGAGATTTATTGTTTAGTGCTTACGGAAGAGACAAAGTCAGCAATGCCCACAATTTATCTAATTGTTTAACCATCTGGCTTCACAGTGACTGAAAATTAAGCGTTGAGGAAACTAGGAAACTGCAAATGGCAAGACAGGGCGGGGAGAAGGGCCTTTATTTATTAAAGTTTTGCTGGTAAAATTTACAAAATACCTAGGTGTCCTTCAGAAATTGAGACAATTTCATGGTTTGCACCTTTTTTTTTTTAAAGGGTTAGATAATTTCATAACCAGTAAAACATGTAGCAATAAAAGCGGATATAATGAGAAACATAATGAAATTACATGTTTCAGGGCATGAGCGGATTCAAGAATTGGAGTGGAAAAGGAGATCCCACTGGTATGGCCACGTCTCATGGCACACAAGCTTTTTCTAAATCATTAGCTATTGGGACACCAGATTTAATGATATGTATGACATTCAGAAGGACTGGTCCCATTTAGGCAGCCCCATGATGTACTATTTTCAAGCATTCAGCTGGTGTTCTCATTTTAACACATTCTCCACCACAGAAGCAGGTGGGTGCTTGTCACTGCAGAGAAATGATGCTTTTCCTCTAGGTGCAGGAGCGGGAGCTGTGCTTGTCTCTGCAGACATGTAAATGAGTGCATAGGTGGGACTTGGCTGAGTAAGTCAAGTCATTGAGTAAATCCTTAAAGCTAGTTAATGACAAATAGCTGTTCTGGTGCAAGAGAGAGACTAATTCGCTGATTTTCTAGTTATAGCTCTTGAATCAAACAAACAAAAGCATCTTTTGTAGGGCTTGAAAGAAGCAGGGAAAAGCAGATGGGTGAGATGACTTGAGTGGAAGAGATAGAAGGATAATATTTAAAAAGGACACAACTCAATCATTTTCATTCTCTTGCGTAGAAATCTACCCTGTAGAGTAGATGAGATCAGATGCCATTTAATTCCCTCTGTTGTCCTACATCCGTCTTCATTACTTTAGCCCTACCAGAGACCAAAGTTCTCAGACTTTTGATTAGTTTCAGCTGGACTTCAGTATCAAACCTAAAAAACGGTTGTTTTGTCTGCACATGTTGCTTTTCCATAAGCAAAGGCACATCCTACAAATAAAGTCTTCAGGGAGGTTTAAAATTGGCCTGCAACAGCAAGAAGAGAGAAACAAGCTGGCTTGCTTTATATAAAAGACTTATGCAGGTATCGACCCCAGAAAATTTGTCAAGTCAACACCTAATGATGGCTTAGCTGCTGGGCTTGGCCATGCAATATTTAAATCAGGCTCTGCTTTTTTACGCCTTGGTTTTTAACATATGGGGTCCGAACGAGTGAGGAGAAACAGAAGCGCCGTGTGAGCATTTCTCCCCAGGAGCCAGAGTAGCTCTGCTGAAGTTTGGCCGTAAACTCTTTAAACTACTATGTCTCTGGGGTAGTCTTGAGTGAGTGTCTCCACATCTGCCATCCACTACGTTTGAAACCGAATCCTCCAGGAGCTTGTAAAGCACCACGGGTGAAGGGAGAAGACTTTTTCCAGAGGCGGGATGCTCACTGCACGCAGCAGGCGAAGTGCTGAGCCCATGGAGTGCGGGCAGAGCAGTCCCAGCAGTGGGATGGTTGCTCTCAGCCTGGGGCACTGGGAGCAGCTGATAAATCACTGGTTCCTAAGCTGGAGGATGGGGGCTCTAGACAAAACCAAAATGTTCAGCCTGAAGCTGTTGGTGATTCTCCTAATCGAAAGAAGGAAGTGTTTTTCTATCAGAAAATCTGGAGAATCTTCCCCCTCTGTTGAGGCTCCCCTTTGGAAATGTTTCTGAAGGTTGGATGTGGTGGATATGGGCACAGAAAATGTGTCTACACCTCATGGTGAGCATGTCTGCAGTGTGCCAGTCCCCAGCCAAGCTGGTATTAAAAGAAATGAGCCAACTTCAGCTTGGTCAGATGTTTGATCCAGAGCAGGAAGTTAAACCCAGCTCCTGCATATCCCAAGACTGAAGACATTGAGTCTTTCCTTGCGGTCTTGGTCTCATCTGGAAGAGAAATCAGGAATAATAGGAAATTTCAAAAATTGGTAGACAAAAAGATGAGCATGACAGATTTCCCTTTGCAACATGTGGCTTCACAGCCACCTGAGTCACTAAAGACAAGCAAAGTGGTTTCAACCACCTCTCAGACTTTTCAGTTCATAAGAAACAAAATATATAGCAGTGTGCTATTTATCAGTCATCTGATAGAAGGTGAATATGCAGATACCAAGGAACATCTGGTGGCTTCATCTGCACAGCACCTGATAATGATATTTAGCTGTTGGTAAAATCATTGAGAGGTCTTCTATCACAGCATCAGTATTTTAGGGAAGAGTGTCTATATTTCCATACTTTTAATGGAAAATCTTGAAGTGGCTTATTTAAAATTTACCATTTGTTCTCAGTTTTCCCATTTTGTTTCTCTAGTGTCTGCATATTTCTTGTTTGAGATATATATATATTTGAATCATCTGTTTATATTAAATGCAACATTGTAATACAACATATTTTCTCTTAGGATTTTTCAGGCTTTACAACACAAATTGAAAATGAATGGAATTACCCTAAGCTTGTTTAAGTATTAAATGAAATATTGACTTCTATGTTTAAGTGACTCTGAATTCAGGATTTTTCCTGGGTATTTGTTTCAAGGGTAGCACTGGACTTTTAGCTTTCACTTTCATGTTAGATTTTTTTCTGCCCTCCCCCACTGATATTTCAGACTTACCTGAAAATTGAAATTTCCCATTTCTGTGCAGCTCTGGCAGTTCTATAAACTGGGATTTCCAGGGTCTGAGTGTGTTGTATAAGCAGCTGAGATGCACAGAAATACTGTGGTATAGTTAAGAACTGAATCTAAGTTTATCTTAATCTCAGTCCAGTGACTTAAACAGAAGGATTTTTACATTTCTTCTCTTCGCAATCAAAGATAGTGCCAAGAGCTGGATGAAAGCTTTTACTGAGTGTAAGAATAGATGCTCATGCACACTGAAAAGTGTTACTAATGTTACTTTAATAAAACATAAATTCTGAGTTGTGCTCCCTGCCAGGCTGACGCGGGTGGACTCCATTAAGATTTTTTTGCTCGTGCTTGCAGGCTGGGAGGTTACGATGGGAAACCCGCGCTGGCTGGATACAATCCAGGGAGGAACTCCTCACAGAGTACAGCCAAAACTGGAGGACTTCTTCCAGGTCCTTTACAGTCAGAGCAGGCAAGAGCTTGAATGCTCAAGTGAAGTTAACAGGGAAACATGAAGGTGCCACGAGGCAGATTTTGGGGAGGGTTCTCCATCTGCTTGGTGGATATTAGGGGGCCCTGGATGCGGGAGGCTGTCTGCAGAGGCTCGTGGTAAATGAAGGTGATGAACCACTGCAGTAAACTGGCTGGGTAATGGGCACATTCCTCATCCCCTCAGGATCTGTGTGTTTTTTGGGCGTGTTTGAGCCAAATCCAGGTTTTTCATCTGCTTTCAAGGGTGTCTGGGTAAAATGTAATAGCCTGAGTTATGCAGTAAAACAGGATAGCTGCTGCTGCCCTTTTGTCTTGTGAATGTAATAATAAATCTGAGTTAGTGTAAGCACTTATTTGAGCTACGTGTTTGTGTATCCAGTAGAAGTTTTTAAACTGGGCTGATTGTCAGCATCTCTGCCTGATAGGATTGCCCCAGTATTAAAGCTGAGTAATTTTGATACTTGGGCGAAATGTGTGGGTACAGTTACAAACACTGTCATTTTTTTAATGATAGCCCTTTTAATGTAATGGGGAGGGAGAATCTATCATTTGGTTTTCTTTTGGATAATGGCAAGGAGAAAGAAACATACTGCTGTTCTAAACTGACAGCTTGTAAGTTTAGCATTTGAATTGGGCAAATTTGTACGGTGTGTTTTTTCAACCAAGGAAGTATTAGTCTTAACTCATTTATTCAGTGATCCAAAAACAAGTATAGCTTTTCTGGACAAAAATTAAGACATAAAAATTTAAGACTAAAATTTTCAACTATGAGTTGTCACTCTCTTTTAGATTTATTATCAAACAAATAACACATCCCATTATTTTGTACAGATCAAAAAAAAAAAAAAAAGAAAAAGGAAGGAAAAATTATAGTGAATGGGAATGAGAATGTAGCATGCCCCCTTGTTTCCTCTCTCATGTAGACAGCAGACACACAGATTGTTCGTCTCATAACACCAGGCTGAAATCTCATCAGAAAGAATGCCAGGTACCATTAGTAAAACAAAACATATTTAATATTTAAGTTTAATAAAAACTGCTTTAAAAAAGAGTTTGTGTTCAAAGCGGAAAGTTCACTAATAGGTTTGAAGCAAACGTGTTCCTGATTACACCCCATTAAGAAAGTGGAATGCAGCGAGCGCTGCTTCCCCCGAGGAAGCCCCAGCACACGCGGGATTTGAAGTCTGCAAGCCAGCCCAGCAGACGATGCCAGACCTGCTGACCCTGTGAATTTTGCAGTATATTT
Source organism: Tyto alba (assembly GCF_018691265.1). Taxonomy (NCBI): domain Eukaryota; kingdom Metazoa; phylum Chordata; class Aves; order Strigiformes; family Tytonidae; genus Tyto; species Tyto alba. The sequence continues at coordinate 5,696,437 of NW_024881262.1, read as the reverse complement.
TCAAAGATAATGTGTCTTTTGGGGTTCAGTGGAAGGGAGGGGAAGAGATACTTCACTGCACAGATTTCAAAAGGGTCTGGAATAAGAGCAGCTTATTGTGAATTTTGTTCTCGTACGCATTTGCTCATCTCTAATAACATACTAAAAACTCAAAAGTGTCTTAAGCTTCACTATATTTTGGCATGCTCATTTGTTCCATGGCTGGCTTATGTGCGTCCAAAGCAATGACGCCTGTTCCAAGTGGTTTCTGGTAAGGCAGAGCTGTATGATTCGTTTGAATCATAACATGAGTCTGGTATGAGTCTTGTCGTGATGTGTCCCTGTCTGTGGAATATGAGAAATTTCTTAATTATTTTTCATCAGATGATCCCATGGAAAATAAAGTTCACATGGTGAAACTGCAGAGGCAGAGCGATATGATATTCCAGGGACCATTATACGTGCAATGCTTGCCGGACCAGTCTGTATACCTAGGGATAGAAATGCATCACTGACTTCTCTGTGATTAACCATCCCTGGAGGTGGCTGGGAAACCTGCACGTGCTGGTTTGGAGGTAGGATGAAGGGAAGGAAGGCTTGGGGATCTTATCAGAAATCACACCACTAATGTCATCAGCATTTCTTGGGAGGGTTACGTTATAACTCAATATAACTTTGTACATACGCCAGCTATCCCAGGGGGTGCAGATTTTAAATGCGCACACATTTCATTCTGTGTGACAACACCTTGAAAACGTAAGTTAGTTAAGATAAACCATCGTCAATTAAGTTTATTGGATGATGTCAATGATGTAGGTGATATATATATGTAATCATGGATTTAGAAAAAGGCCCACTCTTCTCTGGATCTGCAAACAGTTTGTCAATAACGGGAGAAAATTTACAGTGACAGTCAATGTGATTTTTCAATATGCAAATTGGACTTAATTATCAGCAGGAGAAATCACTGCATGAAGTGTAAGGATTTTCATTTCTGTTTTTGTTCTTTGTTTTCAAAAAACACCACCTGCAAACAGCAGAATTATTTTCATAGCCCATTCATATGAATTTGCCAGAAAGAGACCCATGTATTGCCCTTCAGCTCAAGCTGGATGTGATCCCTAGCAAGATGCACACAGAAAACCGTACCTGGTCCAATAGACTTTTATTATAATCAGAGACAAGCTGATTTAATTTTCCATGGTGCTTTTTTTTGCCACTGGTAGATGACATTGCTAACAGCTGACACCAGATTTTAATAGCTTCTCATTTTATTTAACTGCAAGCTGTGAGCAGTGACAACCAATACTAAAGGAATGAAGTCTTCAGCAGCTATCCCTGAATTATGTGTATGTGCTGTTTTTGGTAACTTCAGGTTTGTATTTTAGGAGGAAATCATTAAGTTGTTCTTGTGATTTACATTGGCATCAATAATGGGTGAAGTACCCTGCAAAAGCTCCAGGAGATTGAAACTTGTGGAAGATTTCAAATTCTGAAAATGGTTCTTCTTAGATCTCAGACATGTAATTCCTTCTGCTTTGGACTACAAATATACTTCTGACTTTGTCACCTCAGGTATCATTAGGACTATAAGTGTTCAGTCAGATCGAATCAAAGCCAAAAAGGCTGTGCTGCAATTCTTGTCTTCCCTTGCCTCTCAGAGGGACTGATGAGTTTTGGGGACCAAAGAATGGTACTGGCTTTCAACAAGAATTCGATTCAATCTTCTTCCAAACTCATATGGGGTTGAATAGATTTGAATCCAGCCAAAATGTGTATTAAATATTATAAGGGGTATATAATAATTTTAAGTAATAAATTTCATAATTTTTAGAATATTTATCATGATTGTTACTAGTAATTAAATTATTAAAAGCAACAGTGATGAACTTAGTACTAGTATGGGATTTGCAGTGCAAGTCATTGAGTATGCTGAGAAGTATCACATCTACTTATACACTTAGAAATGAGGCATCTGGTTTGCTTGAATTGGTTGGCATGTTTCGAGGACAGGATTTAGCCCATCAGGTTTCTCTTCTTCCCTTTGAGAGAGGGTAAAAGGCAACCTCAGCATCTTGGGGATTAGCTAAGAGTTCAGGCATTGTACTTAAGTGTACTCCCGAGGACTGATTTCATATTTGATCAATCTATCAAGATAGGTTTCAAATACAATATTGATGCATTTTTTATCAGGCCAGTAAGTTGTTTGATAACTCCTAGGAGCTACTCTTGTAAAGACTTAACCCACTATTTGCTTATACAAAGTAAAATTACAATAACAACTTCAGTAATTTCCAAATCCCTACTTTTTAGTTTATTAATACAAACTGAGCACTACCTCATTCTCCTGCAGACACTGTCCTTAGTGAACATGGCAGCAATTTGTGCACTGGATTTTGAAGCAGTGTCTATGTTGCTAGTAAGCCTGACCACCTCGTCTTCAGTATGTTGCAATTCCTTTACTATTTGTTTTAATGTCCTCTCCCTCAGCATGATTTACTCAAGTCTGTGCTTGGAATTGGCTAATGGTAAATTGATCCAAATGAAATTAAATTGGAGAAAACCTATTACTTATAAAGAAATAGCTGTGTGAATTCAGCTGGACTGATGGGTTCTCAAACCTAGATTTTTTCTCACAACAACGTCTTTTATAATTTGCCAAATCAGATCTTTAATTATCTCCTTCACCTCTCATCCAATGACTTTTTATTTTTGTTTTTCCAGTTTTGCTTCTCACCTAGTAGTCATGTTCCAGCTATATCCTTGCTTCATGGGGCAAAGGTGGCTAATATTACATGTATTACACACTTCTTCCATTGGGTCAACTGTGATCTGTACTGATAATGCTTATTTTTGCACAAAGGAATTTTTATTCTTGCATTGACTTAATTTTTTCAATACTGACAAAGAAAGGAGCTTCAGCATCTCAGATGTGTGTTTTGACATATGTTCTCTTATGAAGTGATCTGTGTTTCAGAAATAGGTTATACTCATGGGTCAAGAGCTGTTGCTTTAACTAGTGCTCATGCCTTGTATTCATGAAAGGCTGTAATTGATGCCCGTCTCTTTTATGGAATAGTCCTATTTTCTCACTGAATAGATGCTTCTGGCTCTTTTAAAGGTAGCATTCATCTCAATCAGCTCACTGTTGCTTTTTCAGGACTGTTACGCAAGAAGAAGACCCCTTGACCCCTCCTCCCTTCAAATCATAGCATTCAAAGTTACTAATTTTTCTGTCTGGTTAGATCTCTAGACTCATTGAAGAGCTTGTCCTCAACAGCAAGCAAAATACCAAATGTTGTGAGATTTAAGATGAAATACTAAAAGTTGGTAACTCTTTTCAAGTGTCTTCATTATAGCTGTAATTTTGGGGGAGGAAGAAGAAATTGAAATGAGCTGTGGGATTTCTAGAGAGTGTATGTAATAGCATGGGCTTGTGTGGCTACCTTGGAGTTTAACGATGTAAAACTGCAGAATCAAAGGCCTAATAGAAACAAGTTAAGTACAAATCAGGTAAAAAAGGAGAAGATCAGTGTTTGTAACCTGGTGTGAAGAGGACATTCAGTTTCTCCATTCTCTTGTTGCATTTTGGAAATCTGGTTACCTGAGCGTCATGCCCACAGGATCCATAGGTGAACAAAGCTGCGTGTGGAGAATAAAAATATCCAGTTCATGTCTGGGAAGTGTGTATTGTCTCTCACTGCAACATGACTAAGTCCTGCAAAAATGAAATAGCTTGATATTGCTTATTTTTATGAATAATGTTATTTAAGTTTTGACTGTTTGCTACCAAAGAAGAAAGTAAATGTTGTTTTGGTTACCCCTCTCCACAGTCGCCTGTTTTGCCAGCAACTTCTTGGAAGCATATGACACAATTTCTTGCATAGTTTTACACAGAGAGAATATTTATGACACAATCTGACATTAAAATAAGTCTTTTTCAGCAGTTTTTGAAAGAGTAGAGAATGTCTTAAAGTTTCTACTTTATCTCATCATGACATGTAACTCTACAATGGAGAAGGCCAGGAGCAAAAGGAATGAGAAACCAGACCCTGCAAAATATTTGTCAGGAACTTTGAAGTCACATGGAAAGTGTTGCCTCTTGAAGGTAGCTGGCTAGGCTGGGTTTTGCAAACTTTTTGCACAAATCTAGGCTCAGTTTCCAGTAAAACCTGGCCTGATTTATCATTTTAAATCAAAGCCAGGTGGGATTTCATGTGATTGCAGGTGAGAACCAGTGGCCTTTCAAGGTTTCGCTCCTTGAGCTGAGTCAGTCAAACCCTCTGTGATACAATGCTGAAATTTTTTTTCCATGGGCTTCTGCAAATTGACACCAGTACAGTTTATGCAAGGACAAGGTTTGGGAATAGCTGGAGGGCAAATTTCACTAGAGCAATGTTGTGTGACAACAGACTTAATGTTATCCCATGTTGTGAACCTCAGCCCCAAAGCTGGTATGATATCCAGGGCTTCTGTTATATTCTAGGATGATATAATCGGTGAAAGGGCCGTGCATCTGATATAAATGCAATTAAATAATACCATAGTGTGTATGCCATAATGCTACTATAATTGCCAGCGCTGTTATAATAGTATAATACACATGGCATATATACAACAAAAAATTAATGCTCTCATCAATTTTTCTTTTTTCCCTTCATATTGGCCTGCTAGGGGAATATGCGATTAAGAGTAGTTGGAAATTTCTTTGGAATTTACCAGTTAATTAAGATACTGCTATCAAACAGCTGAAGCCCACCAGCAATCACACTAAATCCACAGACTCTCACCTGGCTCCCTTCCCAAGACCCTCTGTTTCTTGGGAGTTTGGCTGAAAGTTTGGACACTCTGGTGGCCCCTGAGTTATGTCTTTGAGACATTTTTGAAGATTTTATGGCATTTTGTGGCACTGATTTTAGTGCAGAGGTAAACAAGTGACTCATATACTTCTGCGTTAAAACAAATCGATGTCCTATATCATGCTATTTACTTTATCATCGGGACGGAAGGGTGGAGAGGTAGAAATGGTTTTTATCTGGTTAGGGAGCAGAGAAGAAAACAGAGAGGTGTTGAAGATTCAAGTGAGATGAATTTCCAAAGGGTGAAAATAATTCTCTGACCTGATGGCACAATTTTGTCTTCAGAATGGATTAATTCATGAAGGACCCAATTCCACCTTCATTCTGCTTGCAACTCTGATGTCATTAAAACATACGTTCAAAGGGACAGCTAGGATATATGGGCCAGGCTTTAAAAATCTATAAGGATCATTAAAGACCAGAGTTAAAATATTAATTTGGCCATGAATGGCACACAAAGACATTAAGCCTTTCATGGCTTTAGGCTTCTCAAGAGAGGAACAAGGATTAAAATAGATTTCATAAATAAACATATAAATAATCTCAGTAATGTCTCCACACTGGCGTGTCCAGACTCATTTAAATCTATTCTCCATTAGAAATACGTACACTGAAAGAGGTTGATGCTCTAGCAGAAGCTGTCGGGGTGAATACTTTTTTCAAAGTTTGAGTTTTATATAAGAACAAATGTAAGAAATAAATACCAGACTGAAGCAAAACCACTTTATCTTTCCCACAGTGGGCCAGCTACTGTGGATTTCTAACCTGCACCAGCTCCCAGCAGTGGGAAGCAGCCCGTGCTGGCATGTTTGCCCATGGTTTTATGGGGTTGACTGTCACAAACCTTCCAAACACTTCAAAAGATATGGCTTTACCTCGGTACTGTTTGTCCCAGAGGAGGATTGCAAGCTAACTTTAGAAAGCTCATGCTATTTCTGATATGCTGCCTTAGAGTTCCTTGGACATAATTCAGAACTAGGTAATTGTTTTATGGGTTACTTAGCAAATCCAGATATATTTATTTAGCATAAATAGGCCGATAAGTGAGTATTACTGAGAAGGTACCAGCTTTCTGTTCACGTCCTCAGTTCAGTGCTTTGCTACGTAATCTTTGGTCTAAGAAGGATCTTTGACATCATACTGTTTATTTAAACTAGCGCCCTACGTCAGCTATTGAGTTTCTTAAAAGAATTAGCTGGGGTCAATTAATTATTTTAAGAAATGTTCTTGAAATGTTAATTAATCAGTAAACAGCACTAAATAACGTGATTGAAAATGTAGCTGCTCAGTTGAGAGAGGATGTGTTTCTCCTCTTGACGTTTGCTTGGTAGGTAATACTGGAAAATTGGATGTACCTTTTCTAGACTTTGATAATTCATAAATCTGTTGAGCAAGGTAAGTTCCATCATTAACCTTTACTCTTTTAGAAGCAAGTTGGCTGGAATCTGTTTACTTTAGCTAGCTTGTTCACTGATAATGCATGATTTTTAAATTTCCTTTTGTGCATTCCTTAGCTAAAGAAAAACACAGCTGTGTGTGAGACAAATTCTATTTATTTTCTCGTTAAGAAAAGTACAAGAAGATAGTATCATTGGAAAGCTAATAATAAAGAACTACTAAAGAACGCCCTTCATCTGTTTGCTCTGCCACTTTACGAAGGCTTTCCAAACAATCTTTTCAGATGTATTAGTAAGGAAAGATATCTTAAAAGTCAAAGGAAGACAAAGTTAATGCATTTATAGAAGTACCATTTCAGATAACATTTTACCTGAGTGTTTAGATTAGTTAAATATTAGAAAGGTAGAGATAATAGCGTTGTTTGTATTCATAAATGTGGAAAGTTGCATTTTCAGGGCAGTGAAGTGTAAGGCATATCAAAGGTTTATCATCCTGGAATGTGTGGGGAGCTGCGTGCCCATCTGCGCGGGGAGGCTGCAAGGTGTTCCCCCTGCGCTTGCTCACCGAAACCCAATGAAGAACACAGATGCTTTGGCTTATCTTTTTCAATCGCTTTCTCCCTGGCTTTCTATCCATAGTTAAATAGTGGGAATTAGGAAAATGAGTTGGTGTCAGTTAACTAACTGTCTGGACTCAGTGAAACCACGCAAGCACTGGCGGTTTTCTTGGCTGAGGGAGATTCACTGATATATGGAGGAAAATGAGAGTAGGCAAGTCTGGTCTTTTTTAGGGCCTTCTGCAAACCTCTTTTATAGGATAACATCTTCTCTCCTGTAAAGACGATATAAAATTTATATTCACAAAATACCCTAGATCCTGGAAATGGCTCAGCACACTCTCCTTTAGATATAGGCAGTCACATACGTGTCCAGGCACGAAGTTGACAGCCCAGCCACAAATGCAGGCATGTACATGGTAGCATGAGATGGAGAAGGCATGGCCAGCACCAACCTGCATCCACACGTGCACACAAATAAAACTGTGCACCTCTGGCATTGCTGTCACCTCCCTGCTCACCCAAATCTGAGCTCGAGCCTGCGGCCTTGCAGAGCTTACCAGCAGAAACAGCCTGTACGCAGACTTCTTACAGAGGTCTGCAGCAATTCGCTGGCAATCCCAGCCAGTCTTTTTTGTCTCGTTACCATCCGCACAGTCAAATCTTCAAATATATGTGTTGAAATGTTCTGACAATAATGGCCCTGGCTAAAATATTATGTTGTTTTGACTGAATGTGGTTTAAACTGCCATCTGCTGGCTTGTACATTTCAGGGCCAATATTAAAAACAATGTTCCCTCTTACAGTAACCCTCATTCATATGAAAATAAAGCAGGCTGAGTAATACCTTCCCTCCTGCAATGTACAGCTGAAAATTGCACTGAGGAATACAAATGTGGCCAAGTGCAAAGGTAAGTCCCAGTGCTTATAGGTAGATTCCTCAGGGATGTTTTTGTTCAATTTACACCTAGAAGAGAAGTTTAGCTGCAAATGCATGCATACAACTTCCCCCAAAGTCAATGAGATACACACATATACATGGCGAGCTATGAGATAGTTGTCTACTTTTTGTTTTTCTGTTTATAATGGCAGGTTCCTGGAATATCACCCGGGTTTTTTGCCAGAGCAAGGACCAAAGATGCCCTAGCTCATTGCATTGAAAGTTACTTAAAAATAATTAAGCTCTTCTTTTTTTCCTTTCCCAAACTGCAAGAGGAAACTCCAACTATTTGGCTTGAAATCTGGCAGTTACTTGAGGAAGAGAAGATTAATACCAATAGCTGCTTTGAATTATTTTCCCATTAGTTTTCTTTTAAAGCTTTTGAAATATCAAGGCATCACTGTCACTCGTTGCTCAGAGGTACTGGCAAGATCTTTGGAGGACATGACTAGTGATGGGGTGATGTGCAGGACTGTCACATGAGCTCTGTCTGCCTGTCCCTACCGGGAATGGAACAGGATGCTCAGCTGGAGGGTAGAAGTGCTCAGCAACAGGGAATGTTATTGCCTCGTGTCTCTCTGCTTTCCAGAAAAAAAAAAAAAAAAAATCCCTAGGCAGAGAAAGCAAAGGAAAAAAAAAAATCTAGTATCTCTCATGTTAAAACCAACAGAACTTTCACATTTCAGGGAAAACTGTGTACACTTGAGAGAAATAGCGAGGGGAGGAATGCGTGCTGGGCTCAGAGGCAGGATGGGCCAGATGTGCAAATACCACCAAGGACGTAGTTTGCAGAGTCCTCCACCATGCCGTGAGTCTGTGGAAGACCTTGCCGTGTTTATCTGTGGTGGCGAAGTGAACTCGCAGTGCATTGGGCCAGCGCAGGTTTGCCAGCATCCTGCACCGGGTTAACATTTGACCCCCGCTCCCATCAGCAAGCGCAGGGTTGTTCCACAGCCCCCGCATCCCAGCACGTGCTACATGGGCGCCTCCGGGGAACTCAGGTCTTGAGAAACTCCCTCCAGGTCCAGCACTGCTGGCATCTCGCCCTTCTTTGGTTGACACGGGTTGGGCAAGCCAAGAGGGGACTATAAACCACCTTTCATTTGGGGGATCTCAGGGCACTTTGCAAACATGGAGCCATTAATTGCCCCGAGTGCCCCTTTGAAGTTGGCAAGTATTATTGGGCGAGCAAAAGAGAGAGCAACGGCGGCTGCGCAGCGGCTGTGGCAGAGGAATGCAGTGACGACATTGATGACATGACTAATTTATTTAGCAAACTGAGTTTAGCATGGTAATGAGGATGTATTTGCCATCGTCCCATCATTCATCAGATTTATGAGGCTCTTTAGGCAATGAGCACTGCTGTGACTAAGTTTAGTTTGATTTCTTCAATTCATTCCTTTAATTCATTTTGACTGAAGAAAATCCTGTAAGATTATTTGGCAGGTTAGAGGGACCCTAGTGTTATAAATGTGTGTGCATGTCTGCCTATATGCATCTATCTATAGAGAGGACGTGTGGCTAGGGGTGTCTATGACTATAAAGTGCATTAAGGTTTTATTTTTTACTTTAAATCAATTTAAAATTTTTATTTCTTGCTTTTGGCTCCATAAATATTAGTGTACGTGTTTTAATCTAGACCATTTCAAGTCAAGGTAAAGTTGTTGTCTTTTTTTTTTTTTTTTTTTTTTGCATAAACAGACATTATGGTAAGGCTTTGGTAGCATTCTTCTCCTTTCTTTGGTATAATTCACCATCCAGGATGTTCAGCAAAGTAATATCTAAACACTCAGACTTTTATGTCCCATGAAGAGCAAATTACATCACTGTTCCTGGTACCAGAAACACTAGTGTGGCAGAGTCGTGGCATCACTGTGTACCTGAGGCCAAAGGGACTTCTGGAGCCCTTTGGGCCACCCCTCCCTCAAAGCTGGTACAACCCAGATTGGGTTCCTCAGGGCCATTGTTTGGCTGAGGTAGGAGTGTCTCCAAGGATTGGAGATTGCCCCACGGTCTGACCACTCTTGTTTCGAAAACATTTATCCAAATATCTGCTTGCTGCTGAGGCAACCCGTATCTGCGACCTCTTGCCCATTGCTGGGCAGCTCAGAGGAACATCTTGGTCCCCTGTGGACTCTCCAAGGAGGTGGCTGGATGCAGCGATGTGCCTCTTGCCTTGCTGGGCACTGAGGACATAAAACATAGAATAAAGGCATAAAATCATAGAAAACAATGAAAGCAGCAGAGGGTGGGTGATGCAGACATGCTCTTCCTGCTGCACGCTTCACACTGATGCATTTTTCCATCCTCTCTGCTTGTTGATCTCTGGGACCACTGATGCATTAGGGAACATCGATTTCCCAGTGTGACTACAGCTCCCAGTAGCCTCTCTCCTTCAGCTTTGAGCAGTTAATTGGGTGTATGATATTGAAACAAATGGATTTTTAACATATTTTGTCATTTGAAGGCTGAATTCACACCCGTACTTGCTTTGGATATTTAGCCAATAGGCAGTTACTTTTCTACTTTGTGTTCAGGATTGATTTTTTTTCTCTTCCTTTATTTTTTGCCCCTCCTCCTCATTTTTCAGCTCAGCATATTCCTAAATACAAAATCTGGTGCTCAGATCATGTGAATTTACAATAAGCCTACGATGTTGTGGAATCCAGAACCAATGAGTAGATTATGCCAATCCATAAATGTCATTTTATTTCAGCTGTGACTAATTTTGCTAATATTGCTCCTTTGTCTCTGGAATTTTAGGATACTGCCTGGGAGAGATCAGGACTTGGCTGTACTGAGCCAGGTGCCAGCACCAGCAGCCTGAGTTTGTGTCACTGCTTGTGAGGTGGAAACATCCGTAGACAGAAAGGCTCAGCTTGTTGGTTACTGTACAGAATCCAAGACCTTGCCCTTAGAAAGTATCAATTCTGCCATGCCTCTTTTAGAAGTAAATTTTAAAGATTTCTGTGCAGAATATTACTGACTTCAACCTCAGGAAAGGTGTGCAGTTGGAAAAAGAAAAAAAAAAAAATCAGGGTAAAAAAGCACCACCTCAACTTTACTCTGATGCCGAATTTTGAACAGAGAAGTTTCCTGCCCTGCTCCCAGCCTCCTGTGCTGCTTTAAATCAGTCAGTGTGCTCATATACCTTTGGGTTTGTCTTCTCACACACCAGCCTCCATCTGCAGCGTTGAAACGTTTCACCTGTTCCAAATCAGCCAGATATAATTGGGGAAACCATAGCCAAAAATGCATGCCAAGACCTGTCTGCAGCCGCAGATTCACCCAGCCGCTGCCTGTAGCAGCAGTGCAGATACACACTGCTGGTTTTATAGGCAAATCTGTTCACGTAGATTCAGGAGAACTCAAAAAGCAGAATCTGGTCAGGGCTGCCACCGCTGTAGCTCGGTGAGGATAGTCGGCAGCTCCTTAAACAGCAGATTTCTGCCCTGCTTATAGCCTTTAGCTAAGGAAACATATGGAGCCTGATAATCAGTCTCCAAGCCACGCAGGATGCTCTAGCCAGCAGTGAGAGGAGTGGAGGTATGATTTTCACAGATTTAACCAAGAACAATGACACTATTTGCAACCAAGGGGCACAGCCAGAAATTATTTGCTGGAGTGCCAATGCACGTTCCCTAGTGGGTAATTGGAAAACGAGAACAACCTGTCAAAGATTAGTGCAATTTCTAAAGCAAGCACAAGACAGTCTGAATTTGTTTATGAAAAAAAGGGGCATCTAATTAAAACTCAGATTTGGGTTTCAAAGTTAGTTATTTAGGGATTTCAATTTGTATGTACACAGTCATTATCGGCATGGGGTTACAAAGCATGGCTAAATTCCAGTCAAGGTGAGTTAACCCTGCAAGAGCTGAGCACAGCAACTCCCAGGCTTATGTCTATCTCCCCCTACTATCAACACCAGCTTTACAGAAAGCAGCTGCTAATGCTCATAGGTTTGAGGGCTACGGTAAAAACGGTTTTCATTACTATGTTTATTTTATGAGATACGTAGTATATTCTGATGAGGGCTTCTGGTAGTAAATCTTAAGGTTTTGGCTTGGATTGTTTCTTCGTGTGCTGTGATAAGACTCAGGGAGAAAGGCGTGTCCCTGGATCTCACGGAGGGATGGGGAGTGAGGAGATAGTGAGGGGAGGGGGGAAGAGCAGGCGTTGGCCCTTAGCAGCGGTTGCAACCCAAATCTGATCCCTCCCAGAGATGTTAACAGGGATTTAGAACCATAAACCCATGTCAGCAGTGGAGTTCTGTGGTTAGAAGCCAAGGGAAAATACGACCCTGCCCTGGCAAACCCCGTCGCCCGCTGCTGAGCTTTGCACGTGTCTGTGGGCGACGTGAGCTCGTTGCGCTGGGCATCGCTTGCCATCACGTTGATTTTGGTGGCTGAATCACTTCCACATCACTTCCCACAGTGGACCAGCAGTGAAGGATGATGCTTTTATGCCCCAGAGAATGATATAACATGTTATTTTTGTGCTATCTGATACTCTCCTGTGCATTTAGGATGATGTTCAGTGAAGGATGAGTGTCCCTTGTGTACCTGAAGGGAAACACCCCTGTTTACTGATATAAATTTTTTTTACCTGCTGTCTGTCAGCACACAGCTACTACATCTGCTCACAAATGCCCCTTTACTAAGTCCCTTTTTCTGTTTTCTTCACAAACCCTTGTGGAAAGTAAGGAAGCGATGATGGGGCTATAGGGAACGTCTCCCTTGCCCTGGATGTGTTTCTAGGCAGGGTGATGACATAAACCTTACTTAATAGTCCAATCCTTCCAGGCTCCCAAAATTTTGTGTGAAAAGGAGCTTTTTGTGCAGAACACATTCACTTCATTGGCATTTTGGTACAGAGTGGCTCATGAACCATCAGAAAAGAGATGTACTGAGGGTGCCAAGTGGGTGCTGCCTCTTACCAGCAATATGGGAGTTAATAAATCATATCACATGCTTAGAAATTGTTGTAAACAGAAATTGGGGTGACCCTAGCTTGGCATGAGGACCTAGAAATATGTCTCATTTCAATTGAAATGGAGACTCTATTAAAAAAAGAAAAATAGCGGAGGTATCTGCTTTCCCTGTCTAAACCTCAGGTTTATCTTTACGTATGGTCCAAAAACCTTAGGATGATTATAAATGCAGAGGACTGTCCTGGGCAGTAATTTGTGAGGGAACACAAGCCTTCTCTTGCAGTGATGGCCCTGGGAGTACTTTGCAGATGCAGGATGGCTAATCCCCATGACTGGAGGTGGCTGGGGTTTTGTCTGGAGTTGACCACGTCAAAGTGGTCTCTGTCTGGAAAGAGGGTGAAATGTTAGAGGGGAAGAGCTGAATACAAGCTCCTGGCTCTCACTTTTTACTTATTTTATTGTTATTATTAAAGACATCCAAGGCAGCACGTAATCCTGACTCCTTGAGGGCACTGGGAATATCATGCCCTCCACATGGTGCACTTTGAATCATGTCAAAGTCCAGTGCAAAGCAACGCAAGATTCCCCCTTTGCAGGACAGCTGACATCCACAAATTTTGCAGTGTGACAGTAGGAAAACAGTTTTACTGTTACTGCATGTTCTACTTCTGTCATGGCATTTGTGCACAAGCTGTGATACCCTTAACTTGCCAAAGGGGGTTTTCTTTGCCTCTTCCAGAGCAGCCACTGCCCCCAATTTATCTCCAGGAGGAGATGAGACAGCTCAGTCCCCCCGCCCGCAGATGGGTGGGAGATGCCTCCACCAACATCCCTGTGTTATGCTGAGACAGCATTGCAGTTAGACTGCTCTCTGCAAAGCTAAACCTATCGTCTTGATGAAACATCTCTTCCTGCCAAAGCCAGCCTCGGCACTTTGAATCTATATGCTTGTCACTGGAGCTTTTGCACATAACAATACGATGCATTGCAACTGCATTATAAGAATCATAAAAAATCCTGGCACGCATAGCACATTCACTTCATATAAATATTTCCAAAAAATTCCGTGATTGAAGACTCAAATCATATTGCAGTGCAGTCTTGTTTATTCCATAACATTATTTTTATTGCAGGATGACTTATACATAACCTTGAATTTCAAGTTCGGTAGAACAGACAAAGTATTTGTTTAGAGGGCAGGACGATTAAAACCATTTTTTTCCCTGTTTGAATTGGATAAAATTGTAATATATCCTTTACGTCACAGTAGCACCCTAGTGGTTATCATGTTGCATTAGTTACATGAGTTTTCAGTGAACATTATACAGTATATACTACTTTCAGTAAATAGACCAGTCATGCTTATAGTTACACGGGAAACTCCAGGAAATTTGTGATGACATTCCCTGCAGGTTAGTAATTCTACCCATTATTTATATTGGTTTGATTTGAGCTTTAAAATAATCTAGTGAAACTAGATAAGGCTTAACATTCTGCAAAAACTTTATTTCATACAACTCTAGAAATACCTTAGGATAAATATTTGGGATTTACCAAATTCTACCATCAAGAATTTTCTCCTTGTACCTTAGACACAACAGATAAAAAAATTGCAAAAATCTCTCTGAATAACATAATTGCTGATTTTTTTTTTTTTTTTTTTTTTTTTTTTTTTTTACATCCTTGTGCATCACTAAAAATAACATGGCCTTAAATTTAGAGCAAAATTTGTTTTCCAAGGGGGGTTGGATGGCATGGTTCCTCTCTGGTACCAAATCATTACTAATCCCACACCGTGTGCTCTCTACATGGTCAGCATAACGTACAGCAACATTTGTGCTGCAGCCCATCTTTAGTAAGCAGTCACCTGCCCCAAGTAACCATTACAAATAGTATCAAATAACCACTTCTCCAAAATGGCCAGAGACCACCCAGAATTTGGGTAGCAACTTCTCAGCTTCATATTTTATTGCTCACGGAGCTCCCTGTGCTCCCAGGGGACCCACCTGTGCGCACTCATGGGTATCAGCCGAAATCTGCCCAGGTCAGAGCTTGTGCACAGGATATGGGCACTTTCCATTATTCAACATATTCACGAGAGATTTTACACGAGGCAACAGTTAAATAACACTATGCACTTAACACGTCTGAGCATGTCCATCCTGATTTTGCAGAGCTCTTAAGTATCTGCTTAAATTGATGCATATGCTTAAGCTTATCCCTGTAGAGTTAAGCATGAAAAGTATGTATTTAACCTTAAACATATGCCTAAATGTTTTGCTGAATGGAGACCATAAGGCCTAATCCAGTGATCATTTAAACCAATATCACATTATTTTGGTGGCTGCATGTGTGTGTCCACTCATTGTATGAGTACTGTAGATAGATGAAAAAAAGGAGCAGAGGTATCAGAATTTTATTGACATAGAGCCCTTTATATGCAAAACCCCTTTAATTTTAAGTATACTGTTCAAGCCATTTTTCCATGGACAGGCAATGTCAAAATTCTTTTTTTCTGTAGTGGTAATATCATAATATCTTTTTTCAGTTTTTCTGGTCTATCTTACTCTGCATGGCTTCTGCATTCTTACACACAGCATCTGAGCTCCTGCTCAGCTCTGTTTAATAAAAAACCTGTCTTGCTGTGGAAGAAAGTATTTGTAAGCTCTGTGGATGTCTTATGGCGTGTCATTTACCAACAACTTCAGCTGAAGCAGGTGACTTTCCAATTGGAAAAAAAGGAGAAGAAAACCCTGATGGCCACCTCTGCCTCTGTACAAAGCTGAGCTCCTCTGCCTGATTAGGGGCTGCAGTGTGCGCGTCTGGGGATTTCAGTTTGCCAGGCTTGTTCCTGAACCTTATTTTCTGTGACCTGTGGTGGTTTTTAACAGATGCACGTAGCTTTTGCTTGCTGATGACTGCCTTTGCCTCCCCCATCCCTGATGCTGTGCCCCCTTAGCCCTGCCAGCACCCAGAGCCTGGGGACCAGTCCTGCACACCGAGCGCCTCTGAACCTCTTTGCCAGACCCTTGTGCAAGCCTGGGCAGACACGGAGCCCCCGCACATGGGTCTTCCTCCTCAGCACCAGTGTAAAGACATATGAAAAGTCCCAACCCAGTTGCAGCTAAAAACCCATTTGTTCCCATATCTCAGTTAACACCAGCAGCAGAGGCTGAGGAAAATGACTTAGGGATTAGGTGAGGATGGAACAACCCTTCCTTTGAGATATTATTTTGGTTTCCAGTGATCCAAGACAGAGGGAATATCTTTCATTTCAGCCCTGGATGGACTTAATGTCCATTAACTTGTCTAATTGTTCTTCTCTACTGACCACATTGGACAGGGCTGTGAGCAACCTGATCTAGTGGAAGGTATACCTGCCCATGGCAGGGGGATTGCAACTGGATGATCTTTAAGGTCCTTGCTAACCCAAACCATTCTGTGATTTCTCCTGAAACTTCACATTGTGCCCTACTGTACCCCAAAGCTGCAATTGCTAATGTTAACATACTTGCTGTGGGTGGTGCCAGGTCCATCACTGTGCCAGAGCGGTGGCACTTTGCCCCTTTTTCTAAACCTCCTCTCATCCTACCATGCAGAGGGTAAAGCAGCCTCAAGGGACCTTGGTCTTTTTCTAAAATAAGGTTACTTATGGATGTGCCCCTTTCTCAGATGCTTTGGGACTTACAGGTGAAAAGAAGGTACCGTGTGTTATTGTTTGCTTATTGAGCTGATTGGTCGATACTTTTCTACCAACACCCTGTGATTCACGGCACTTGGCTGAAACAGGTAGACTATAAAAATAAAGGCTTTTCCGGCTTTTTTTCCCTCTGTAATTGTCACTAATATCTGAGTCCCTAACTGAAGGAGGTTGGCAAAATTTCCCTGATCCATCCAAAATAGCCAAAGGGAAATGACATTTGTGTGTATTTGTAATTTAAATTAAAAAAAAAAAAATGTCAGCAATTTATAACTTATATGTTAAGGCTATAGAAAACAGGACAAGAATGTGCAGCTCTGTTTAAGTAGAAGCTTCTGTTAATTTTACAAACCTCCCTGGCTCTCTCCTTTCCTAGAACATAAAGAGAGATAAAACAAGTTTTGTTTAGTTTGACAAAGTCATTTGCTCCCAGACTGGGAAGCTGTATGCCGGCTTTGGGTCTGAAGTGGCTTTTTGTGGCTGTGTTATAAACCCTTTAAAAAGGTTTACAGTTGAAACGCTGACAAATGGCACAAAAAGCAGCACTAAATGAGCAGCACTACAATATTTGTAACTTTCTAGGAAGTTTATAGATAGCAGATAGCAAGTGAGGCTGGCTGGAAATAGGCTTTTAGCAATCCCGGTTCTCGTATCTCTTTGGTGCATGCGTATAATTTCAAGTTCAAAGGTAGGAGCAGGAGCTGTGGTCCTGCCCCGTCCCCAGCCTGGTGCAGTCGCTGCTGGGGTGGCTCCGCTGGTGGCTGGAACCAGCAGCTCCCAGACACGCCACCGCTCCGGCTCACTCCCCTCACCTATAAAATCAGGTTAATCTATTTCTGTGTCTCTCACCGGGTTATTTAAAGCTGAACAGGGCTACCATAGTATTCTACCCTTTACACCAGATAGCTTAAACTTTCTGATGATGTTTCATATATTGGTTTCTTTCATGAGGTTTCTTTCCATTTCAAGAAATGTCCTCACGCTCTTTATTTTCCTTGATTCAATGCTCTTTGTTACGCTGGATATATTTTAGCATGTGAGATACCTGTTAATTATTTTGTATGTGAATTACCACTGAGAATAACATTTTGTAAACAAAAAGAGTCTCTAGATGAGTAATGGGGCTAATCTATATACACGTTAACTAAATATTTAGAGGGGAGGATACTGGGTTGTACAATATGGACATTGCTGGTTAGGACATGTGCAGCGGGATGCTTTTGCTCCCACGAAAATCAACAGCAGGGCTCATGGGTTTCAGTGGGAAGAGAGATGAATTTTTAAAATGCCCCATTAAGAGCCCAATCCTGCCACCCTTGCTCACATGAGAAATCCCACTGATATTAGGGAGTCTATTTGCCTGATTAAGGACTAATTCTGCGAATAAGGATTTGCAGGAAATGGCCTTATCTCTTCTGCATACCACAGAACCTGCTCTCTAAAAGTGTTTGCTGTAAGCGCTTATCGTTTATGTAAGTGCCCTTCAATGGACATTTATATAATGGGGTAAATATTTAAAAAGTTGTGCAGCGCTTTAGCTATGCAGGGCTAAAGGACATGAATGCTGCTGTCTGGAGCGTCAGGCACCTTTTCCCCAGGTGCCAGGAGTTATAAAAGGGAAACCGTGTGACTGCAGCAAGGTTTGGGAAACACGGTGCCATGCAAGAGGGATGTAGATATTAGCATTTTTTCAGTGATATTCATTAGGGCCTAAAATATACCCCTGCTGAAAATGGGAGTAAAACTAGCTCAGAAACACTATAGTGCTTAATAATAAAAGGTTTGTTGTAACTTCACTTTCTGGTGAGCTGTCAGGTGAAACTTCAGCCTTATAAACAATGACATTTCAAAAGAAAATTAAGAGGGTAAAATATTTTGAGGAGATGGTGAAACCCTGCATAATGTGCCTTTCCCCAGCATGTAGATATGCCATTGTTTATGAACATTACCGGAAAAAGACGTGCAGTGACTGGGAGGAGTTGGTTGGGTTTTTATATTTGGATAAACTCTTTTGCATTATTTGTTAGTCAGCAACAGAAACTACAGTTAACAAATTAATGAAAACCAAGTGATGCCTTTGAAGAATTTTTAAATGAACCTTAACCACTGCCTATGGCGACTTGCTCAAAGTGAAGAAAAAAAAAATAAATAAAATAAAATTAAGGTGAACTAGCCACTGTTACTAAGAGTCAATTGACAGAAGGCATGGGTCATTAATTTTGTGTCCTTTGTTTTGTCAGTTTGTTTTCATGAGGCCTGGTAGAGAAAGTAAAACCAGTCAAGCTGAAAATTGTCTGCTCTGTAGCTTATTTCCCCTCCCAGCATGCCCTGACCCAGGGGAGCGGGCTGCGGGGCCGCGGCCCTCCTGCCCCTCTGCGCGCTCCCGGCCCCGCACCCCCGGTGCGGGCAAGGGTTTGTTAGCAGAACAGTTAGTTCTGACCCAACTCAGCTTTAACCATATGCAGGTTGCCAGCGTCGAGAGGAATGAAGTGTCTTCCCACATGCAGTAACTTTAGCAAGGGAAAAGGATCCCGCGGGACTTTTGGCCTTAAAGTAAACTTTGACCGAAAGTCAGAAAAAACAGAAAAAAAAAAAAGCTGTGACCAAAGGGAAAAATAAATATATTATTAATTTTGAAACTATCCTCACATCTATTCCTTGGCCTTTTTCTCCTCCGCCTGCAAATCCTTCCCCCTGTCTCCCCGGAGTGCCAGCTCGGGGCCGGGATGCTGCAGAGAGGGGAAGCTGGTGCCCCAGCCCCTCGGTGGGATTCCTTCTCTCACCAACACCTCATACACCCATTGTGAGGCTGAACTCTGAAATCCTGGGTACCTTCACTGAAATATTCCCAGTTAGTCCAGTTTTATACAGATAGGAGTCCTTTAGCCCTTTGAGTGTGGTAGGATAGGAAGCCCTACAGCTGGCACAGGCCGTGTCCCTGCATGGTCCTTGCACAGAAGAGTGCATTCCCCTGCAGGTAGTTTTCTCCTTAAAACACAACAGCAGTTGGTGGGATTCAAAGAAAGCAAATATTACACAATTTGCAACCAAATTCCATAAAATTAGCAGTGAAAACACTTTTCTTTCTGTACTAGAGGTACAGGAGGTGATAGATAGTCATCGGATACATGAGTCAGATACTTGCTGGTTTACTTTTCCATACGTGAGATCTGTCAGCCCTCTGTGACCATTCATTTCCATGGCCACCAAGCTGAACCCATGTAATCTCTCCCCAAGATTTAAAAGATAAACGTGAACCCTTGATACATCATTATACCAAATTAACTTGTTCCTCTGTGCCTGTAAGGTTTAGGTAGATAATTGAATTCCTCTTCATTTTTGGTTTGAAACAATCTTTTTCATCATTAGGCTGGTTGCCAGAAGTGGGTGTTTGTGGCTGGGTGTTATTGCTAGGGCTGAGGGCCAGTGTGCTCATAAACAGAGAAGTGACATAATGTCTTTGGTATAATGAGACAGCTTAATGCAAAGCACTGCAGGAATTAGGGGACACGCTTCAAGAATGGAAATAAAGCGTGTGGAAAATGTGCGTTTAGTGCTCTGTCAAAAAGACACTAGAAAAAACCCACCTATTTGATTAAATACACTTGGAATGTAGTTGTATTATGAAAAATGATTACTTTAGCTCCATTATCTTAACATTCATTGGAAATAAATTGCAATTAATTGAGTAGCCTTTAAACCAACAGTTAAAATTGATTTTGGCACATGCCAAAACCTCACAGGTTTGGCATTATCCTACTAGATGTTGGATGTTGGTGAGAATGTGTTAAAAAGGTCTTTCTTCCTGTTGAGAGATCGCTAAACTTTTCTTGTTGTATAATTTAGTATTGATGTTGTTTAATATTTGTTTTTAAGAGACCAAAACAGTTTGCTGAATCACTTTCATGGTTCATTAAAGCAAAAGCTGCAGCTTCTGTTCTGACTGCCTAGATAACATTTTCAGATAAACACAATTTCCTGGAGTTTGTGCATTTTTTGTGTTTTTTTTGTTTTGTTTTCTCCTAGGTCAATCCCAGAACCTTTACCTTATGAAACAGATTATGCTTTCAAAATATTGTATGTTAAGTGTGTGTTGTTGCTTGTTATCTATAAATCAGATGCAGAGTCTTAATGCCCAAGAATGTTCCGTTAACTCTAAGAGAAATGTTCACTTTTATATAGGAAAAAAAGTCTTGGCAGACAAGTTGGAAGTACCAGATGGAATAGGTTGTGCCACACGGATTATAAGATTTCCCCCCCTCCTCCCTTCTTATTGATGTCTTAAATTGAACATGTTCCATCTGTCTGCTCTCAATAATGAATAGTTACTTTTTTTTTTTTTATCGTAAAGGTAACAAATTCCATATAGAATAAATTAATTCAAGCATGTAATGAAATGTGCTAGGAGTGTGTGTGTGTGTTGGAATTATGTGTAGAAATCTAATATAGTTCGTGAACTGCAGCAGGTAAGACTAGTGGCAGAATTGACAGCTGCTCAGGGAAGGGCAGCTAAATATTTCTATTAAAAATGATGCTAGGAGAAGTTTGCAGCAAGAACCTCGGGATGTCATCGGAAGAGAAATTCAGTTATGCCACAAGTGTTTATTCTATTTAATAGCCCTTGGATGTAGGGCTTTCGGCCGTGTCAGGTCCCCTTCCAGCATGAAGGGGCTGTAAGTAGGTAGAAATGTGTTTTTTACCCATATCAAGGCCTCTTCATGCCGCTGGAAGGAAACAGACCGTAATGTCCATTAGGCTTCAGTTCCCTCTGCATCTCCTGAAGAGGATGAACATTGTGCTGCTAGACCAAAAGCATTTTTAATTTCTCCTCACTGGAATAAGTCCAAAGGATATAAACTTAAAGCAAACTCAAGTGCTGCGGACACTGAAGCAAAAACAATGTAACCTTTTAATGCAGTGATGAGCTGTTGGTTTTCAGAGACTGATATGTTTGGTTTGAGATAATTCCCAGCTCCTGCTTGAGAGTGCATTTTACTTTCTCTTCTGTAGTGGCTTGAGATAAAGGCACTGTGCTTTTTTTTTTTGCACATGTTCCTATAAATAGGGAATTAAATGCAGAGCTTTAAATGCTAAAACAGTCACATTTTGCTGTTAAAAGTTGATTTTATTTTCATATGAACACGCAAATATATGTATTTTTGTACTTGTATCAATGAATTTCAAAAGTCTGGCTCTTTAAACTTTTGGGAACAGTTGGTTTTGATTATGGATGTAATAATCTTTTCTTTCTGTGACAAGGGTTTTTATCTGGAATTGGAAATTACTCTTTCTTTACTTACAGATAATTGATGCAGACCGAACTTGTTAAAGTCAAAACAAACAACTCGGTTCTTTATTACATGCTTATGTGCTTAGTCACTGACTTTATATTAGATTCTGCAAATAGTACAATTTATGCAGTGACATGTCGGAGACTTAATGTTGTAATTTTCCTGTTCCTAATGGAGAATTAAGAACCTAGAGAAGCTCAGAGGTTCACATGCGCAGAATCCCTACTGCTTGGGTGCAGAGGTCTTGCAAAAATTTAGTAAGTGAGAAGGAGAACAAAGATCCTTAGTTGGGGAAAAAAAATTGGATAGCCTGTGGCTGAGAAGCTGATTGGGACAGGTAGGCACAGTGGGGCGCGGGATAATGAGGCACATGGCAAATGTGATGCACAGATGTGAAGCCAACTGTAGCTTTGGTTCCAGGAGCCGCGCATGCCACAGCACTGCGCCTCGGGGCTATGTCTACACCAGAACATTTGGAGCAGTAAACGACGGGCAACATTAGGTTCAAATTAATCTATTACTCCAGAGCTGTGAAATGTTGGTTGCTTGTTGCGGAATTACATTGCCTCTGGGTGAAATGTTTTAGGGAGATTTTAATGCATGCTCATGGCTTGCAGAGCAGATTAAGAGGAGAAAGGGAAATTAGAAGGGTTAGGAGGGCTGTTGAGGTGCACATTTCTGGTTAAAGTATATGAAAAGAGTATTACATATTTCACAAACAGGCCTGCTCTCCTGTTGGCCACCTGCTGGGACTGAAATATCCTATGCCGTAATGAAGGCAGGTTTGCAGAAGCCTTATAAATAGTTTAGAAAGCAGATAAAGGTGATGTTGGCCTTTCCGGAAAATTTGGGAACGTTTCTTGTATCCCACTCTGGGCTCGCTAAAGCCCTGACCGAGACAAAGCCAAACTTTGACTCTCAGTTATTTACCACTTCAATTTTGACCAGGCCGCTAAATGACAGGTAGTCTCCTAAAGTTTCACAACACGTTATTAGGATTAAGTAATCAGATCCAAGCTGTTTTCCCCTGGTACCTAAGTGGTCCTGGCAGGCCCCTTTAAACAGATCCACGGTCCAAACAGACGTGTATTCCAAGCTGTAGCGTAAGATATTCTAAATCCTCGTCAATTAAATAAACTTTATTCGATCGGCAC
The DNA here is from genome assembly GCF_018691265.1 of Tyto alba. Taxonomy (NCBI): domain Eukaryota; kingdom Metazoa; phylum Chordata; class Aves; order Strigiformes; family Tytonidae; genus Tyto; species Tyto alba. The sequence goes on along the minus strand of NW_024881262.1, from coordinate 5,673,630 downwards.
AAACTGTTTGGAACTATCTATAAAGAATATATTTCTTTTACTATATTGTTGCTTTTCTTATAAAAACACTTAATTGAAATGCCTAAGAGCTGCCCGGTACAAAAGTCAATAAAAAGCCTAGAATAGAGTTTATAGGGGTTGTCTATGTACATAATTAAATCCTTCAGGCACTTTAAAACTCTGCAAAATAAATGGTTATGCAAGAATGGCCTGCTGAGAGAAGAAATGCTTGTATCAGCTTTAAGCAGCTGCTCTCTGCTCGGTGTTTCTGGGCTGGAATGAGAAAGCTATTAGAAGAAGGGACGACTGCAAGCCCCATACAAATCATCTTTGTTACTGACACTTTGGGGAGTGCTTTATGGTGGCTGTCAAGCCCAATACAGAACTGCAAAAGTCAACTGGCGTTATTTAAAAAGGAGATGGTAGTGCAAAACCAACATCTATGCCCGAATAACGTTAGGGGCCGGGATGGAGGGAGCTGAGCTGAGAGTTAATGCGGGCTGCGGCGAGGCACTGCTGGGCGACTGTGCGACTGAGTCCCAGGTCTGATGGAATAACAGAGGTTAATTGCTTGCAATGGTCTATTGCTGTAATAGGAGTAAAAGGGGAGGACTGTACTTAGATTTGATTTCACTGTTCTTTAGGGAATACAGATCGAGGGGGTGGGATTGTTATTAGGGGCAAAGGAAGTAGTGCTAAAAAAAGAAGAGTTTAATGAATGTAACCAATAGAAAAATTGTAGGTTTGTTTCTCCCTCTGGCCCTCAAAGTTATGATAAATGATAGCACAAGGAAAAGATAACCTACCATGAGAGTAGGATCACCAAGGCCAAATACTAAAACTCCCAGCTGACTGCCCCATACACTGCAGCCTCTGTTCGTGTTTATTTTTTCTGCTCACTCTTGGTTTCGTCAATCAGTATGATAGACGATAACTCCTGACTAGAGCAGCCTGTGTCCTGCTCTCTCACGGTGGGTAGCATGTTGTGGTTGGCGCCGTGCAGTCGGAGGATCACCCGCATCAGAAGCATCAGGGGATGAGGTAGGGAGCAGTCTTCCAGCAGCCCAGCTCCTGGGAGAATAGCAGGCAGCGGTGTTATCAGCACGCAGCCGCGCTGCCAAGAAAATGACCACACATTAGTAGCTTTGTTTGGGTAGAGTCTAGGGGGGATGTCGCTCGCAAAAATTGAGACGCTCTCTTTCTGTTAAATCATCCCGGTTGCGAGTGTTAAAAGATAGCTTGTTCAAAAAGAAACCATACGCGGCTTGCCCGAGGCGAGGCCGCGACAAGGCTGCAAGCAGCTAGGAATTTGTAATGCTTTATGTCTTGAGAGGCAGACACGCACCCGTCTGTCTCGAGACAGCAACAGGTTTGCCGCTGGCTTCTGCGCTGAACCATCTTCTGCCATGCCCAAGGTCAACCCTGACTTTCCCAATGCCTTGCCTGGCTTTTCCTTTGCCCCTGCCTTGTCTTTCCTCCTGCCTTTCCAGGAAATCTGTAGAAGAAAAAATAGCCTTTAGCTGGCCGCTGACATGTGAAGGGCTGCTTATTAGGCCAACAGCTCATCAGATGGATGGAATTTCCTGCACGCTATCCCCAAATCGCTGGCGTTGTTTATCTCCTCTCTCAGCGCTGATATTCGCTCTGTCTGTTGTTGTTGACGGTTTTGTTCCTGTTTCACTAATTAAGGAAAAGAGAAAGTGTGTTTACTATTGCTGAAACCTCAGCTTTTTTGGGAGGGGGTTTGGTAGGGCCTCTGGGGCCATTTTATTTCTGAGCCGATCACCCCCTGCCTCCCCCAGTGAAGGAAGTAGCCAATGTGAAATTCTTTTGATATCTTGTGATGTAGTAGTGGTCAAACATTTCCTGTTCAACATTTTTTCCAATGTATTTGTGGTTCTTTTCCCAGGAACAAATGTTTCAGGATTTTGGTGGACTGGGCTTTACCAGACACTTCAGGCAAAGCTGATAAATGCATCCACCTCAGAGCAGAGCAACGGATGCGACCACAGTCGCTCGGAGCATCCAAACGGGCTTTTTAGGAAATAACTTCATGTGTGCTTTCCCACTCGGTGCGGTGTAAATTTCTTAAATGAAACACATCTTTCCTCATTCTCACTGGTCTCTCCCTAATAACTGCTGCTCTGTGTTGAGGTGAAATTTAACACTAGAATATTAGTTTTATTCCAGCTAATTATGTTACTGCTCATGAACCCTTGGATTTAGGGTTGGTCTGTTTCTAGTTATCCTGCCAAGTTTTTTACTTGACGGAGGGGGTCTGTTTCATACTACTTGGCCTCCCAACCTTTGTAACCCCTGGTTTCCTCTCTTTTCTGAATCACAAGTTTATGTTCTCCCCTTCTGTGAAAAGATTGAAAGCTTGCTCAAGTACAAACTGACCAAAAAGCAGTAGTAATTTTTTAGTAGATCTTTTCTTAGCAAAACATTTTTGCTGAAAAATAAGGTAAATGTAGTTGTGACTGCTGATAGAAAGGAATCTGACTATTAATAAAAAGCAGAGAGGGGTTTTGCAACAGGGCTTCCACTGTTACAATGGAGACATTTTCTATTACTTTATTTAGTGCAACACCTGTGGCTGCTCACATTGCTCGTGGCTGAAATAGTCCAGGTCTATGTAGAAAAAAAATACTGCAGTTTCATTAACTTATTTGGGCTTTATGTCAGTGCTGTAGCAAGGGCTGGGCTTGCAGGGACCAGGCTTGTTGGGGGGGCCCGGGAGCAGAGCTGGTGTGCAGTGGATGGGACCTGGCAAACGGATGGGCCCCTGTGCGGGGCTGCTCCGAGGATGCATGGATGACCCCAAATCCCATGTGCCATGAGCGAGTGCTTGCTCGTGTGACCTGCCAGCCACGAGTGGGGTCTGTGTGCGTGCCCACCCTGAGCGTCTGTGCCGGTCCCCACGTTGTGGATATTTCGCTGCATCTGCACGCCCGTGCCCAGGACCTCGCTGCCTCCTGGCATGGCTCTGCTTACAGCTGGAGCTCTAATTGGAGGGGATAGTGGATTTAAAAGCACAGCAGATGATAGAAGAGAAAATTGTTAAATATCTGTGTACTCATATTGACCCAGGAAATATCCTTGAATGATTAAACTTACCTAGCTGAAACCCTTTGTGTACCTACTTGCTGTGAAAGAGATGCCCACTGTTTTCAAAGTCAGATGTTGCTGCTTAAATTGAATCAATAGTACGTTATCTGAGTTTTAGCTGCTCCCTGCAAGCCCAGACCTCAGACCCGCTCCTGCCACCATTCATGCCTCAGAAAGTCATCTGCCTTCCTCTGCTGATATCCTTGCAATTAGTGTCTACCTCCTCCTTAAGGATAGCCACATTACCTCAGTGGGGTGTAAGCAAATGGATGTATTTGCTAAATCTCATGTTTACTTTCTGCCAACCAACATTCCCATTAGGTTTTAGTCACTGGTTTCCCGATATTCATCCAGACTGCGGCTTTGTGTACTGTGTCTAAAAGTTGTAATTGTCCATTCTACATGAAATACTGCTGCAGAGGACCTGAATGTAACATCTTCACAGCTGGGCTGTGAGAGGTATATGGGAACGTTTATGCAACAAGAACTAATTATTTCTTTTAAATATTGGGAGCAAGAGGAATTCAGATGTGTATCGTAGCTGTTAGATTCTAATTGCTCTGAGCATAGGAGGACTGGCCAATGGTGCTTTATTTGTTTCTGGATGAAAGTGGATTTTGAGCATATTCAGGAAGTTTTAAAAAGGCAAACTGGACTCAGGTGCTTACAGGCTTTAAATGGGCCTCCTTGGACTCTCCTCTTGGTTTCCATAAAAGTTAACTCCTGAGATTTATCTCAGATATAGAATGACGTGTCTAACAAAGTAAGTCACTTTCTGCTTGATAAATATATAGACAGTAAAACGCTGCTAAGCTGGTCATTGAAATTAGGGGCAGGAAGCAGGATTCCAGTCTTTTGACACTGCAGTGAAAGAGCTTCTGAATCCAAAGCGTGGGAAAAAGTTGCTTTGGCTCTTTATTACTCTGTTTCTGTAGGCAAGATGATTTTTAACAAACAGGTTTAGTCACAAGAAAACAACATAGACTTAATTGAGCTAAATTAAAACATGTTTAAAAATTATATATATCCAGCACTTAAACTCGATTAATCGTCTTGACCAACATAATTCAGCAATATGCGCTTCTTTTAGCTCATATTTCAATATGAGTTTTATTGGCTTTTTATAGGCCTGCTCAATTCAAACCAGAATGTGCTGCTTTCCCAGCCCTGGATCCTCTGGGTCCAATTCTGTTTTTCTTCTTCAAGATCTGATTCTGCTTCCATTGTATTCAAGGACAAACCCTTCAGTAATGTCAGGAAGCCAACAGCCTTTACTCCCATCGAGGTTGGTGGGAAGCAGAGCTGGGTAAGAATTACCAGGTTCTTCTGTTTTCTTAAACTGAACAATCCAGACTCATTTGGTTCCCTCTCATAAACAGTCTGTCCAAGTAACCCTATGGTGAACCTGTTCCAGTCTGAATTTAATTCAGTGTGGGTGACTCAATTGCACGTAGTGTCCCTGAGATCCCAGAAATGTGTTGTGTAATAGAGTGAATAATCTCTTGGCTTAATTCATCTGAGTTACACTTTGGCCCTTATCAAGGTGTGCCTCATTGATACCATGTAGTCATCCCTAATCACCACTCTACGAGCCTTCCTCAGTCTGAAGGGTGAAGGACGAGTTTCGAGTTTGTAATAGATAACTTGCTATTTGTATTATTAAATGTCAAACAATTTCTATCCCTTCTGTTTACACACCCATACTTTCTGATACAGTCACTAATGGATGCATTTAACAAGCACAGTGGGAAGATTGCCCTATAGACAAGTCCATTGATAATCTCCCTTCAACCCCTACTGCTCACCTTTTCCTTCCAATAACTACTTCCTGACATTTCCAGACAAACTGGAAGACAACTGAAAATCATGTAATGGAAGACATGGAATAAATGCAAGTGTTGCATAGTCTTCAGCATCAACTTGCAGAGCCAAGTGTGCAGTAAAATTTTATAAGTTAGAAAAACCCCACCAGGTCTGACAGTCTTACTGGATGAACAAAAAACCTTGAGGTTTTCCTAAAGAGGCTAATGAAGAAGAGACTGCATTACTGTAAATGCAACATATATACTTTATTACTTTGTAAAGTGATTTTATTAAAGTCACACAGAAACTGTTCACCTACAAGTGAGGAGCACTTTTCCTTTTGTACAATGAGATCTTTGTTCCATGTGACATGCAAAATTTCACCTTAAACTTTGAGATCTTTTACTATAACTGAAAGAACACAAAGATTTGACCAGCCTCTCTACCCAGTGGTTTTCTCTGAATAGTCCTTCCCATGAATTTAAAATAGTTTGCTTCCAAAATGTAAAATCACAGTGAATTCAAGTAAAGTGACAGCATGCACTGGTTCATTACATTATGTGTCAGAGTAAATCAGCGGTCCCCCAGCTCCTTTTTGTTAGAGATCTCCTCTGCGTTGGCTTGGCAGATTGGCACTGCTTCTGTCTATCTCCCATGTCACCTTGCTTCCTACTCATGTACAATTACACTCTACATATGAGCTGCTTTTGCCACTTGCTCTGGTCTAGGCCCCTGCAATACCAAATAGAAGTTGCTTTATTTTCAAGGCACCAGCCACGGACACGTCCTTGAATCTCTTTTACAGCTTTCTTCTGATCTTTATCTTTACCAAGAAGAGGAGAAGAAAACACATAGGTTGGGGTTTGCTCTGGGTTAGCAGTGTTATGAGTTGTGCATACAATGTCTGCATTTTTCATCTGAGGATTGTTGAAAAGAGTTGGAAGTGTGAGACAAAACAAATGACTAGACCATTAAAATATCTGCCCGCTTTTAGGTTATTTATGTATGAAGATGTATGTGCTTGAAGTTTCTCTGAAGACCTTATTCTTATCTAAAACTACCACTGAATGTGAGATTTCACTTTTGCTATGGCTTCGTACATGAAATTAATTTATTTTGCAGAAAGTTGTTAACTTCATTAATCTGTAATCTTTGCCACTGTTTCTGCCATCCTATGTGCAAACCCTTCTATGGATTCTGTAAAGACAGACCTGCTTATAGTTGTGAACATTGTCTCACCCAGCTGAGTTACCACGAGTTTCCTTATCACACAGGGTCACACTGCAGTGAAAGCTGAATGTTTCTGTCCATTTGAAGCCTCTGGAATTGGAATTAGCATCTACAAGGAGGGGGAAAAGTGTTTAGGGAAGGCTTGTTTGATTCCTCTTGTGGTGAGGATCCAATGCCTAGAGCAGTAGGGTTCTACATGTTTTGGTGATTTTATTTGATAAGAAGACCCTTCCAGGACTTTAGAGGTCATGATTAATTTGCACGTGTTTGCGAGTGAGGATCTGCTGTGCTGTATTTTTCATCAATAGTGAAGTTGGAGGCTGTGCAATCCCACATCCCTTTCCACTGCCTCAACACTACACACCAGCGTTGATGTATGGTTGCGGCAGAGTACAATGTGCTTCATGCTGATTAGATGCCAGTCCTGGCTGGAACAAAGGGACGTGTCCGCGGGGTGAGGCGGGATGCTGGGGCTGGACTCCTGCTCCCCGGCCCCTTGGGCTTCATTCAGCAGCAGCGTCTCACGGCTGCTTTGTTTATTTGTTCCGCGATTACGTGTATGAGCTTCCAGAATTTATGAGATCAGAGGTCAAGTGAAAGGTCACAGTTCACAGGTCAAGTGAGAGGCTAAAATTTGTGAAACCAAGGAAATGACAGGACAGTGCCAAGTGAAAGTTCAAAAGTCAAGTGAAAGGTTTAACGTGGATGAAAGTGAGCAGCCTGCTCACCGGCCGGACCACACACCCAAGTGGACCCATACTGATGTCCTCAGCATCAAAATGCGGCTAAAATTTCATTCCCTGGCATAGACCCGGGACAGGAGATGGGCTGAGCAGGCACCGCTCAGATCAGGCTCCAGCTCTGGCTGTGGTGGTGCAGTTTGAGACTAATTCAGCTTGACTCAATCTTGGGCTCAGACAGGTATTGACAGTGATGAATTTTGAGCTTTTCTCACAAAGTTGCCATCAGGGTGGGACAAGTTGTAGTCAGATCCTCACCTCTCGCTAATAGTTCAAGTTTTGTCTCTTGTGAGTCAGTGTCAGTTGGTCTTCCCCATCTCTTCTGCTGTATTTACATGCAAAATCAGTCTTGTATACATGTAGAATAGATCAATCAAGATGATTGTTCCACATTTGAACACTGCTGCATCAGAGAACAATAATTTCCATTTGATGCTCATTTCAGTGTGCTTTCCTAACAGCAGCTTGAGTCAGCAGGTCACACGCTTACTTCAGGATCCTGTTTTGTCCCTTGGGGAGCTGTAATTCTACGTGCAAAGCTTTCCTATCTGTTTTGCTTTTTTAGTGTGCTTTTTTTGTTTTTTTGGTTTGTTTTTTTTTTTTTAAATAAAAAACAGAACAAAATTCAGTGCTGACCAAGACATCAGTTCATCTGAAATAGATACTTTCAGCTTTGCTGCTGTTTTGAGATGACTTTTGTCCTGCTTGAGTTTCAAAGAGCAAAGAAATATGTAGTATGCCCATGAGCTGAGAGAAGGAAAAAATACAAGGAAAAATGATATCACCCTTCCTTTTGTCAGTCATCCCTTTCTTCAGAAAGACTTCAAACAAAACAATGAAGTCTGTTTTTTAATGCAGGACATTAATCATTTATCAGAACAAAGTTAGTATTGGCACACCTTGCAACGATGCAAAGGACTATTACAATAATTAGGTTCCACATGAAAAAAATGAGAGGCCTTCTTTCCCTTCCTGAACTGCTTCCTTGCTCCCGTGATAAACCACAGTCCCTGGTGACGTGACTCCTGGAATTTGTCTTCCTACTGTCTTCTGCTGAGTTGGGCTCCTGAGAAGGGGACTCATCTCTCTGTCAGAAAAAGAGAAGAAAAAAAACCTGTTAATTGGGACAGAAGGGGTATACAAATCAGTGCTTTAGTTCCTAGAGTTGATAGTCCTCAAAATACTTTATCCTGCCTACACCACTTGCATCTTTTCTAGTTCAAACTTCAACTTCCCAGTTTGTCCAGCTTTCCAACCCTCATCAGAAAAGGTGGGGTGTGGATTGAAATGTTGTATACTTGATGAGAGAGATCAAGATCTTGATGACAACCCATGTCTACTCACAGACTTCCTAGAAAACTGACATTTATGCTGATTAAGAGCAATTGCAGAGGGATTAGACTAGATGACTTTTAAAGGTCCCTTCCAGTCCAATCCGTTCAAACCAACCATATATGTTTTCTATGAAAAAGAGATTAAAAATTGCAAAAGGCCACCTGTAGGTCTTTGCTTTAAACCCAGTTACATGGAAGGATTTAGGTACTGGAGTACTGAGATCTTCAACATCTAATCATTAAGCACCTGGCTCCAGCAATAACTCTTCCGTAGCTACGTAGGAGTAGTCTACTCCTTTGAGAAAAGTGGCCTTCCTCCTTCAGACCTTCCTAGGTGCTCCAAGTTGGGGTTCGCAAAGACAACATGCTATACCCATCTACATTCACCATCAGAGGCCACAATGACATGTATGACATTTTAAGTGCCCCTCCTCTTCCTCCCAATACAAAGGTATAGGATAAAATTGGTTTTAAATACTTTGATTATATTAATTTCACGTTTCTTCCACGGGAAACAGAGTCATCTGCTGGCTAGTATTCTCCTGCTCCCAATTACATGAAATGTTATTTATTCTTAGGAGTGATTGTCTTGTTGGGAATTACAGTGAATCACATCACAGTTCTCATTTGCTGAACATTTGTTATCTGCCTTGCATGGTTCCCAGCAGTGTGGGGACAGTTTGTTGAGTGGCATGTTAATACCATTTATTTTTTTAAGCCTAACTAAGAGTATAAAATTCCTAGTCAAAATTCTGTCACGTTCTCCGAGCACTGGTAAATGAGTATCTCCTTACAACTGTTTTCTTTCTAGCAGAAAAGTATAATTTGGTGTATACACGTAGGAGTGTTCAGTGTTCTCTGGGAAATGAGGCTGACAAAGAAACCTCTGAAGTCATCTAAGGCCAAATTCTTTCCACAGAAATCTGTATGTATGAGACCCACTGAACTTGCACATGTATATCTGAGGGCAGATTTTGACCCTAGGTAAGCAAACAGCTACGACCAAAGAGTTGTTTACTTTTCCTAAGTTTTTGCCTTTCCTGGGTATTAATATTACTCTCATAAATTTTGTTGAGCTACACTTTCAGAAGTTAAGACTCCAGGCCCCAGAGGATGAAATACAGCAGCCCAATTACACACAACCAGAGTCAGGCTCTAAAAGACAGAAGTTTTTGAAAGACATGAACAATATTTAGAGAGCTGGTTAATATTAATTCCATTGGGAGCTGTAAGTCTGGCCATTAATAGGCTTAGAGCGATAAAAATGGCAATATGGTGTGCACGTATAGATGATATTGTCAAAAAGAAGCAATTAGTAGCATATGCACATATGGCGAACAGGTTGAAATAAGAAATACTGCCAGCAATATGATAACAGAGTTAATAGCAAAAGAAGAATGAAACAGTAGCACGATTTGTTCCTCATCTAAACAGAGCTAAGATTTTTTTTTTTCACCTAAACAGATTTTCTTTCTCTAAAATTTTTTAATGCAAATGGATTTTCTTTCTCATTCTCTCTGGCTATTGCTAAGGTCCTGAGTCAAGACATCAGACAAATGCTTCTTGTCTACCTTCCTATATGTATTTGACTGAGACTAGAGAATGTGATTATTTGCTGGAAGATCTCAGAAATTGGGGTTGAAAGCCACAATCTGAGTCTCTCTGGAGTCAGTAGAAATACTGGCAACGGCATCCCAATCTGAAACATCCTCCCTGCCCAGGTCTAACTTGTCAAGTGTTTGAAATTGGCCAAGTACTACATTCCCTACCTCCACTTCTAATCTTGGTAGAGGATTATTTGAGCCCAGCCTTGCAGACTAACAGGCTCTAAACTCATGATTTCAGCTTGTTTCAAGCAGGTATCAAAAGACTGGAGGGTGCTGCTTACAGGCTGTGTAGAGTCTGCTCTGATGTTACGGATACTTGACTGACTTATCTCCCAAGTGCATTCAGTGTCTCATATCCTTTCATCTTTATCTCATTATGCTCTTTTAGGGTTAAAAATGAGGAGTTTACAGGGCAGCTAAAATACTCTCTGTATCCTTGACAATGGGGGGAAGCTATAAACACAGCCCTGCCAGCCTTTGAGCTGAGTGAGAGCTTTTGCATTTTGGCTTTGGAAAGGTACACACCTGTCACTCTAAAATGGAGCAGATGGGTTATAATCTTATCTGCTCAGCTTAGATTTGTTGTCAGAAGGAAGTGAGGTAAGGGCAAGTGGTAAATGCAATGCAGTTTATCTGCGATGCGGGCTGCGCTTTTCCCTCAATGCATTGACTAAAGAAATTGGTGAATGGGAACATTTTGACTTCCCTTGAACAACTGTGTTCTCAGTTCTTATCTTACGTCATTGAATAAATAATTGATATTACAGGAACAAAAGACCCTGAAAACAAACTGGTTTGTCTTATGTTTTCTTGTATGTTGAAATATTATTTTGATTACTTTTCTTATTCTTACTAGTATGCTTTGGCCTGTACATTCCACGGACTTCTAGTGAAAAACTCTAGTATTTGTTAAATATTTTGTCAAGACCACTGCCTAAAATAGTACTATCCTCTTCTTTTGCACATACCATGAGAGAAAAGCTTGTGCAACCTGTGTCATTGTTGGTAATTAATGACTTTTTATTAGTATTGACTGCTGTTCTGTCCTATTGTATTACTCTCTTTTCCTTCTACTAATTATTTAAAGGTTATTGCACGGATAGTAGCAATTGAATGGTATACATATAATATAAAGAAGCCCTTATAGCAGAAGTCTGCTCTTGCTGCTTTTGCCCCTGGTATCTGATCATACATAGGATATGGGAAAACTATTTGTGCTTTCCTTAAGATTTTGTCTTCTAAAAATTGCACACAACTTTAGAGATCCAGGTCTGATTATAGGGTCAGCAAAGGAAAGAGTAATCACTCAAGCTTCAGTGGGCCTAATCACTCCCTGTGGAGTGGTAATTATTGTCTTTCACTACGCTTAGACTACAAGCAGTGTCTGCTCTGTCACATAGCTTTACTTGCTTCCTGCCCTCTATTAGAATATTAAATCCTCCAACTGGCAAAACATTTTGACTCTCTAGAAAAAAAAAAAAAATCATTGAAAAAAGATGCTGTCCATTGAAGCAGAACACTGAGATATTCACACAATAAAATGCGACACCTTATATATCATGCACTGAGAGGAGCATCAGGAAAGTTTCCAGCATGAAAACTACTGAAAGCTATGTCAAATATGGGCATTTATCATTTGTATTTAGAAAACAGGAAATGATTTGGCCCATCTCATCCCATCTGGAATGTGGAAGACAAATCTGGGACTGTGGAGTGTAATTATTTGCAATTCAGAATATGAAAACCTGCACGCCACTACTGAAAGCAGGCCAGGAAATAGCTAAAATATCAAAATGATCCGAAAAGGAACAGAAGGTGCCAAAAGGTTGAGAGCTTGTTAAAAATTGACCTGTACTTAAGGGCTTTGTAGAAAGTCTAGAAAGGATTGGAATCAGTTTGGGGGAGTTAGAGGAAAATATAAAAACATTTCCCATCTTGGCAATTGGAAAAGACTAGCATAAGCTGGAATTTGTATTTTTTTACGGACTGGAAATATTAGATATCACATTGGTATGTTTATTTTCTAATTTCAGTAACTCAAGATTGGCAGTAGTATCCCACAAGCTGCAAATGCCTGCACACTGGAGATGATGCTGCTCCATATCCCAAGAATTTGCTGTCTCTGAGTTTTGGGGACTAATCTAAGGGCCACTGAAGTCAACAGGAGTCTTTCAGAGGGATTTGGATCAAACTCTTGAGTTCTATGTTTACATAATTGTAAAACTGTTATGTTGGGAGCAGTTCAATAATGGGAGAGCACAAGCCAAAGTTTTCATAAATCCTTTCTACTGCCTATTTATAGAAGATATTTCTCTCTCCAGTCCCAGCTCCACTTTTGGCACTTTGCTTCATCCTACAATGTTTAGGTTGTCTGATGTCTCCAGGTCCTGCAGAATCAGTCTCCCAGCTGCTAAAACTGGCTCTCAAGAAAATGCTTGTTGTGGTTTGTTCATAGCATGCTTTGGAAAGAGAGCAAATACCATACTTGAGGATTGGAGCTGGTGTATTACAAAAATATCAATTGTACTTTTCAAAGACCTCACAGCTGTGAAACAGTCTTGACATGGCATGATAGAGGAGGTGCTGCCTTGCTAGGATACAGATATGGTTGCTGATATGAGCAGATGCTGGAGTAATCCTGGAGATTTTTATGCTTGAGTCAGGAAGTGAAAACCTATGAAAAGGTTCAGGGTGGGATCTGCTTTTGGGAAAAAGGCAATGAGAACTATTAGGAAATGCACCAAAAGTTTTAAAAATGGATGCCTAAACTTAGGTTTCTACACCTATATTTAGGGTTTTGAATAAGTTTAGTCCGATTTTAAAAAACGTTGCCACTGTGGATCAACATGCCCAATTAAGAACCCTTCCCACTACATTTTGATGAAAAAGTAAAACTTAAAACTAGAGGATGTCTTTCACAAAGAAGCATCCATAAGAGAAAGACTTACTCAGCAATGCAACTGCTAGAGCTGCAAAATGACCTTAGGAATTCACATACTGCAAGTAAATGTTTATTGCCGTTAAATGGTTGGCCCCAAAAGCAAGCATTCATATTCTGGCTAACCATGTGGAAATTGAGTTCATGCACATGTTGTCAGCCATAGGCCTTGCACCACATCATTAATCTGCGATAAGTATTCGGGAGGAAGAGGCTGGGTGTGCGGGGAGGCTGTGCCCTCGGTCCTGCGGTGTGAAGGGGAAGATCATGTAATAACAGAAAAATAGAGTGGGTGTCACAAAAAACAAGCCACGTACTTCCAGAAGCAGTGAAATTTGTAGTGAAGTTTCTTTTCTTCTTCTATCTTACATGAAAGGAATGATGCAGTAAAGATAAATATTGTGTTTTGTACAAATATCTGCTTTCATGGCACCCACCGTAATGCTTTAATTAGTATGTCCTCCTCTGAAGGACCAGAGTGATATCTCCTAAAACTTCAGTTATTTCCTCATCACCTTTTCTCTTGTTCTTCCCATAGTTATGAGATACTATTTTACTTCCATCACTAATTGATGAGCTTCACGTATATATTATTGCAAAGGCCTATAAAAGTGTAAGAGAATTTTTGAAGTCATTTAATCTGACTGTGAGACTGTTGATTACCACCTTTTCATGAGCAGCTGTAATAACTGATGCTACTGGCAAAATCAAAGAATGTAGAATTAAAAAAAAAAAAAAAAAGTGAAAGAATTGTACTAAAATCACCTTGAACTTTTGTAGTTTCTTTGGAAATTTTAGGAATTTTACTAAATTTTGATTAAATCAGAGGTTACAGTTTTGCAGAAGCCAAAAATATATCCCTGAAAAGCTAAATTACCTTTGTTCTGAGTTAAAGTAATTTATTACGTTATCCAGAAGAAAACATGCCATTTTGGCAGAAGACTATGTAGAGTATGCATTTATTGTTTAAGGGATTTTAAAGATAGTGACTGTGGGCTGCAGTCTGAGCAAAATGGAAGAGGACGGTTTAGTATTTCCCGATATGTATGGGTACTGACTTATTTAGGGATTGCAGTTTATGTTTTATGGAAATGTTAGGGCTGAATCCGAGTCAACTGCTACAATAGGAACTGAGAGACGTGCACACGAACAGCACTCTCTATATGCTGTCCAAAGATCTTTGATATTTATGGTAGACTGAATGGGGTGAAGGAGGAATACAATATTAAATTTAATGTTGAGTTTTCCTGCACTACTATTACTTTTTCTTTTTTGGTTGGTATTGTGACCATGTACTAATTTCTGTGGGTATCTGTTCTCTATCATTACTAAGTCTTTCTGGTGTTTTAAAACCCATTTCCCATGAATTCCTCATCATAATGAGTATTTTTAAAACTGATTTTTTTTGACCATAAATCATTATTATTTGCTCATACAAAACCTATTAAGGATTCCTTACATGACAGACCACTACTATGGGAAGAAGGGTTTTTTCTGAGCTACCACAGCAGAAGTATTTGCACAATTGTTAATAATCTGTTGGTGTGTAATCTGCCATTTGCAGATTGCTCTTTCCTCTATCAGCCTGAATTACTAACACTGCCTGTTGGCCAAGGCAAACACTCTTCCAAACATCTCTGGAGGCCTAATTCAGGCTTTTCTAACCTCTTCATTTTGGAGTTGAGAATTTTAAGTGGTTTAATCCAACACAAAATAAAAGCAGTGAAAGGGTCTACACTCACTTTAGTGAGAACTGAGTCTGGCCCTAACCTCATATAATAATTATTTCCTAGTTGTTCCTAGCGAGGGTCTTGAAGATTGCCCCCCCATGATCAAATATGGGCTATGAAGAATGAGTTCAGGGATGGAAAGTTGCAATCTGAGATGATTTAGTTGTTGCTATTGTGATTGGTTAGGGATAAAAGCTGGTGGAACACAAAACCCTTCTGAGTCCTAACTACAGTGCTGAATGCTATAATTATTTAAAAAAATACATATCCTGACTCTGCTTAGAAGCCTGTTTGCTATAATTCACCCCTGTGTTAATAGCCTCCTAACATATATGAATGTATGCTAAAATGGGTTTTAAACTACTAGATTTATGGCTTGGCAGACTGGTAAATGCACAATTATAGTTCATAATAGGTAGGTATCTGCTGTCCATTGATTTTTCTCTTGTTCTATTTCCTTCCAGAGTGATGTCATTAGACATTACGCGGATGACTAATAGTCCTAAGGAATGACATTCACGTGCCAGAATGCCACATGTCAGTGTTCCTGTACGGGCTCCGGCACCGTCCACCATAAGATGGCAAAAACACCCTAAGCATTTCTGCTACAGCAGATCCTCAGCCTCGCCAAATCTGTGGCGGATCGGCAGCACAGAGGCAATTCAGCTAGGGGAAAAAAAAAAAAAAAAAAAAAAAAGATGAAACCACAAAAGCTATTTAGGAGCTCTGAATATCTTTCTAATCAGATTGCTGGGAGTGCGTTTGGACTTGTATCTATTCATTCTGCGGTGACGGAAGTAAAGGAACTATCCAGTGAGCTATCTGGTTTTCCCAGAATTGTTTGTACTGCTGACCTTTATATCTACTCATTTATCCTAATTGTTTTTAGCTGTTTGAGGAAGAATCTCAGATGAGAAAAGCAACTCAATATGTATCAGAGATCCTATCTGCTACAACTTTTGTTTTAATTTAAAGCAGACCCAGCGTCGTTTTGTGCTCTGGTTACATAGTACCAAAGGCAGGAATTTGTTGTGGGATTTTTAAATAAAATCATAGGCCCAAGTCAGAGGTCCCTGGACACAGGGAGTGTGATCTGGGGGTGGGGTTCCTTAGACATCTCTTGCCCAAATGCATTTCCTGATGTTCTCCGGCTGGGGCAGCTTTTGATGTGGTACTTTCTTGTGGGAGAGTGGGGAGCACCATTTTAGGGAGGTGGCCAAGCTGGCTCCGTCAGCTTTGCCTGAGTCCAAGATAGGAGAAATCCACTGCCAGAGTGTTATAGCGGGAAATCTGGCTCTCAACATCCATAAAGCTCCCTCTCCAAATGGAATTTCCCAGATTAAATGAGAATATTGTGTTTTCTCAGTATCCTTTGTTTGAAATTGGAGTTGTGCAGGCTTCACTGCTTCTGGGGGGATGTATTAAATCTATAATAGTCATGTTTTTCTTCCTCCTTCCATCAAATCCCAGTCTCCTGAAAGGGAACGGGAGGCTTGTGACATATACAAAGTGTTTGCTGATGGTTAATAGAAAAGAATCTGGGTTATCCAATAAACATGCCCCAAACTTTCAACTCATAGGGAGTTTAGGTTCAAACAGTAGCTCTGACTACTGCAAAGTGGTTATGGAGCTAAATAGCAAAGTGATATGCAAAAGCTCACACTAAGTATATCACTTAGGTTCAGAATTCCTGCATTTACTCTTAATGCAAGAAATAGCCTTTGAACTCTAATCTGGTGTCTCCAGAGTAGTGCATAACTGAAGGCACTTCTTTCATCATAACAGGGTGACAGTGATCCAGCCTTGCAGAGCATTTGGTACAGTCCCAAAACAAGATAATAAACAAGATAATACTGTAGGCTTTGCATTTCTGAGCATACCAGTCTTTCACAAAGACGCTTCAGGGATCCTGCCTCGCAACTTCCATGTGACATAAAGAAGTATTAGTGTCATTGTCTTGCACTAAGAAATATGAATACCGTTGTCTTGCATGCAAGGAAAAAGGAAACATGACATTTTTGTGACTTTCTCTTGGTTTGTGCGCTAAGCCACCAGCAGAACTACTTCTTCAGCTTTTGTGAAGAGAGAGCACGACCAGAAAGCAAAGTGTATGTTTCTACACTGCTGCAAAGAAATCATCTGTAAGGCATATTTTACCTGTTTAGACTATCAAGTTAGCCAGTGGTTGTTGTCACCATGGGTGGTCATGAAGTGAGATATTGGTCTTAACCACCGAGGATCTAGGAGAGCTGGGTATTTCTACTACTTACTTGAACTTGCCTTGAAAAATCATCAAATATTATGACACAACCTCTTTTTTTTTTTTTTTTTTTTTTTGTTTCATAACAAAAACTTTTCTGTCTTCACTTGTAAACTGTTTTTTGCTTTGGTTCAGTTAGCGTACGTCTCATTTTGCTCTTGGCAAGGGTTGGGCTGTCCACTGGAGCCCTTGGCTAGTGGTACCCATGCTCTGCCATCACCATGCATCTGCTGCAGAGCTCTTGAGAAGCTGCTCAGCTGCACCCTGGCATGACTCTGTGCTGGAGATTAAGTAATGGGCAACATGGGAAGAATACTGAGATTTTAAAGATCTCTACTTTTTGTTGATGACATGGACAGTGAGTTTGCTGATGGCACCAAGCTGTGTGCTGTGGTCAGCATGCTGGGGGGCAGGGATGCCATCCAGAGGGACCTGAACAGGCTGGAGAGGTGGGCCTGTGCAAACCTCATGAAGTTCAACAAGGCCAAGTGCAAGGTCCTGCACTTGGGTCAGGGCAATCCCAAGCACAAATCCAGGCTGGGCAAGGAGTGGATTGAGAGCATCCCCAAGGAGAAGGACTTGGGCACGTTGGTTGATGAGGAACTCAATGTGACCCATCAATGTATGTTAGCAGCCCAGAAAGCCAACCGTATCCTGGGTTGCATCAAGAGAAGTGTGGCCAGCAGGTTGAGGGAGGGGATTTTCCCCCTCTGCTCCGCTCTGGGGAGACCCCCCTGCAGTGCTGGGGCCAGCTCGGGGGCCCCCAACAGCAGAAGGACACGGAGC
This sequence comes from Tyto alba, assembly GCF_018691265.1. NCBI lineage: Eukaryota > Metazoa > Chordata > Aves > Strigiformes > Tytonidae > Tyto > Tyto alba. Next base: position 5,656,094 of record NW_024881262.1, on the reverse strand, counting down.
TGCTCGAGTGGGGCCAGAGGAGGCCACGAAGATGCTGGGGGGGCTGGAGCAGCTCCCCTGGGAGGCCGGGCTGAGAGAGTTGGGGGGGTTCAGCCTGGAGAAGAGAAGGCTCCGGGGAGCCCTTCGAGCGGCCTCCCAGGGCTTAAAGGGGGGACAGGAGAGGTAGGGAGGGACTCTGGATCAGCGGGTAGGGATGGGACAAGGGGGAACAGTTTTATACTGAAAGAGGGGAGATTTAGATTAGATATAAGGCAGAAATTCTTCCCTGTTTGGGGGGTGAGGCGCTGGCCCAGGGTGCCCAGAGCAGCTGTGGCTGCCCCCTCCCTGGAAGGGTTCAAGGCCAGGTTGGACGGGGCTGGGAGCCCCCTGGGCTGGGGGAAGGGGGCCCTGCCCGGGGCAGGGGGTTTGGAACTAGATGATCTTTAAGGTCCCTTCCAACCTGAACCATTCTATGATTCTGTGACAGACCTCAATTTAGTTTTATACATCACCATCAATGTTTTTGTGGTCCTTTTAAATGGGGTGCATCCTTTCTACTTCCCTTAAAAAAATGTGATTTCACTGTTTAGTTGGGTAAGACAAAATTCCTCCATAATAGTATTAATTTTTTATTCAGTTTTTATGTGTCCTCAACTTGATTATGAAGACAATAATTTAATTTGAAAAACCTTCCTTTTTTTTCCACTTTCAGTAGTGCTACTAAACGTGGGTGTAGATAAATGACCACATGAAAACTTCACAAAATTAGTGTTTACACATAATCTGGCAATGAGCTATAATTTGATTGGTAAAAAAATCATTTTGTGTACCTCTGCCCTATTCTGCTGGATAATGAAAATTTATATCTGTGTTTCAGACATCTGGGGAGGATGTGACAGCTTTGGGGCTGAATGAAAGATTATGCCACAGTGACCCCTGTCAGCATTTCCTCACGGACTGGTTACCCGAAACCCAGCAGCAGTTAGGCTACTTCTTTTTTTCTTTTCTTTTTCTTTTTCTTTTTCTTTTTCTTTTTCTTTTTCTTTTTCTTTTTCTTTTTCTTTTTCTTTTTCTTTTTCTTTTTCTTTTTCTTTTTCTTTTTCTTTTTCTTTTTCTTTTTCTTTTTCTTTTTCTTTTTCTTTTTCTTTTTCTTTTTCTTTTTCTTTTTCTTTTTCTTTTTCTTTTTCTTTTTCTTTTTCTTTTTCTTTTTCTTTCTTTTTTTTCATCAGAGCAGACTCATTTTATTTTGGAAGGTTAATGACACTGTAAATCTAATAGGCCATTTTTGTGCCATCATGTGGGTATTAAAAGTCATGTGACTGGTCAGGATCCCATACGGAGTGTTTTGGGATTGTCTTGTGTAGGAATGGGAAGGCTCCTACGCTGCTGTAAGAGCTGTGTATGTTTTCAATTACTTTCTAGGACAGATCTGCTTTGAAATTAATTTGAAATCTTTGCCTATGGTTGTGTTTGCCACCTCTCTCAGAATTTCCTTAGTAAATGCTTGTGTATCAAATTCACCTTTGATTGTCTCTAGAGATAATCTGTGCTGTTTAATTTATTTATGTCTCAGGACTAAGAACAAACATGTCTTTGTGCTTGAGGTGCAGAAATGGATCAGAAAAGGAGGATTTTTCCAAAGTCAGCGTACTTCCCTGCCTGTCCCAGCACAGAGGTTTTTCATGCTTCTTGTGCTCTATTTTCTGCTCCTAGACCAGCATATGTCCCATGTACATCTATGGTAATGCTCCTTAAAAGCCTTGATGTTTACCAGTTGCACTGGGAGAGACATTTAAGGTCTTCTGGGATGTGCATAGGCTCTGAAGGCAAGAAGGAAATGAAACAGGGGGATGAAAAATAGGAAAATGGCAGCTAAAGGGTACTGAGAACAGAGAGCATCCCACAGAGAGAGAGGAGGTCTGAAAATCCTGTTGAGAAGTGCCATGAGTCCTGATTTGGTGCAGATAAATGCAGACCTGGGTTTGCTCTCATGTGCATGGTTCAGTTGCATAAAATACATCCAGATGTTTTCAAGAACTAATGGGCCTTAATGAAGGTTTTGGGTCCCAAGACTCACCTTCAAAAATTGTGTGTTCCTCCTGCCAATGACAAGATATTGAGACCATGGACATTTTAAATGTATTATGTTCATATGATTGACAGAGGCCTGTTCCGAAGTGCAGGTTTTTCTTCCCAAATGTCCATTTTTTTAAAATCACTTTGTCTGCCACAAAAGATTTCCACTGAGCCCCACCAAAATTTGTTTACTTTGGGAGGAGAGTCTCCTAAAGCATAAGGATGATATAGAGTTCAAAAATGCGAATGATGTCGTAACAGAGAGAACTCCCTCATGTGTCGTACATTTGGATATTTCGAAGAGCAGTGACTGTATTGTTTCCCATAGACACAGCTCCAGGAAATGAATAATGCTCAGGAATGGTCAGAGATGAGCTTGTAAAGATTCCCCCACCTCCTTTGCTCCTTTGCTTCTCCTCCTCCCCTTTCACTTTGCATTTGTTCTTCTGAAATATATTTTTCTATGGGAGAAAAACATCAGAAGAGTTGGGGGGTGGGATGGTTTCTGAGGCTCTCTGAGCATTCACACTCTTTATTCTCCATTGTTTCCTATCTGTGTGGGTGGATGCACAACTGATGTACTGCAGGTCCAAAGGAGGGCTGACTCCAGAGCCCAAACAGTCCTGACCCAGGGGCTTCTGCATCACCTTTCCCCAAAAGACATGCCAATTTGAATGTTTATTTATCAAACATACTGCTTGGAAGAAGCAATTTGTTCTAAACATGTCCACTCTTCTCTTGATCACTTGCAACCTTGTGTGTCCCCAAAGGGTGACAAGCCCAGGCTCGTTCCGCCAGCATGTACTGGGGCTGCTGGTGAGTTCATCCATCAGGGAAGTCAGAATAAATGTCTTGCTGCTCACAGCTTAAGGTGCCTCCCTTAAGGCTGGCTTTATCAGGTCTCCAGCGGAGCATCCTGTGGCTCCCATGGGACCACTCAGTCGGATTTCCTTTCCAGAAAAAACAAAGAACGGAGACATGGGATATGTCCTGTGTCTTCCCTGATATACTGCAGGATCACCCACATTAGACACAGCCAAATAGCTTCTCAGCAAGATGCACACACTCCAAAATAAGAGACCTGATGGTCTCTCAGTTGTTGTGGAAGAAGGGACAACGCTCCCTTCTCTGGCAGCCTCTGGGGTTGCTCTGGTTCAGCATCATCATAGCAATCCCATCTCTTCTGTCTGCTGTTCCAACAACTCCTGAGCAGCTCTTAACATCTGCTTTTCATGTTCACTCCTCATCACCTGCCTGGAGCCTGCAGCCTCTATCTCCAGAAGATCCAAATGTTACAGTGTGGGCTGGAAATGAACATCCCAGGGAGAGGTCTAGGTCATTGTGCTCTTTTACCTTGAACCTACTGCCTCCCTATCCTGATCCTGCCCACAACTGGTCCTGAAGAGACACGTTGTATTGCTGTGACGGGTCTGAAGTGCAAATGCTGCCAAGTCTCCAGTCTGTCTTTCCTGGTGTGCAATGCGTAAATCTCAACCCACGAGTATAGTCCCAGCCTCACTGAAGTGAATCAGAATTTTGATAGCGTTTATGTTAGAAATCCTTGAAATGTTTTTGCTATCCAGTACACAGTGTCAGTACTTCTCCAGTAGCAAGAGCAATGGTATCTCTACAATTGGGCATTCCTAAAATCTTTTTAGTGGACTGTTTTCAGAGAAAGGACAAGTGGCAGCAGTAATCACTACCTCCCCACAGACCATATCTGTGACCTGAAAAGATTAGCAATATCTGTCATAAAACTGGCATATTTGAACACTTATTTGTAGTTTTCTGTTTAAGCTTTTTTTTCTGCAACCACTTGCAAAATGAATATCCTTCACTTTCACATTCACAGCCTGTGGTACCAAATTTCATCTTAGCATGGCTTAAAATATTCACACTATCAGGTCCATAAGCATTACACCCACATTTTTTGGGGGAAAAAAAAAAAAAAAATCCAGGTTATAAACCATAGAAAAATAGGGTTTGTAATGAAAATGCTGACAGCACCTTAACTGTCACTGGGCATTGCTATAAACAAGCATTACGTTTATGTGCATGAGAGCAAATCCGTGCAGCACTGGGCTTTACCAACTTTGGGGACCAGCAGTGCACACTTATACAACTTGTTTTTCATGAAAAGACAGTGGATTACAGTACTGCATTGCAATAAGTTGCTAATTACCTAGCACTCCGCTAATATGGTAGCTGGCTGCTTGTATGCCTACAGTGTTAAACTGGAATTTGGAAAGCCATGGATGTGATTTAATAGCTCTCTTAAACTGCAGAACAATTAATTGTTTTGTAAGCAGTGATCTATTCCCTCATTTTAATTTCTAAATCAGTTCTGGCAATGTGTTTTGCACCAAGAGCCTGGCATATTAGGCAGAACTTACTGTTTTAACAATGCCTGTAAATATAAATCTGTCATTTTAAACTTCTCCCATTGCTAATTTTATGACTGGGGAGTTTCTGCTCCTCTGCTAAGTGATTGAGCCTAAGAAATCCTGGGGTGTGCTGAAGGCACTTGAAGTCAGCCTCTGCCAAGGTTAGGTCCACTAACCCCATAAATATTCCTCAGCTTTTGGGGAAATCCACTTTGCGGTGGTCAGCAGACAGTGGGGTTGATGCTGGGCTGTGAGCAGACAGCGTGAGGTTCCCCCAGTCCTGCGGCTGTTCCCACAGCTGGGGCTCTGCAGGATGTTTCCAGTGCAGCCAGTACTTTCCCCTGACTGCATTTTTTGGGGGGCAAATATCTCCTGCTGGGAAAGGTGGGTGTTGTGTTTGGGTGCAAGACTGTCCTGGAAAGCAAAACCATTTACAAACAGGTCACTGCCATCTTTCATTGCCAAGGCTGGCAGGAGGAGGTGTAATTTTAGGGAATCAAACAACCACACAGAGGAAAATCTTGTATTAAACAACACAAGGTGCATGGGGCAGCTGAGTAATTCTGCATTTACATGTACGTTGCAGCAAATGTCCCATAATAACTTTTTTTTTTTTTTTTTTAGCTCTTTAGATTTTGTGTTATGAGAAAGTATGAAACATAAATCACATGGAGCTACTCCTGGCCTTAAGCCTTCAGGATGCATTTGTTTGAAATCAAGACCCAAATTCCCTGGATCGGAGTAAACTGTTAGGTGCCAACTGGGGCGAAATGCCAGCCTTTGAACTCCTGCACATTACGGCTGATGTGATCCATATGCAAGACTTGCATGGTTCTCCAAAGTGGTTTCTTTTAATTGATTTAGCAAATTAACAATATTAGGCCTTCTGTAGGATAGAAAGTACATTATTCACTGTGCCCTTATATTACCCTGAAAGGAAATCTATTGTTCTTTTGTAATGAAATGGTATCACAAGGAAAAAAAAAAAAAGGTAGCAGTAGCAGGTAAAAGGAATCACATTCAGCTGTCAGGCATGTTTAATGAGGAATTTTAATTATGAGGCTGGAAATCAATGAGCATAACTTTAGCAATGAAGTCTTAAAGGGAAACTAAATTGCTTTCTATCTTGCAAAGTTTACTGAAGCAGTTTGAGCAGCTGCCAACAATCATTGTTCTGAGAAAAGGAACTTGAGGAAATTGCAAGTCACACTGTAGCGCTTATTGTAGACATATTTAACAACAAAAAAGGAGGATTTCCATGGATTCATGTTTAATGGGTTCTTCCTAACTGATTCATCTCTGCCTTATGATTCCCAACAACCTTTGGTTTCATATACTGTATAAAATCTGTTATTAGGAGAGCGTGGATGAAAGGCAATTGGTTGCAATGAAAACTGATGGTTTCTGATTCATAGGGCATAAATACTATCTTATTTGTTCCTGATTCTTTAAGAATCTGGTCCGTGAGGAACAGCATGGCATGAATATCAATGCAATGAGAACCTGAACTTCCAAAACCAGAGCTAACATAAACAAGTGGTATTCAGGTATCTCCAACACGTGGTTGTGTTTCCTGGCCATGAGCTGTAGAGGTGTCTCCAGGATGCTACTATAAAGTCATGCTGGTGTTTCCAGTGCAATTGAAAATTTCGTAGATTTGTAACTGTACTGTAATGTTTTGTTTAAGCTACAGTATACCATATAAGGCCAAATCCAGTGGCTACTGACAAAAGGTCCCAACATACATCTCAGCAGCACCTCTGAGGTTGGGCTCTGCTGTGCCAGCATGAAACCAAGCTCAACCTTTTCTCTAGCCCTTGCTGGAGAAACTATAGGGCAGAATTAAACCAAAATGCTTTGCAGTACCTACAGATGTGCCCACCACAAGAAGTAGTTTTGGAAAGCCGTGTTTCCACCCCTGTTTTAGGCATATTTTGGTTTCTCATTAAGCTATGAAAGGTGCAATTTATCAGCATTAAATGAGACACTCCTTCATTAATGGCTGTTGCTGCTGTTTGGGGGTGCTGTATTGCTCCCTGCTGTCATTTAAATCAGGGCACATTGCCGATTCCCCCACTGTCCCTTGGAGCCCTATCACCACATGGGCACCCAGCATTTCAGTGCCCATGCTTGGGGATTAATGGTCCGAATCAGCATTTGGATATTGCAGCAAAGGGTGTTCGACAAACCCTTAATGCAGGTAGGGGAGAAGTAGTTTTGAAACCAATTTAGTTGCCATTCCATAGGAAATCCAAGTCATAGATCACAGTTATTGGTATTTTAAAAGTGGCAGTGCCTGTTAAAGACTGGCTATTCCCTAGAATATAGAGGTATTTGGGGCTGCAGTGGAGACACATTGGCAGTAGTGTGGAAGCTCTGAACTCACCTGCCAATGCTCTGCCTAGCTTAACTGCTATCAGTCGCTCACTTTCATGAGTCTGAAATACATGCAGCCCCAAAAGAAAGATAAATAAGAACAAGTCAGTTTTCACCCTCCAGACACAGGCCAAGGAAATTATTTCAAATAAAATATATCATCTCAAGCAGAGGCAGATGAAATAGTTTTCTACTGAAGTTGTTCTCCCAGTTGACAGAACAAATTACTGAATTTCCTCCACTGGATATATTAAGTATCTTTTGAAAAATCATAATTACATTCAACTCTTTGACAAAGATACCTAATTCTGTATTTGCCATAAGCTCTTTAATGATGTCTAAAAATCTTCATGGTGAAAGATAAAGGTAGCTTGTGACCCAGCTGCTATTAAATACTGTGAATCAGATCTTTACCAGATACCTCATTGATTTAATAATGATCTTCATGGCCTCAATGGAGCTATAGTCGCTGATACAGGATGAGGCTTCATCAGTAGCAAAACCCTTTTGAGCTCAGTGGGAGCAGAGCCAGGCCAACTGTTTGTTCTTTACTACCATCCACTGAAACCTAGGCCAGCTTTATTAAATAAGAAGTAATTTTAAAAGTCCTGCATAGAACCTATTCCAGGATCATTCCAATCTGGTTTAAATAATTTCAGGGAGCAAAGCTCCTATATCTATGCTCCACCAACTAGTACAGGTAGCAGCCAAGATGGGATTAAATAATAATGAAGATGATATATAGAAGAGCAAAAGGTATTAAAATACTTTTGCAAAAAATTGAAGATATTCCCTAAAATTAAGTATATTAAATAGAAAATATTAGTGGTCTCGTGCACATCTGAAAAGCTTTGAGTTTGGTCACTCATGACTGCAGAGCAGTTCCCAGCCCCGGGAGGGTCCAGGTCTGCATGGCCCCGGCACGGGGGCTGTGGCACGGGGACCACGGGACCTGCTGCGGGGCAAGGTCTGCAGGATGCCCACGCTCCTGTGGGAGCTGCTGGCCATGTGAATCTGGCACGATTGGTACCACCTCCCCGGGCTCCCCAAGAAACGGATTTTGGAGGGATATTTTGGTCTGTGCCCTGGGGAATAAGGGGAGCTGCTCCCTTCGCATCATTAACAAAAGCATCGTTTCCAGCAGTCCTCTGGAGGGAACACTGATGACTAAATTTCCCAAATGAATTGGTTTGTTTAGCCTTGCTGTCCATAGCAGGGGACTAATTTTATTAAGGTTCATGACATAACTTGCAATTCAAACAACAGAATGATTCCTGAGGAGTTCAGTGCTTTCCTTTATACCTTTTACTTTAAGGCAGTTTAGGGTGGTGTTCATGGTGCACATATTTGGCTTTCTCTATTTCATGTGGGAACCACTCACCTTGACTGTCAGTATATTTTTGATAAAATTGAGGTAGAGATGAAGCAGACTATATTCTATGAGAAATCTCACCCACTGTATCTATAAATTCTCCCTCTCAACTCCTGTGAATGTTGAATGAGCTTTCAGGTGTCTGGCGCTATTTCTCTTATGGTGCTCCAAGAGGTCACATGAGATTGAGTGGGCGTGCAAAGCCCAGAAAATTTTACTATGGTCAAAAATAAAGAAAATCCTGCTTGCCTCTCCCATGCCTTCACCCTTCAAAGGCAAGCGTTTTCTCATCACTGATGCATTTTATACTCCTGCGTTTACAGTGAATATAGAAATTCACATTGCTTCAAAGAAAATATTTTTCCTTTGAAAAGGTTGAGATAGGTTGTTTTCAAGTATATGCTTTTTTTATTTTTTTGTCATATAGGGCAGGCAAACCATTGCATAGCATACATGCAAACAAGACCCAAACATCTACGTGTGGAGGAGGGGGAGACCAAGTGAGGAAAGGAAAAGTGAGCTCCTGGTGGAGACATAACAGTGGAAATGTAGTTTTAAAATATTTTTAATTGCTGAAAGGGTATTTGTTGCTAAATATTCACATGCCAAGCGATATGTAAGTTTGCAAGAAGCTCATTTAAATGTCAGCTGTGAGGCCTGTTAATACATTTTGGCTGAATCCTTCCATCCTTCTGTGCAGTGAGCAGCTGGGGGCTGCTTTGGACATACGGTGGTTGGCATGGTAAACGTACACAGCCAAATACTAAGTCACTGGGTTAAGGACTTGTTATTCTAAGGATTTAGTAACTTACTATCTTTTCACAGTCTTTCTGAACCTCCCTATTGCTTGTTCTCTCATAGAAGTATTTATTTTATATGTATAAAACTTTATTTTCCAGTGTATTGACTTGTTGACAAGTCTATTCTGTGTCTATTCTGCCCTTCCTGGCAATTTTGCTGAAGTCCACAAAATTCATTTCAGCCCGTGCCATCAACTGAAATCCTCATCAATTTTTCAACAAATTTCTAATGCTATCAGAGGGTTAATATATGAGATGATCCCAGTGTTGTGTCACAGGAAAACCTTTTGAGCAGGGGATGGATGTACAGTACGGCATGGCATATAAATCATTTTCAAATTAGTATTCTGCACATCTGGAGAAGAGTACATTTGTGTGCCTGCATAAATTGCCTGTGAACACATTTCAAAACCCTACGCTTAATCTTAGCAATGAACATTTCAAAAAGTAAATTAATATCTTCAAGGAGAAGAAATACAGTATATTAAGCAGAAGCCCACTGGAAGCTGTATAGTTAAGAATCTGTCAGCCTTTCCATTATAAGCCCTGTTTTTGAGGGGTTTATAACTCAGTTATAAAATTTCACACTAGGCTAAAGGTTGGCACGTATCGTCTCAGTTTGGCAGGGTGACATTTTATTAGCTCTGAAGGAGTTTTGGATCCCACGTCAATTGGATATTATTTTAAACCACAGAAATGAAGTTTAAATAACTTGGGGTATGACTTTAGCTGTAGGAAGGTGAGACGAGCGGGATTGAAGCCCGAAGCGATGCTGTTGACTCGCGGAGGGGTGACACCGGAGGTGCCACGGGGCTGAGGTTGGGATTACGCGTCAGCTCCAACACCAAATTTCTTTGCTTTTGTCCGTTCCCCTTAATGTGACTTTAATTCACATCTTTATGTTTAAATGTATATTGTGCTGCGGTTACAGGTCTAGTTGGCAGTTTATAAATTAGGTTAATTAACATTACAATAGTACTTTGTGAGCAAGCGAGTGTGTTTGCCGGTGGATATGTGTGTGTGCAGACAAGAGTGTTCCTTGGAAGCAGAAACAGGATTAAAGTGTCTGTGGGAATTGTAAATTTATTGTGTAAATAGCTTTATGATTTGTTGTGTGTTTGGATTAATGCAATATATATCCATTTTAAACATTGATCTTTAAGCGAGTAATGTAATAAATCTGAATATTCCTTCAAATTACTGTTTACACTGGCCCTGCTATAGATTAAAAGAGACAGTTGCCTTTATAAATTTACTTGTAGGTACACGAGTGTGTATAAATGCTTCTGCTTCCAATTATACCAAACAATGATGATAAACTGTTGTGAGTTGCTTGGACAATTGTACACAGCCTGAATCATGTGGAGGGATGGTGCCGGGCAGTGACCAAAGCACACGTGGCATTGTGGGGGGAAGGGGGACTATTGTTTAGGCCAGGAAACATGTAAATAGGCACCTAGAATAAAAATTCTATAAAAGTATCAAAATGAAGATATAGTTCCTTCCCAGCTGTAAAGCTTCCAAAAGGGGGAACTGTGTAAACTCGTCAAAACATGGAAACATGATCATTTGTTTTGTATCTAGGGAAATTTTAATGGTTTGCAGTAATGTGTTAATGAAAATATATATGTAGGTACCCTCTTGGCATTGGGCTGCTTTTGTTTTTTCAAATCCCTTCCAGAGCTGCTGATGGTGCTGGTTTTCATGCTCCATATTATTAAATGGGCTTAATTTGATAGTTGGGCAACATTTCAAAAAGGTTACTGCATTATCATTGTGACCCCTTAAAAATGCACTTGCACAAAACATTGTGGCTTTAAACATGGGGTTAATGCATGCCAGAGTTCATAGTCATGGAAATGCACTTAAGGAGATAAATAGATGGGCTTTATGTAGTTTTAGTCTTTAAAGATGAATCCTGTGGCCACCAGAAGCCCTCTGAAGAGCCGACTGGCTGTAGTCTTACCAGCCGCGGGAGGCAAAACCAGTGGCCAAGGTGGTCCATGCTCGAGGAGCAAGTCTCTTTCCAGGCAGGTTTCTTCCCTCCCTGATTCACCAGGCAGCCGTCCCACAGCCCGGGGACGTGGCTCCCTGGCCTGTCCTGGTTTGGAGCAATATGTTTAGAGTGGTACAACTAAGGGTACCTCTCAGTCTCTCTGCAGATGTCCTATGGTTCACAGAGCAAGTCAGCTTCTAAACAATGCACCAAAAAAAATCCCTAAAAATCTCTTCAGACATGGTGGGGAAGTGTTTTGCGCCCTTTATAAGCAAAAAAAAATGACTGTCTGAAGTGTTTAAATTTGTCCATGGTTCAGGGAAAATGTGATTGGGTTGAGCTTTTATACTAAATCTGTTCCCTGTACAAATGCAGAAGAGCTGCTCTCAGCTGGCAGCTCCCGGAGAGGGGACACTCTTGTCATGCTGATGGGTTGCACCTACAAGAGCTGGCCAGACATTAAATTAATCAAGTTGTGCAATTTTAAAACTCAGGAAGGAGAGATCACAACTGGGCCCTCTTGCTTCTTTTGCCCTCTTTGTTATCCCTCCTCTTTCGCATGTATTTCTAAGAGCAAGAAAAAACAGTGACTATGACAAATTATAGGAAGCTGGCAGCAGTAGTAATTAACAGGTAATTATCAATAAACAATTTAACCACAAAAACTTGGATCCCACCTACTACTTGTCAACAATAGTCATGGAGGCTCCACAGGCTACTGGACAAACAGTCCACGGGGAGCACGGCTGGCGCTGTTAGTGCAAATAAACAACGCTGTGCTGAGAGGCTAAACAAAAGTCCAGCACGGAGCGACCGCGGGGAAGCGGGAAAGAAAAAGCTTCCTCGGCAGAAAAAACAACACAGAACCCAACAGCAGTTAGAGTTTGAAGAGTCAACCTCAAACCACTCAGAGTTTATTGCAGCTCCAAATAAGTATCCCATAAACAGCAGTCAAAGCCCAGCGTTTGATGTCTTTAAAAATATATCTCTTTGGAAGTGGAAAAAGAAAAGGCATTTTAGGGGAGGTAAGGGGAGGGCTGGAGGGAGAGAAAACACTGCTATGTCAACTGGTTGACTACAACAGATACCTAATCATGCCGTGCCCAATTTGAAACCTCTGTTTTCATGGTACTGAGGCAAAATTATATGTGTGGGGCAACTACACATGTACATAAAGGGTCCCCCAGGTGTGCATGCACATATGCTTGGCCAAACATCCTCCCATCTTCATCCTTGGGAATCAGGAGAGGTTTATTGGTAACTTCTAATAGGGCAAAGCAGTGTCCTTCTTATATGTGCAAATAGGGTTACTTTTCTCTCTCTTCTTTTTTTTAAATGACCATAATGACCTTGGAGGAATGACAGCCTTTGTTAACACTGCTGTACTTCCTCATGATCTTCATCTTACATTCCTACATTGGTATTAAGGCTAATTTTGTGTTGAAGGGAGTCAGATAAGGACAATAGAATAAAATAAAAATATGCTGAATGCAGAATTATTTTTTTGTGAGTGAATATAACATTGCAAACTAATGTAATGAAATTAAAGCACTTGGATTTGGGGGTTTTATGAATTAATACTAGAATCTTTTGTAAAAATTAGTTACAAGTTAACCTTTTTTTGAACAGATGACATGACTCAGTCTTTAGAGTTGCACTTAATAAGCCATATGCTAGTATCTTCCTGGAATGTATGTATTTAAAGAAGAGAGTGATGATAGCTTAATTTGAAGCCTTTGTTTTCTGCCACTCAAAGGAAGGCCCTAGTATGTTTGTCATGACTAACACATCTCACCTGTGCTGACAAGCTTCCTATCAGCCCTACCGTACCTACCCTACAGATCTGCTTCCCAGCCATTTCTGAGCCTGTGTTAGATGCTGCAATGTGTCTGTCTGTTTTTTCCTTTAGATTGTCTGTAGCCTGCTGGTTTTTCCTGAGGTTCTTTAGCCGCTGCTGCATTTTCTGAGATTTCGTTAGATTTTCTTAATTCCAATTTTTTTGGAGAATCCTAGATCTTCTAACAAACCCTCATGCTGTGTTCCCCAGTAACTTAAAAGTAATTAAGCAAAAAGTAACGATTTTCGACATCTATCATTTAATTTGAAATTACATATGGATTTAATGGAGGGGGAGGAAATAGTGCTTTGAGAGATTAGTTCTTAAATTTTGATTTAAGAACTGAGTTATTAGCTGAAATAATATGAAGCGGGGCTGCTTTTTTGACCTTTCTAAAGTCTAGCCTAGTCAATTATTACAGCAGAGCAGGGAACCAGAGAACAGCTTTGAATCAGTCAGACCCAAACTGATTTAAGTTTGCATGGGGTCGAATAAGACATTAGTTAAAAATAACTAATATATTCTTTGACCTCCATAATGAGAAAGGACATTTACAGGTTTTTCACTATACATCTGATCCTGTTTATTTAATTTTGTGATTTAAAGATGGACTGGACGTTCTCATAGAAGTCTAAATAATATATTTTTTTTTCAAGTTTCCTGCATCTAAGTATTCTTTCAGTTATGCATTCTGTCCATCAGTTTATACCATGGCTGTATTTTGAGGCAAGATTAAGTAAGAAAGACAACCATGCATCCCAGTGCTGGAAGGAGCATGATCACTGGGGCTCCCTGCTTTAAGAGCAAAACCCAGTTTAGTGCTGATAAACTTGCTTTATAATTGCTTTCGAGACAGAATAAGGCAGACATATGGCTGGAAGACTCCTTCCTACTGAGAGCTTCATTATCTTGTCCTTCTCCTCTCCCTGAGCTCCCAACCTCCTGTGTTGAGGTGAGGGGGAACCCTAACCCACAACCCTGCGAGCAGCAGGAGGGCAGCAAAAGGCAGATTAGGTCCCTGTTCAGGGGGGAGAGAAACTTCTGCAAAATATTCATTAAAGAGGGAGAAAATAAAGCAGAAAAGAGAATGGGTGGTGGAGACAAGTGTGTGGATAAAGAAGGAACTGAGAGGGAAAGGAACATCAATGGAAAAGTGGATTCAACCCTAAGGAAAGTTTTATCCTAGTTGAAAAGGTCCCAACTCTGCCTATTTCTTCAGGCTCCAGCTCTTCCCCAGAACAAGACAAGACAAGAAAACAGAAGTTGTTTCTATTTTTTAATCTAGATATCTCTCATTTTTGGACTCAATTAATTGTCATCTTGCTGCCAGCTAATGCTTCTCTGCTTTGGTCCTTTGTTGTGCAAAGGCCTGGTAGCCCTGATTTATGCATCTGTCTTTCTGTTGTATAACCTGAGAAAGATGCCTTTATAACTAGTATGTTTGGTGCTGTAAAGAAAATGTTAGTATGTCAAGTTTCCAGAGACTTTAAAATAGGCCAGCTGGCTTCTCGGAGTGCACAGCTTGAAATGGTCACTTCCATTTTCGACTGAGCAGCGCTGCCGTCAGGAGGAACGTTGATTAAATTGACTACAGTCCAAGGTTGGTAGAGAGCATAACACAAGGCAACTTCTCCCCAGAGCGAGCAGAAGATTTCTGACGTACACGGGGATAGAGTATGATCTTTCCCCCCCCTGTGCTACAGTGTTTACTTTAAAATATTGTTTCCTTAATAAAAGAAGCATTAGCTTTAACAGTTAAATTTGCTCAACAATTTAGGTTATATTTTGTCATTTGTATTCAGCTTCACACATAAAATGTTTGGCGATATAGATAGCTCATGTTTTCCTAAGCTTTCAGTAATATGGTTTTCAGGAATACAGGCTGCTCATATGAGTAAGTTCTTGTAAGATTGACAAATATAAGGCTTTGTTTCACTAAAGAAGTAGTTCCTGCACTTGTTTCTATTTAATCAAATGGCTTCTGTGATATTTTTTTTTCATCATCTTCAGCGAATTCTTTCATAGGGACGTATCCCAGTTGATGGGAGTGAATGAGTAAGGAATTTATTTGCATGGTCTGTTGCTCCCACTGCCTCTGTGCAGCACCTAGAGCAGCAAGGCCCCAATCCAGCCAGGTGTGAGACTCCTCAAGTCCCATTTAAAACACCTGAGGAATATAGGGTTTTCACCACATTAAAATAAAATATCAGAAAGGTGTCAGAAAGAAAGAAATACTATCAGTGTAACAGTACACAAGGATGAGGGCAACTCCATCGGGTAAGTGCAGTTTTCTGTGCTTCAGGGGCATCCCCATGAATGGGGAACACTCATCAAAAGCAGGAGCCATATGAGGATCCTTTCTCTTGGTGGTAAATTGTTAATACAGTGATCCCAGGGCTTCCTTCATCTCCTCAGCAGAACAAAACTGCTGAATGAGAGAAGAGGCATCCTAAGCTAATGAGCGTGTCTTCACGCTTTCCACCTGTTTTACACCTGAAATATTATCTATTACTTCCAGTTGTCCCCAAACCTCAAGTGATCCATTGTGTTTCTCCCTTTTTAAAAGTTTTAATTTTTTTTTTTTTTTTTTAGTTATGTTTGTAAAGCTTTCTTGCAGCCTGAAAACAGTTGGGAGTTTAGGAAGCAAAATGCCTTAGCACTTATTGCAGATGTAACAGTAATCTTTTACAATCAGAAATAGGTATAACTGTGTGTCTCTGGTTAAAGGATCTTAACTGCTAAGGATTAAGCCACATCCTGATCAATGGAAGTGACTTCCTAGAAAACAGTCAGGTAAAGATTTCCTGTAGTTAACAGCAATAAGGGAGAGGAACTTTAAAAACAACTCTCTATTTGATAACTACAGAAATCTAGCTAAGTCTTAGGGATTTAGCCAGGGAACATATTGGTTCCAGCAGACTATGGTAAAGTTAATTAAGGATGATTAATGGAGCATTTTCCTTCCAATGATATCTGTGACAGAACAAAGCTGTCGGAGGCTTGTCAAGCAGAATTTGAGTTGAATGAGTATTTATGTGATCAAATCTGAAGGGCTGCCTCTTGACAGAGCAAGGATTCATCAATCAATTGCACTGGCTTGCAGTGGTGGGAAATTGGTCTATCAGCATAGCTCTACTCCCATCCCCCATTTTTTCATTCAATCATCCCTTAGGCTACAATGCATCTTTAGCTTTTACCTCTGACCACCTTAAGGGCTATCAGAGAAAAGTAAAAGCAAGAGCTAAAACATCTATTATAGTGGTTATTTCTCAGCTGTACTCATACAATTGATTTCTTTTAAGCAGAGGCCCAGGCACTGTAAAGCAATACAAGTCTGTTCAATGAATTAATTGGTTTTAATAGAAGTTTAGCTTTGAGCCTGAAGAATATATAGTGCTCTCTTGCTAGAAAGTCTCCTATTAGGGAAACCACCTGCACAAAAGGCACTGGTCCTCTCTTAATCCCACTGCCCTCATCATAATTACTTCATTTAAAAAGGCAAGAGCCTTAATTTAAAAGGAAGGGGCACCACATGTGCTCTGGTTTCTGTGCGTTTAATCGTGCGTCAGTTCCTGGGAGGGGAATATTGGCTGCGTGCACTTGGCTATGGGCTGCCCTCACAGTCCTTTGATCCCCAGGACGTAAGCCATGCCAGGATTTGGGCAGAGGAATGATGCCATTGTGAATATACCAATATCTTTGTTTAAGGAATACCTCAGTTGCTTTCACTGCTGTAAAGATTATATACAAATAACCAAGATTCATGTGAAATGATGTGTATCTCATGGAAAACTCAGAAAAGGACAAGTCTTAGTCCTACTCTGAATAAAGTTGGGGCAGTTATTCTTTATATTTCAGTAGGCACAGCTTTATCTCCATTTTCTAACCCAGTACATAAATGATTTTTAGTTTACCTCCTGAGTGCTCAAGCTTTGCTCTTTTGGGACCTCATTGAGCAAAATATACAAGTGATATTTGAAAATTAAACACCAATACAATCATTAGACATCTCCATCTTTAGCCACGTAAAATTCCATCCTTAGACATCTAGCCTACGTTAGCCATCTATTGTTCGGCAATTTAAATTGATCATCAGTTTAAAAAGAGAGGCACCTCTTGGGGGCAATTCACCCATTTCCCTATAAACACCTAGGTGAGGATGATGAGGGTTGCATACAAGAAGTCTAATCTCTCTCTAAGGGGAGCTTGGACTCGACGCCTACCTTTGAAATGTGTAAAGCTTCCAGTAAAAATAAAATCTGTGAGAAGTGGATTACTTTCTTTGGTGCAGTCATGAGCTCAGTTGCATGTCTCCCTCGCTGGATTTGCACACTAATCTTCCTTCTTAAGTTACTGGTAGAAATCAGGTTTCTAGGACTTCTGTGAATTGGAAAATTGAAGTTCTGCCTGGTAATAATTTTGAGGTTTGGTACCTACCTCAGCTAGGCCAGCTATAAATTAGCAAGGATAAAATCAAGATTTCACTTTTTCCCCAGACTTGCACACTTTACACAAAGAAGAACAGAGGAGAAAAGAGCAGCGCTCCAGTGTGCCCTGACCTAAATAGCTCAGTCATGGGTTGTCCTTACTTTTTTATGCAGGTTTCCATACCAGACTTCCCCTGAGAGCAAATGTCTTCCCTGTGTACGCAAATTTTATATAAATCCAAAGAGGTCTGTAAATGCAAATAAGTCCCATAGACTTTGTTGGCCCAATATAATTATTGTTGAGAAGGTTTCTTTCCATCAGTAGAGAATACTATTTCATATGTGCAAGTAAGCTTAGAAACCAAATGTCTAAATATTTAACCAGTGTTATTTCAAAGAATTTCATTATTTATCTTCTTTATGATTTATATTATCACATTCTCTGTCTGTAGTTGTGGTTTATCATAAGCAACCCATCTGCTGTAACAGCCAAATTGGAACATTCATATAAGATGCGTTCCGATATCATAAACATGACAAAAGATAGATTACATTTAGTCTTTCTCCATGTTTAACCAGTTTAATTTGTTTCCTATGCAGAAGAGGCTCTAAATTTACTTAATATATGTTAGCACTTAGGAACATGGTTAGGAACATGACTAGGGTCTTAACCTATTCGTAAATAAATGGGAAGCTTCCTGTCTGAGTAAAAGAAAGAGAGAGAATTTATGTCAAACAATCAGGAATTTAATACATAGTGCTCTATTAGGATGTCCAGTTTGTGTACATACTCTTAAGGCATGATTACGAATAACTTCACTTCTTATAAACAATGTGACTGAAGAAATTACTCACAGATACAACAAAAAGGGAAAGAAAGGTAGGAAGTTTTAGCTGCAGCCAATAAAGGAATTACTTTCCCTGAAAAGGTTAAAAACTCATGCATTTATTTTTGTTGCCATAATATTTGTCTTTACAGGTTTAGCTTTCTTAAGAATCCCAAAGAAGATGCTGCGTTGGGAAAGATTTTAGTGACCTGGGTTCAAAGTCATATCATAGATCCAACATTTTCTCCGACAGCTTTGGTTTTAAAGTAACCCTAATGCTGGACTAAATTTGTGAAGTGACTGTCCGTATTTATATCACTCTAGAGAGAGCTTTTAGTGATTACAGGCTTGATCTGGCAAGCTGTTGAATGCCTTCAACTTCTGTCAGGTTCGGTGGCAGCCAAGGGTCCTCAGCGTGCAGCCAAGAGTGCTCAGCACCCTCAGGACCTGGCCCGATGTGGTTTTTCACATTGAAAGGTCAAGTAGAGGGCTTTTCATTTCAAGCTAAAGAGTCATTCATTTTTCTCTCTTAAGGTAAAAGTCACATGATTAGAGAGTGTGTGATTAACTGTTAAGGAAACAATGTCCATAATGATATATAAAGGTGTTGCTTTCAAAAGGTACGGTTGGATTTCTTCGGAGGTGTTAAATATATGGTGGTCCAATGCCATGCAATTCATGAATACTAAAAATAAATATAAGCTTATTTCTGTGATGGTGATTTACTACTAAGCAATTTTGAGCAAATATATTCACATTATAGGATATGAATACAAATCAAACATAACTGAGCTGGCCTTTATGAGAATGAAGTGTCAGTACATTTGAAAATATGTGTAACACCAAACTTTAATCATTTTACCAGCACGTTAATATTGCAATTGATTATTCTGTGTTCCTGAATGTTTAAGGTTTTGCTATTGATTTGTCTGCTACAAGGATTGCACACCTTCCAGGGCTATCTGGCACACAGTCCTTCCTAGGTTGGGGTACTACTGGTCTGTCTTGGTTTGATAAAAGAGTTTATCCCATTGCAAAGTCCTCGTCCTAAAGAGCATTAACACAATTGGAGTATAGAGAAAAGAAAAAATAACAGTGGAACTAACAAGTTACACGTGTGCCTTCACCAGCATCAGATTGGCTTTCATTTCATCTCTTCTCTACTCATGTAATTTTCTTGGAATGCAGTTCCCAAGGTGGAGACTCCATCTTCGTGTCTGTACATGAAGTATTTTATACACTGTCGGCACCGGGAAAAGTAATGGGTTACACTCTGGGGTTCTTATTACAATAGCATTACACTTGCTCAGGTAGGAAGGCGGCAACCAGGCCTGCTCGTATTAGTTGAGATTATAACTCTTCTATGGGTGCAAATGGGTAGTGTATTACTTTTTTTCAGTCTTTACTCAAAATTATTTGGGAGCTTCACCACTAGGACAGCAGAAGCCAGGAGACCTATGAGATGAGTGGGGAATAAAGGGCACAGAGATGGTTCTTGCTTTAGGACCCTACAATCAGAGATCATTAAGAGAGGAGAAAACCAAGACTTGTCATCTTGACAGAAACTGTAGCATACCGTAAGATTAATGCTTATGAATTTAAAGAGGAATTTGAAGGAGAGTTGGGAGGAACCCAGTGAAATACCTTTGGGGCTGTTTGAAGGGAGAACCTCCTCCATCTATAGGGCAGGGCCGGAGAAAATGCAGCATTTCAGGAGTTATCTCTGTGGTCTGTTATTGGAAGGGGAGCTGGCATTGTGTTTCTCCACTGTGATGGCACACACCATGTGCTAAAGTGAAGACGACAGTTTTTACTTGAGGGGGATGCACAGAAGAGAGAGGCAATGGCAAGATTCAGAGACATCCCAGGACAAAGCAGTGGAATAAGGAAAGAGCAGCAATATTTGTCTGTAATTTTAGGTAGTTTCCCTCACAGTCTGGCCACAATACAACTACTTAGGCTTTTTTTTTTAATACTGTATAGACAGAGAGTGTTGTATTAGTAATTAAAATGACGATGGCAGTGCTAAAAAGAGTTACTTTCTATAGGACCTTTTAAAAGATGGACAGATTGAAACGAAGCAAGAAGAAAGGAGGAACTATCTGGAAAGGCAGGAATAAATTGTGACCACAAACCCCTGGCTATCTAGAGCTGTTTATCCCTGCCTTGCTCTACTTCCCTCACTGATAACACAGTTTAACATACACCCGGGCATTGTCCTGACACTGAAAGATGACGAGGCTTTTTATGGGCCATACCCCTCAGCCGCGCTTTGTCTCACAATACCAACTGTCTTGCTCTGGTCCCTTGATCCCATTTTTCTTCCCCTAAAGCCAGTGTGTTTACTGGGACCAGTGCAATGGAAATTCCACTTACTGTTTATATCTGAGGTTTCTCTTCCCTTCCTAGATTTCCCTGGGAATCAGGGCAGTATAGATGCTTGCTCCACACCCATGGCTTTGTCTTTGGCCTTTTTTCTGAATAATTTTCCCCAATTGCATTTCCATGGAGCAGCTGTTTGTGTTTAAAAAACACCTGCACAAGTAGTTCTGTTTTCAGTGGAAGAAAATGTCACTTGTAAAAGGAAAAAGCCCTAAGGTGTTGGAGTTTTCTGGGAGTTTTAATTTGATGCGTATTTTTTCCTACAGATTGATGAATGTTTGAAGCACAACTTTAGCCCTTGATAACTAATGAAACTGGGTGGTACTAACAGTCACTGTCTGGCACAGCGATGTGTAATGAAAGTGGAGAGAGAGGGAAAAACAAGCAGCATCTACACAGAGAGTGAAATTCCTGAGCAAAAGGTTGAGCTCTTACATGGTTGGGCAAGGACTACGAAGGCGTGATGAGTGCAGGATGTACAATCTCCTAGGCAAGGAGGACGGACATCAGGGGAAAATCTCACCCTCATGTAAAGCCCATGGGAATTTGGGGGACTTTTCCTGAAGGGTTCCTGAAATGTAATTTGGAGCGATAACATTATTTCCCAGCCATTGCTAATCTCAAGGAGTCAAGGTGTATATTACACTCATTGCGCCAAGGTGTTTGTGAAGCCATCGAGTGTTGCCAGGAGTGGCCCTGAGCCTGGCCTGGCCTTGGGGAAGCCCTGTTTGCTCTCTCCATGTGCCCTTCCTGGCCTTGCTCCTGCTGCTCCTACTGCTCTCCCACCTCCTACTCCTCTTTCATTTGCCCCGGCATGGCATTATTTTGGTTTAAGTTCTTTCCAAATCATATTAACTCTTTCATCTGCAAAGAACCATCTGGACTGAGTATCTGAATCCTCTCCACTCTCCCAAAAAGTGCCTGTGTGCTCAGTGCTACCTCTTCTTGGCAGCATGGGATGTTCACAGGACAAGAAACCATATCAGGCCAATACTAAATGGCAGCAAACTCTGGCTTTCAGCCCCTGTTGAGGCCATTAGATTATGATTTCTTGCTGCAAAGCTGGCAAGAAACATCCCTGGACCAGCACTACAGTAGAAGGTCATTTATGTGTCAGATGATGGGACCAGCAGCAGTGAGAGTCATATCAAGCTAAGAAATAAATTGTACCAAAGTTCAAAGATAGTTGCATTATTTATAGATATATATATATATATATTTTAGATATCTTTTCAGATGTATTTAGAACTTAATGAGTGTACTTGTTCAATCTGCCATCAATTCCATCCAAACGGTTTAAAGAAATTGTGAGTAGCTCACAACCCACCTTGGCAGAAGCCAGGCTGTCTGCGTGTGCCAGCAAGACGACTTCTGGAGTGCAGCAAACATTTTCACATTTGGCCATCTTTGCAAACTGGTTCTCTGCCTTCGCTGTCTCATGGGCTTTCCCTCGCTCTGTCTGCAGCTTTGTTGTCCATACGTAATAGTGGCTGTATCCTCCAGCTGGCGTTTGGGTGGGATAGTCGAGCTCCTCCTTTCTCCATGCCAGCTAGACTTGGTTACAGTAAATTGGAAATCGGAGAGGTCTTGGCGTACCATGGCTTGTAAAGGCCTTGTAAATGGCTTGTACAAAAAATTTTCCAAATGGAAACAGCATTGCGCTGTAAATTTAAAGTAGCTTTGATAGGAAAGAGAGGTAAATATATGCCTTTCTACCTCTGCGGGTATATTGTAAATGCCAGACAATGGAAAACTAGTAAAGAAAAAGAAAAAAAAACATCTGAAAGCAAAGAAAGCATTAGTGAAGTTAGACTTGCTTGCTTTTTGGCTTGTATATTAGTTAAATTCAACAGGCTCTTCGGACACAACTGGTTTTAGCATAAAGGCCACTGCTGGGTGTTTGTGAAACCATTTGGTGTTGTGCACTGGCTGAAGCTGCTCTCACCGTACAAAACATGCTGGAGTCACCAGGGACTGGTGTTGGCAGTTTGACAGTCACTGGCAGCCACCGTTGACATTTTAGGAGGACTGTCTACACATAAAAGTGAAACGTTCCCTTCCCACTTAATGCATCTTCTCAGGCTTTAGTGAAGAGTTTGGTGGAAAACATCCTGCTGGTGCCGGGGTCATTATGACAGGCTGGAAAATTCCCCAAGCTATTTAGGCGAGAGGGTGGCAGGCATGGCTGGGATGCGTGAGAGGGAAGGGAAAGGGAGGCAAAATATGAGATACTCTTTCTGCAGAGGTTTGATCCAATTTGGGGGCAATGCCAGGACCATGTCCATTGGGAGACTTGGCCTCTTCCCTTCCTCACCTGCAAAGGTATTTTGCAGCAGGCCAGGTAAGATTTGGAACCGCAAGGGCCCAAACTCACGTGAGCAGGCTTTGAAAGGTATTCGGAGCTGGGCAAGGAGTCACAGGCCAGATAGCTGTACGATACAGCCAAGCGAGATGGGTGCATGGATGGATCTGGCAGAGAAGGTGCTGTCGTGTTCCCCTCCTGATCCCTGGCACAGCTTACCCTTGCACAGGCACTTGCCCCACCATGTGAGAAGCCGACTCAGGCAGAGGAACTCTCAGAAAACAAAGCTTAAAAAAGTCAATAGTTTCCTGCCAAATTAGCTTCCTGAGCTGGCTTCCCAGGGCATGAGATAAGCAGCGAGCCGGCCCCATAGAGAGGCCAGGAGAGCTCACCCTGCTCCTCCTGCCTCGACCTCTCAAAGCACCTGAGCAGGTTCCAGGTCATCCCCAGAGGGTGGTGAGTCTGCAGGTAGGGAAGAAATGCCCTGCAAATAAGGAAACCCTCTCTAACCTGCGAGGATAAGAGTTTTATACACTCTATACAGTAGCCCAGAGAAGAACAAACCCCTGCAATCCTGAGACCTGGTGGCAAAGCAACAGAGGGATCCTCAGGAGAGGAACTCCGACTGTGACCACTGTCCTCGGGGGAGGTGGCATCAGTCTCCAGGACTGACAAGGGCACTGTTGTCATATTTATATAAAAACACACGGCTGTAAAACCGGAGCTAAATGTTTGCAGGGTAAAGAAGTGACTTCACTG
The DNA here is from genome assembly GCF_018691265.1 of Tyto alba. Taxonomy (NCBI): domain Eukaryota; kingdom Metazoa; phylum Chordata; class Aves; order Strigiformes; family Tytonidae; genus Tyto; species Tyto alba. Next base: position 5,632,577 of record NW_024881262.1, on the reverse strand, counting down.
GGAAGGCTTCCTTAACAAAGCTGAAAGAATAGTGGGCAAATCCATCATTGCTCCTTACTCAGCCTTCGTGTAGGTTATCTTTCTATCAGTATTCTGCTAATCTCTGAGTATCAGAGCTTTGTTTGTGTAGATGTTGGTGCTTAAATAGGTCTGAATACAGTTTCAAACATTATATTCATTTATAAATGTCACCGTTCACAATCACGTAGCAAAGAGAAGCAGTTCTGCAAAACCTGCACAACTAAAAGTTAAACAAGTTGCAAGCAACCACAGCAAGGTGGGCTGGTTTGCTAAAGGATAGTTATTTGCTGAAGAAATCACCATATAACGTTTAATAACAACAGCTAACAATTTGACTGCATATGTTTCGTGAAAGCAGTGGAGAAAGCGCTGCAGACAACCTTTTCATTGCTATTTTGGAGCATAAATTCAGTTTGTGACCGCTTGCAAGATTTCTGTTGTCATCTGCTCATGCAGAACTTATCTGCAACACCTCCACAGGCAGGTGCTCTAAGTGTATATATAAATTCATCTTTGTAGTGGCCACTGGTGCCACAACAAATGTCATTCCAAACAAACTCTCTGCTATAGACTGTGTTGGAAATCATCATTTAACACATCATTTAGAGTACATCAGAGTGAATCTCACGCAACCTGACCATAATAATTCCCTACTGAAATTACCTCTTTTTTTAGCATCTTGACATAAAAATAGAATCAAAGTCCTTTAAATGTACGGGTGCTTCAGTTTGGTGCTTAACATTGGGAAATGAGGGCTTGTAGTGCAATGCCTAATGCTTATTTTTCACATGAATTTCACAAAATAAATCACAGTATATCTACTGATACTGTTACTTCTGTACACGAACAAAAATTACATGGACAGCCTGCTCATTTGCTCATTTATTGACACTCAGCTTGCTGGGCCCAAGAGGGCTGCACAGAAGTAATCCTCTCTGCTCTCACAAGCTATGCAGGAGAAATCCAGAAGATAGAATCTCAAATAATTTGTTGACATTTCCCTGTGGTCAGTGTAGATGCATAACTTTCTTTTTATTAACACAACTAAATTCAATGGGTCCTTTCAGCTGATTTCATTCATGCATTGAAAGTAACCATGCAGTCCCTTGTAGCTGTTCAGTCATTGCATGCAGAACTGGTGCTCCGTTGTGTATTTTTGGAAGGACTCTATGTCTTACCAGGAAAGTAAAAATGCTTCTGAGAGATCACTGTCCCACCCTTCATCTTGATTTATACAGCAAATTATGATTTTAAACAGTGTTTTCAGTCAGGAAGGATGAGCTGTGACTGTCCTTTGTTTCCAGCCCATGCATTCAAGGTGGCTGTTTTCTGTCTTGTCTTGCTCTCTGCTCTTGCCGACCCCACACAGCACTCTAAGGTGTAAAATGACAGAGCAATAACTCTTTGTAGCACCCACTATCCATCTAACTTACATTTTCACTCTTACTTTGGGGTCAGTGCTTCTTTAGATATAAATCAGTGCTTTTGGTTCAGTGCTTTCTTGTTCCAGCACTTTTGAAAGGGTGTGAACAGTTACGTGTTTATTCAGACTTGTGCCTTATAAAGTACATGGCTGCAGTGACAAACTTTTCTGGGTTGTTTGTTTTATGGTGCTATTAAAGAGGGCGATGCTGGCTAGTGCCAACTGATGAGTTCAACTGTGAAATTATGGTAATGTGACAGGAGAAGAAACAATGAAACTCAGGATGCTGAGCCATGAGAGCTGAACTGCCACCATCCTCCAGCTTGTGCTTTTCTGTGGCAAATAAAAAAACCCACCTTGCCGCATAATTTTCCCAATGTAAGCAACAGGAGCTCTGTGCAAATAGCTGTTTATAACATGATTATCACAAAGCAGTGTGGCCTGTACACCAGGTAATGTTCCTTCTCTGACTGCTAAACAAACACTTGAATTGTTTCCCTCTCTGTCTAAAGGTAATCAGGGTTTTTCTGTTGCCCTCAATGGGGTCAGGATTTCATAATGGGAATATTTTACGCCTCTGCTCTGCACTTTGAGCATTTGTTTCTGGTGACTTTACAGTGGATATCTCTGTCTGCTCAACAGACCACCTGGTTGTCTTCTTCAAACTCTGATGTGTCCAACATCCTAGCAGTACCTCCTCTACTTCCAGAGATTTACCAGACATATCCCTTAGTTACTTATTCTTAGCATTGCTGGCTGCCTTCAAATTTGGGTAAAGACATCTCAGAATGAAAACTTATAAAAGTTCAAAACCTCAATTTTTATATTGTATTCTTCTGAAATTCCCTTCATTTTCACCCTCTTAGAAGTGCTTTATTCCACACATCAGCTCTCAGTTTCCCCTTGGGAATTTAGCATGAAAATGGAGCCTTTGCCTTTGCCTCTGCATTGTCTCTGTGCCACAAACCCTCTTCCAGGTGTCTGTCTCTCTATTTCACATCTGTTAGTGGGCTTGTCCCTGTGACACAGCTCTATGGAAAAAAAAAAAAAAAAAAATATATATATATGTCACAATTCCCTTTCATGAAGCAATGAAAGAGGTTCTACCAACCTCAAGGAACCAAGTCCTCCAATGTATAGCCAGTGGGTCCCCCAGCTGAGACCTGAATATGAACATATGCTTCATGTCCTGTTCTTCCAACTACACATCAAAACATGAATTATCCAGAAAAGTACAATTTTTAATTAATTGTCTGGTTTTCTCTTGCGTGGTGCTCTGAGAAGATGTCTCAACCCAAATCTTTCAAAGAAAAATTTATTATGGCAGTTTATGTTTCTAAGGCTGGACTCCTTGAAAATAGGATGCCAACTCCACATGGAGCTGATGACCATGGCCACGCTACATTCACATCAGCGTTGCTCCACTGACTGCAGAGAAATGGCATCAGCCAACAGCAAACCCAATCCTATACCTGAATCCAGGAGGCTTCAGCAAAGCAGATTTGATTCTAATGTTTAAACTATTGTTAGAGTACTTCTTTTAGAATTTATTTTCTATATGAGAAGCTGTCAAAAACCCACTCTCCCGGTATATGACAATGTATAAGTAAAAAATGAGGGAGAGAGAAGCAGACCTGGAGGAGGTCGCAGGGAATGTTGTGAGTGTAGGACCATGTGGTGCTCCAATCCCAGGGGTGATCCCCAGGCCCCCGTGGTGGGGTCTGCTCCCTTCCCACTCCTGCCCTCTTCCCTGAACGCAGCCTTTCCTTTTGCACAAATTAAATAATTGGATACAATTAGGCTTAAGTAGCTCTGTTGATGTAAGTACAATATATACCAGCGTGGTGGTCTGCTGCTGCAGGAGCTCAGGGGACCCTGCTGTCCCCTGCAACTCCCCCAAGCACCTCCCTGTCCCAAACCAAACAGCATCCATCCGTAGCTGCCCTGCATCAGTGTCTGCTTGGCTGGGGGGACCTTCACTGGGGAGCAGAGGGTCTGGTTGTGGCTGTCCCCACCCCCAGATCTGTTGTGTTTTGAAGAGAAGGGCTGGCTGGCGACATTTGGCACGTCCCCAGCTGTGCAAACACCATCACCCCCTTTCCCACAGTGCTCCCAGGGGTTCACCCTTGTGAGGGGGCCAAGCCTCGCACCGAGCCTCTTTGGGAGGTGGTTGGGAGGGTCTCGCGCAGTGCTTTGGGGCGGGCGAACAAGGCGATGCCGCTATCAGACCAGCTCTGCAGCCTCCTGGGGACTCTGCCCAGAAACAGCTAAATATATTTTTCCTAGTATATGACTTCACCGCACCAGCAGAGAGATACCATCTTGCCCTTTGTGTTCAGGCTGGATGACATTTTCTTCTTTCCCAAGCGGCAGGCAGCACGGCCCCGTCCCGGCTGGCAGGGAGGAGCGGCACAGCCCGCTGTTGCTGCCCGGCAGCTTGCCCAGATCTCCTCCTGATAAGGATCAGGGAACTGGGAAACACCAGGTTGGTTTTCAGTCTTGGTGCCTGAGCTGGTGATGTAGGCACAATATTCTGGATTCGAGCTAGGAAGGGATTATTTCTGAGTACTGAGTGTACTGTTTATGGAATAGCACTTGGCTTTGTTTTTCTTCCCTGGGAGTGTTGGATAACAGGCATTTCTGTCAATACTCATTTTTGTTTATTTGACTCATTATTAAATGTGAGCAAACACTTAGGTTTGTGGATGTGCATGGATACGTACCTGTGCTGTGCTTATACCTACACGCTCACGCACAGACTGCCACAATATGTAGTTTGTTACTGAGGGGCCGGGAGCGCTTGAGAAGAGAGGGGGGAGGAAGGGCGGGCAGTTGGGTGCTGCCGCCACCGCCCCAGCCCCGCATCCAGAAGGTATTTGAGAAGGTCACTTACGTCCTTCCGAATGCACCTCGTATCACCAGCTGATTTGCCAAGAAGCTAATTTGCAAAGAATTTCGCTTTGGGTAATTGCAAGGTTTTCACTTTACAGCCTTCACCCCAACTGCATCCGAGGTCTGAAGCAAGGTCAGGTCTAGTGGTTGGATTTACACCGGCATAGGCTGGCTCTTTTCAGTGGCAGGTTGGGCCCCCCATGTGAAACCCAGGCATAAAGTCCCCCTCATCTGAAGGCTCCACTGGTTGCTTAAATACTTAATTTTTCACAGCAAATATCACAGAATTTAGTATATGAATGGAGTCAGCACCTCATAACCCTTAAATTTTGGAGGGTCAGATATCCACTGAGTTTAACTCCAAACTCCCCCAAGATTTGACATATCTTAGCACAGTATTTTTGTAGGTGTTGATAATCTTAAATTAATGACATTAAACAAATAAGATGTTATCTGAAGCAGTGCTGTACCCCAGAAAAGAAGGGGCACAAAATGCCCCAAAGCATTAATTATTACCAAATGCACATGAAAGGGGTACAGCTGGCATTTTATACAGAGGCACCATTAAAACTGAAGGGCATCATTTTATGATTGGACCAAGTGATTTATTTTGGGGGAAGTCTTAAGCAGAATCTACCCATTTGTGGGGTTTAAAGAGTTTGGTTCACTTATTTACTTTGGATTTTTGTGTTCACTTTCATCCTCTTTTGTACTTACTTGGACAAAATCCAAACAGGGAGAGTAACTACAGAAAAGCTGTTCTCACCACAGGGAAATAATGTATTATGCTAATTCCAATTAAAGGAAATTTCTTAAACTGCAAATATAGCCTTCAAGAGAGAAATGAAAAGTGTGGAAATTAACATTCTTGCCAGATTTCCAGCTCAATTCTGCATACTCAGGGGGTTTGGGTCAGGCTCAGATAAGCATCCAAAATTTGGGGATGTTTATCCAAACCTTATTTCTAACCCTTCTAAGTTCACTCCTGACTAATCATAATGGAGTTAGTGGTAGCAGGATATGAATGTACAACGTTTAGCTTAGAAATTGGCAGCTCCTCATCATTTCACAGCTAGGAGCCTTTGACCAAATATCCACTCTGTTAACCAAAACAAAATAAAATAATGCCTTGACTTGGTCTCCAGCCATACCACCTTGTGTTACAGCCCTGGAAGATCTTCCAAGCAGGACTGGGCCAAGGCAGTCTTTGGCTGGGAGACCTCTCGGGAAAATATTGATGTTACTGGAAGCATCCCTTGTGATTCAGGAGGTGACACTTTCCCTGGGTCCATGTTGAGCCTGTGTAACTGTTAAGTGTACGGAGGTGTTCATTCAGATTGGGGAAATTTCAGAGGGCTGGTGGGTCATTAAAGATCTTTTCTGAAAGGCTCAGATGTTAACTCTGCATTCACCTGGAATGGTAATGAAATAACCAACTGTGTCAGACAGCCGAGTTCCCAGCTGGAGGCGGTACTCCTCACCTCACTGCCTCCCTGCTCCATCCCCAGGCTGTTTGTCTCTTCAGTCATGAAGGATGTGAGTTCCCTGTAGAGTCTAATGTTGAAAGCTTTTTGTAATATTTTTTCAATGAAACGAGTGGAAGATGTCTGAGGGTCATGAATTAGCTCATGAAGAATCAGGCTTTTTTCTCTGTTCATCACTGCTTTTGCCATCACACCCTTTGCTTTAAAGATGAAAAATGGGAGCTGTGTCTTGCTGCCCTGCTATAGGCACCTCCCAGCCTACCATACACTCAACCATAATGTAGCAAGCCATAATACTATCTAAGGAGATGCCATAGATCTATCCTCCATGGATATCATGCTTCAAAACACCACCAGGCTACACCCCAGCCGCTCACCTAACTTTTTTTTCCATACATTTTATATTAGTAAAGGGGTGTCAGTCTAAGTAGCTGTATCCGATTGTTATTCTGGCATTGAAATTCAGGCCAGGAATAAATCCATCCAAGTGCAAATTCTTCCCAAGTGAAAAAAAAAAAAACAACACTGAAATGTTCAGTGACGCTATAGCAGGAATGAATTTGACCGCATGAACTTGGCTTGTAGGTACATACTCTATCACCTAAAATCCCTTCGGATTTGCTTAGATTTACCTCTGAAATACATATATTAAATCTGCAGGATTGTAATAGAAGACATCCCATTGAAACTTCTATTATAGAGAAAAAAAATAATCTGTCAGTTGAGAGTAACAAGACATCAAAAAACCATATTAATATATTTGAATATAGTCTGTATAGCTACAGAAATTACTAGGATTTTTAAAGTTCAATGATTACTCATTCGAGATATTTTGTGAAATACATTTTATAAAATATTTGTTATATTCTTGCCATTTCTGTTGCATCTGCCTCCTGAAATCAGCAGAAATAATTGCTTACTTTCTACCAGACCCTCTATTCACCAGTAGCATAGATGTAAAACTGCAAAAGATTTTTACAGTAGCAATGTGACAGTTTAAACTAAGCACCTGTTTCCATCTAATGTAGATTTGGCAAGATGCTAGCTTCAATGTAGCTTATGCCACTCAGATGTTAATTTTTTCTTCATTAGGCCAATATTTTAGCAAACTACACCATGCTCTAAAATTCGCATCAGTCTCCAATCATGTTTACTCTTTTGGGGTTTTTTTTTGGTAGTTGTCTCCTTCCGAGGGAAATGAGCAAATCTGCATACATTGCTTTTTTCTCTTCCCAACACGAATCGATGCATAGCTCCTGTTTGAATTTGAAGTGGGTTGGAAAGTGGGTTTTGTGTGTACCTCTGTGTGTGTGTGTGTGCATGTGCTATGGCGTTGATGCCCTGTAGCAGTTGCATCACAAGCATTTGAGCATCCTGCAGGATGGAAATCTGTAGGGAGTCACTGCCCAACACATTCAGTAATTATTGTTACCAAAGGCATTGAGACGTCTGTAATGATATGACCAAGGATATTTAGAAGGAATGAAGAGAAAATCTGAATTTCCTGATGTTTGTAGAAATAGTTATTGAGAGTCATAGTTGTAGCTGGATTTGGCTTTGGAAAAAGCATAAAGAGCAGAAAAACTGTTGCAAACAGTTGTGAAGATGTGATGGGCTTCTGTAATTTCAGGGAGAAAAATTGGAAAATCATGTAACATCTGACTGTTGATAACTGCAAGGGGAACAAATGCTTTCCATCCCAAAACACTTTGTACCATCAGCATTTCACCAACTTCTATTTAGACATTAAAAAGGAGCTATTTTTTATTATGATTTCTGCCTTGGGCTCTGATCAGCAGTGTAGAAAAAATTGTTTCCTTTTACTCTAAGTTCTTGAAAAGTCATAAAATGGAGAAACAAAAAAGCCACTGAAGTGTAGTTTTGTTAACTTTATCTTCTGAACGTTAGACATTGTTTCAAATTTCTTATGGTACATAAAATGTTTTGCCTTGCTGTATCATGTATACAGAACTTCAAAAAGTAAATGAGACAGCTCAGAACATGTAATGGATGTGTAATAACAGCTCTTTAGATCTCATGTTTTTAGCATAGCATCTTTTTGTTCCTAAAGGTGCTTTTAACATGATATCTAAAGCTATTTATGAAGCCATTTATTTTTGCATGGTGATAGGTCTTATTTTGCAATTAACCCATGCCTTCTATCTTGCTGTAGTGTGTGAGCCCCCCTGAAATGTTTAGTCTTCATCAACCCTTTTTGTTTTCCTTCCAGAAGGCATTCACTCCAGTAACTTCCATTTCATGGGTGCAGTACACCCTAGCTCCCTTTAGCACCCTCTGCAAAAACATTTTGAAATTGTTGCATTGGAACGGAGTTCAGTTCTTTTTTTGTCAGTCATTTTCAACATAAAGAAGTTTTCCTGTTTGCCTTAAATCCATTCATCACATGAATTTCAGCTGATGGGTTTTAACCACTTTTTCTCCACATCCTGTTAGTGTGAGCCACAGCAGTGCTGCGTCAGGGCTGTCAGCAGGAACGCAGCAGGCCAGTGGCAGGCACATCAGTAGAAGCTGGGTTTGCCCCATCTAACTGGAGCTTTAGGCAGAACCGAATTGCTAAATCATGATTTAGTCTATCTGGAGCATCCCTAGTGCATCCAGACACAATTTATTCTGACGCTAACTGGTGTGAGCTCAGTGGGAACGGCGGTTTCACTAACGCTCTCTAATCCGCTGTCATTTGCATATATGCAATCCAGTGAAGTTAACAGGATTTCCCCGCCGTGCTTGCCAGCAGTAGCAATGGCACTGGTTTCCTCTAGTATGTCAAGCAGGTTGCTGTTAATCAGTCACTGTCGGGCTTTTCGTGCCAGCTACTCTGCTCATTCCGCTGCTGCACGTGGGAGCGGCTGCAGCGGGGAAGGTCTGCAGGTGCCAGCATAGTTCCTAAAAAACTCCAGGGGTAAAAAGAACAAATTTTTAATATTCAGTGTGAAATTTTGCCCACCCATCTTCACAAGCCAGCACGGAGGGAAGTTTGAAGGTACAGCCACTGGGTGAGAAATACTGGGCTGTGTTTTCTTCACTCGCTTCCTTGGGATGGCAAAGCCTCCTTGAAAAGTTGGGGGTAGCTCCAGATCCAGCGGGGACAGTGGGGTCGTGGCATTAGAAAAGGAGGTTTATGAACTTTATCCTCATGTATTAATGACCCTGTGCATCCTGTGGCAGCTCTTTGCACATAAAACTACTCAGGCCACGACCAAGCCTGTGCCCACTGAGATTGTGTGCGGGGGCCAAGGCAGGTGGGACCCTGCTCAAGTGGCCTGGAAGCGCTGGGAAGCTTGGAAGCAAAGGTACAGAGAAGAGCTTGATAAATAAGATGATGTGAAACTGCATCACTGCATAGAGATGAATCAAAATTAGAAAATCAATAGGTATTGATCTGTATATATCACACAAATAACTGTGCCTGAAGAGGTCCCCAGATTTAACATGCTGATTATACAGCAGTCAGTAGAAATAACTTGAGATCTGAAGAGCTATTATATTTTAGTTGTTCGGTGCTGCAGTTGAAACGATAATATCTTAGTTGAAGGGTCTTTTAAATTTTTTCCTGCTTGAAGTTCTTGGTAACAAGTATATTTAATCAACAAACCAAAACCAAGTAACAGATTTTTGGCTTACAAAATACTCTTGAGCCATCCAAAGCCGGAGTCCAAACGCTACAGATTCTTCTGAAAATATACACCTTTCATTTTAACTTCCATTTGCTTTCACTACCGGCCTTGCTCACACAAGCCAGGGTCACTGCACTTCAGAAGTGTCTGCTGGCCACTCGGCTACTGACAGGAGTTGCAATGAATCACCTGGAACAACATCATCCATGGTCACCAAGCTCTTTGTGTGGCTGGCTGGAAATCAGGACAACAAATTCCTTGATATATACATATATATATATTCATATATATCCTGTTTATATCTTATTCTTTTCATACCCCCTAAACCGGTGGAGCTGTACTGTATCAAAAAGAACAAGGATTTACTGGAGTTTTGGCATTTCTGGTCAGTCTTTCCATTTGGCATTGACCTTCCTCCCTCTTTCCCACCAGTAGATGTCTTAGTGGAGGAAGGATGTGCTTAACACTCAGTGTGGTGAGTAGCTGTCATTATTGTTGCTTTCTTCAAGATTATCACGGTGTTCTTTGTTCCCACATTTTGCCTGCTAAACTCAGGGTAAATACAAGCCTAACAGATGTGTAAAAATGCTTCAGATTGGTTACTTGTCATACATGGGCAAACATAGTCTGAAACAGCTGAAGAATTACTTCCCATCTTTATTAATGGATTGATAATATTCATTTTCCCTTGCTGGATTAGATCTGCTGTGTAGATTTCTGGAAATATAAATGATATTTTGGAATGAAACCCTCGCATTTTATAAATCTTTCAAGCCAATTCAGTTTCTTCTTTCTGTAGAAGTATCTCCTGGTCCACAACCATCTTGATCTAAACCTACTGGTTTCTGTTTGAGACAAAATTCATGAATTAACTTTGAGAATTAAAAAGAATTAAGTAATTCTGAAGTGCTAACGAGCGCTCACAACTCCCATTTTCATCTTTTATAGCATTGTTAAATATACCACAAGCACTAGGAAAAATTGTGGTCATTCATGTTGTGACATATATATGTACTTTATTGCCCAAGCTGACAGATTTCCTTCGTGCAATACACGACTGGTTTGAGCTTCTGTTCACAGTGTCTGACAGGAGAGCTTCTATCATCAGTTTATTTTGGGAGGTGTCACAAATACTACATTAAAATGACAAGATGCAAAATATCTGGCATATCCTGTGATCCCTGCGGGTTCCCAGAGGCACCATGCTTTGTTTTGACCCAGACCTTGTCCAGGGCTGCAGCCCTGATGTACTCCAGCACCCCACGTGCCAGCACCGTGCCCCAGCCCCCCGGTCCTGGAGCTGTAGGCAGTGGGAGAATCTAGAACTGCCTTTCATCTGGAGATGGACCCATTCCTCCATCTACAGCCCCAGGGAAGCCTGGGTCTGCTCCAAACATCCTTTCCAATCCCGGGATTACACAGTAATTTTGGGTGGAAATTGCACTCTGTCTGGGTTCAACCAATATTTTTGACCACTAGTTCAGGTCCAAGGTGGTCAGCTGTCTTATGCCGGTGCTGTCTTCAGCATTTTGAGCTGCTGGTTCTTCCCTGGTGAACACGACTGCCTTCCTGGGCCCCGATCTCACTGTAACTTCTTGAAAAGCCAACAGAGATGACCACCTTCCTCAGCTGATACATCCTACGATATCTCCCTGAACCCCAGCGAACCTTTTGCTTTGCCCCATGTGAGGATCTGGCCTGAAGGATGCACAGGGAAGTTTGGTAAAGGGAAAGGAATGATCTGAAGTGCCATATTAACTGTACCGGATTCTCAGCAATACAGATCATAAGTCTCTGAAATCCTTCCTGGTGGGAAGATATCTATTCTTAACCCATTGCTTCATTTTGCTTCTATGGACCCCCAAAATTGCAACCTATCTTGAGCCCACGCCCTGCTGCATTTTGCAGTCGCTTAGTGAGGTTTAGCAGCGGCTGGTGTTGTGGTTGGGGCAGTCTCTCCCAGGCTCTGCCTGGTGGGGATCATGATATGTTCTGCGCTTCCACGATTGCTAGGTGACTCCTAGCAACAAGACTTGACATCATGAACTCCGTGTCACATTTCTCCTGCAAAAGTCGAAGGCAGAGTTTTATGTGTCCTCCCCAAAACTGTGCCTAAAGGAGGAACTTTCATTTATGGTACCAATCAGCACAGCGTGTTTATATTCAAAGATCTGTTCCAAAGCATCAACTGTTCATTTCCAAAGCTAAAATATTTTCCTAGCTAAAAAAGGGTGATAAAGTACAATTTCTGCTACAGATGAGCCATATTAAAGCATGCAGAGCTGTTTTAACTGGCAGAGACCAAGCAGACTCCCCCTTATTCATCCATGAGAAGCAGTGAACACCAGCAGGCAGATAGGAGTTTCTGTTCATTGCAGTCAAAGGAAAGAAGTAAAAAGTATCTTCTTGGTGAATGAAAGTTATGGGAAAATATTGCATGAGGTTCCTTCCAAGCCCGCCAGTGATTTTCTCCATGAGCAAATCTCCATATTCCATCTGTCAAAACAAAATTATAATCTTCCCATCCAGTACACTTTTTATCCTGTCCATGCCAACTGTAAGCTTTTCAGGGCAGAGAGTTGTGTTTATTATTTTTCTACCCACAAAGGGTCCCAGTTTCAACTGGGGCCTCTAGGTGCTGCTGTAATACTAATAATACTAATACTCATAATTCTGCTAGTGGCAAATTTAGCCCAACATCTTGGGCTTAAATACGTTATATGGAAAAATGGTTATAAAACAGTCTCCATCCTCCTTCAAATTCTGCAGGTCATTTTGCATCTGCAAAACTCAGTTCATGGATTGATATGCAATATGCACCTTATACACTGTATCTTGGGAATGTTTTCTCTATGAATCTCACAAAAAATCTGCAGCATGACTTGTGGATAAAAAAGCCACAGGAAAAAAATCCTTGAAGCTGTTCCACTTACCTCCTCCTTCACATGCACACATGCCCAACTGCTTTTTCTTTTTTCCCCTTTGTTTTATCAGTATGGTGCTAAATTACCAAGTTTGAAATTTCTTCAGCAAATAAGGGATGTGTGCCAGAACACAAGAGCCCCGAGGAATCTGAGTCTTAAGGGGAAAAGCCCTTAATTTCCAAGTTTATAGGTAGCAGTACGTTCTTGAAATTGGAAAGTGTTCAACTCATTGATGAAAGAAATCTGCCACAAGGATATGCTGATGTTCACACCTATTTCATTGTGATCAACGGGTTATAGGACAGGTTTATTTTGACACCTGTATCAAATATAATCAACACCCTTCCACTCCCCCACACCCCCAAGATTTTTCCAGTGAGCAAAATCTCCTTGCTGTACAAAATCTCTTTAGTGCAAACCAGGTAGCTCTAGCAGTAAGATTTTTCAAAATTAACCAGGCATCTTTATCCATGTGTGACTAATTTATGTGGGGCAGCACTTCCAATGCACGCCCAGGCGGGCTGCTGTGCACACACGGGGCTAGTTAAGCATTTACTAGTCAGGACCCCGGTTTGTGCACCCAGGGTGGGTGCACACGAATAGCTCTGCCCGCCAATGATGGGGAACCTGACCCACTCACATGGCACCTATGCTCCAAATACTTTACGACTTAATCCTAGGGAGATTGCCTGAGCACAGGATAAGGACCAACCTTGCATGTTCCTCCACTGGCTGAATGAATTAGCATTCCTGAATTTCAGTCCTCGGATTTATCTACCAAGCATGACTCAAACTGTTGACAGGGATTGAGACCTATTTATAGTCTCATAACAAGCCCGTAACAAAGAATTGTCCCTCTCCTATGCACATGTAAATAATATCTAACGTTACTGTCAGGGCTTGGCAGGGCAGCGATGTTTCTGAGGCAGTGTGGATCCTTAACCTGCCTTTAGCAGGGTGTCTCTCCGCTCGTAGGCAAGTGCCTTGCAATAGGAGGAGGATTAATTGTTGCTATTAGAGCCTTTGCTTTCCTCCGCAACCTTCTCTTCCCAGGGATGATGAGTTAATTCATCTGGAACAATGTTAGTTCATCAAGTTTTGTGGTTTATCTGAAAATCGAATTGCAGTAATTTCATATGCCAGCTGACTGAATGCCTGTTTAGTTCAGGTTTTAGACAACTCCGGTCGATGATGGCAACGAGTTTAATACAAAACGTAGGTGGGATGAAACTGTAACACCAATACAGGCAGGTTTTTCTTCCCCGCTGCAGGAGCTGGTTATGTTGGCTGTCTGCACGTGTGTTTCTGTGTGTAGGATGTGTATCTGCCTCTTCTGAACTGCCGCTAGAACCATCCACACATGTACATTTGAAATAGCAAATGCAAACCTGAAAATTTTAAAATGAGTGTTTGACTTTTTATTGGGTGATAAATTGCTTCTTACTCTTATAAAGTCCGCAGGTGTTTATGTCCACTCTTGTATGCCTAGTTAAAACTTTGGCTACAATAGGAATGCTTTGAAAATAGCCAGTCACTCCTAAAATTGATTATTAAAATAGAATTACCTGTTATGCATTACATTTATTCTTGTCATGTAAAATTCTGTTGCTTAACCCTTTCAATACCTTTTGGCCTGGAGTCTTCTCTGCTTTGGTATTTTCTTTTCCATCCTTTTGGTTTGCAAATTCTATTGTCAGTCTCTGGATAGCACAGATACCTGATCAGTGCCCCAGGGTTTTTTGCCACACACTTTTCCTGTGCAGCTCTTCCCATTACCATGAGGGGCTCTGGGGCTGGAAAAAGTTTTCCAAAGCAGAACCTCAGAATAATTGGCAAATGAGGAGGCTTAAAAATTAAAAGTTTGGAAGAAGTGAAGAGTTAATGGATCCCTATTGAATTCTTATACACGCACATACAGAGGAAGTCTGCAAAATCCTTTTACTATACTTTCTACCTCCTGCGTATTGTGCCTTCTTAAGGAGTGTTTTTTAGCATTCTTCCATTTTTAAAGCAACTTCTGCAAAAAGTGGGGTCTGCAGGCAGAGAAGCAGCGGCTACATCAGGTGGGAGCCTCTGGCCACCTCACATACAGCCTCCGTCTGCTGCGTCCCACTGCTCGATCTCTAGGTGAGCAAATATGGGAAACAGGAGTGGGCAGAAACCTGATGTAGATTTATTTAGTTGTATTTCAGCAAGGATGAAGGAGAGTGTGCTAGGAAAAAACCCAAATCGGACTTTTTTGGGTCATGTTGGTAGGTTTTAGAGGTCCATGTTCAAGGTCTTTTACTCCTTGTGTGGTTAAGAGAGTAAAGAGCCCTTCATGTTGCCCAACGCACGGGGGGGTCATGCAGAATAAGGGCAACGTCAGCAGAGTTTCCCAGATTCCCCAGAATTTTGGCTCGCTTTCAAAACATGAGAAAGGTGAAGCACAGGAAAACACATAGCTTCTGGGTGGACAGGAGGCCAGCACCCACATCAATCAGCTGCTGCCTTAAATGGCTCTGTCTCTAGTAGGTGTTAAAACGAGCTACCTAATGCAGGTTTCCCCCCAGAAAATGTGCTTTTATCTTAGCGTGTACTCATGCCAAACTCGCCCGGCGGGGACTGTCTCGCACTGTGGGTGCAGTAACCCTGAGCACGAGAAAGGCCTTGGCTGGATTTGGAGGCTTCCAGACTCTTCTGTAATGGAAGTAATGAATACTACGAAGGAAAACAGCAACAGTCCTCAGCATCCAGAGCCAGAGCACGCGCCTTGGCAGGGAAACCTGGGGGAAGATTTGGAGGAGGAAAACAAGGAGATTTCTCCTGGTGGAACTCCCTTTCTGCTGCCTGTGCAAGGAGCAGGGGGTGGACAAGCAGCACAGCATCACCCGGCATTGCAGTTTGGGGTTGGCTGCAAGGGCTTTAGCTTATTTGCAATAAGGTGTTATAACATCTCTTCCTGCCATGAGGAAGGGCAGTTTCTATGGGGTTTCCAAGCCTTCCTCCCTATGGCAGGAGCAAATTTGCCCAGGCAGGTGGACACTAGACACTGACTCATTTTTACATCTTTCTTATTGATGGAGAAGGTAAATCTGCTGTGGTTTCCCTTCTAGTATGCAGCAATGCCTGAGATCCTAAAAGATTCAGGCTCTAACCGTGGCAACACGGCTCAGTGACAGCCAGAAAACTCCCTCCTGCCCGGCAGCCCCTGCTCAGGGACTTTCCCCTCAGCCGTGACGGTACCCACTCCTGCAGGGAGACCCTCACCGGCGGGATGTGATGGAGTCACCGGCACACGTGGGTGCCCGGATGCAGAGGTGCCCACCCCAGCCCTCAGCACACCGGTGGGTTTGCGTGCGTGAGAGCTGGGCAAGACACAAGAGCAGCGGGTCTGGCTGGGACCCCACTCCCACCAGGATAACGGGAGGTGAGAAAGCAGGGTTGGGCTGTCAAGCTGAAACCGGGGCAAGAAGGCACGCAATGTTTTAGGAGAGAAAAAGCGGAGCCTTTCTGCTTAGTACTTGGGTAGTTGTTTGGCTTCTGCCAGTGGCAGCATCGCGGCTGCTCTGGACCGTAAAGGGGGGGTGCAAGCAGGCAGCAGCACCCGTGGGAGCGTGGGGATGGCTTCACCCTTGCCTGAGCCTGTTCCACGTGGGCACCACGCATTCGCTGTATATGTACTTATCCCAGCAATAAGCACCGTGCTGGGGGGGTGGGTGTGTGTCACGCAGCAGGAGAGGGAGAGAGGACCTAAACACGCACTGCCTCTGCACGGCTGGGGCCTGCGTGTGCTCCAGAGTCCCCCCCAGCTCTGCCCCGTCCCCACCAAAGTTTCACAGGTCCTTCAACTTTTTTTATCGCCTTCACATGCACCACTCTAATCTTTCTTGCAAGGATATGGGGTCATTTTCTTTTTTTTTTTTTTCCCCCGGAAGGTAGTCGGTATTTTTGGCGGGGAGTGGGTGTGTGTGTTTCTTTTCTGCATACTCCTCATTTCAGACCGGTAAATGCCCCTGGCTGTGGGTGAGAGGACAGCCAGGCTGGGTGTCCCCACCACAGCTGGAGATTTTGGGCTTTGCACCTCGAAGCTGCCAAAATGGGACCCCCTTCCGCTGGTGGGGTGAGCCTCGGGGGTCCCCAGAGCCCCGTACTGCCCTGGGGAAGGGGGTGCTGGGCACAGCAGAGCCCTGATCGTCCCACAGCCAGGCCGGGGGGAGGAAACCCACCCTCCAGCAGTGCCGGCAAAGCCAGCCTGACCTGAGCAAATGAAAATAATCAAAAGTAATTAGAAGCGTGCTGGACTGCTCCTCGGAGATCTGTGCGAGAGAATAAACATGCCGGAGCCCTCCGAGCCACTGCAAAGGCCCATGTCTGAGCTGTTAGGTGCCCTGACCTTGTCCACATAAAGACGTGATTTATGAAGTGCAGGGCACAGCAGCAGGGCTTCTGTCTTCTCCAGAAGAACCAAATTACTGAGGTGGAGATTAACATGCTTTCAGTTGGGCCCATTTCCAGACCAAGGGAAATTTTTTATTTACATTTTTTTACCTTTAATTTCCTCCTCCTCTCCCTCACTTGCAAACTGCCTTTTGGCCGGGAGGGACGAGCCCGGCAGCGTGTGAGGGCAGGAGGGGCGGCCGGGATGGGGCAGCGGCGCGGGGGGCCACGGCAGCACCCCGGTGCCCACCACCACCACTCCTTTGCACGAGGGCTGGAAGAGGTCTGGCTCTTCCTCCTGAAATAAGCAGCAACACTTGTGGTTTTGCTTGATTTTAGTGTGTTTTGTTGTTTTTTGGGTTTTTTTGTTTTTTGGTTTTTTTTTTTTTTTTTTAAAAGTCGATACCCGCAACACAGGGCAGGAGGGATTAACATGCAGAAATCGTGTTGCCTTTCCTGCCTGTCGCTGTTTTCCCGGGTCTGTCCCAGGGTGTTTGGGTATGTTGGTGGGCAGTTGTTTTCTGCGTGTTTGTTTTGCTCTGCTTTTCCTTTCTCCCTCCCCACTTGATACACTTGCCCAGTATTTTAAACACTCACCGCAGTGTTAGTCAGGATGCTCAATGTTGTGTTTAGTCACCTTGAGAAATATAACATTAAACCCCACTTAAAAATGCGGTTATGAAGTGGCTTGCTCCATAAACGTAAGGATAATATTAAGCCTAATATGAACGTTTACGGTATTTTTAAAAATCGCCAGCGACTTTGATTTTTCACCATTGTCCTCTGCAGTGTTTGTCCACAGGAAGCCCATTAAAAGTGGACAGTGTAGTTATTTCATCTGGCTTTGGCTGAGCTGCTTTGCTTTGCTTTAATGATGTGCTGGAATGCACGATGCCCATAGGGTCTCCATTATGAGAACTTTTACTTCTGGGACGACCATGAAGTTAAAGGCTTAAAAGAGGCATCAGTTTACAGCCTGGTGGGAATTACTAGCAGACTCGAGTACTCGCTCCTTACTGCCTCCACTAATATAGCGACTTATTTTAAATAAACAATTGCAAAAGGGACCCTGTGGAAATATTTGGGCCTCTTGAAGCGCCTACCAAACTGTCCAGGGGGAGAGAGAAAAGGCTACAGATATGTTTAAAGGATTCTTGCTGGAAAGAAGAAAAATATGTGTGTGTGTAGCTCCAACATCCCCTTACATGACCGGCAGCGAGGCGAGGGCTCGACCCCCCACGCCTCTCGCCGCTCCCCGCCACCAACCCCTCCGCCTCGGGGGCGTGTGCCTTCCTCCCCATCCTCTTCCTCCTCTTCCTCCTCTTCCTGCTGGCTGGGGGACAGCCGAGCCGCCGGGAGCAGAGCATGAAGGGGAATTACCAAAAATGGGGGGTTCCCCTCTAAATGGGTAGCGGTGGGTCCGCAGTTGCTAACCGACCGCCCCAGTCCCGCTCCCACTCCCGTCCCTGCTCCCTTCCCACTCCCCACTCCCACTCCCCACTCTTGCTCCCTCCCTACTCTCGCTCCCTTCCCACTCCCGCTCCGTCCCCGCTCCCTACTCCTGCTCCTGCTCCCGTCCCACTCCCCACTCTCGCTCCCTTCCCACTCCCTCTCCCCACTCCTGCTCCCACTCCCGCTCCGTCCCCACTCTCATTCCCCACTCCCACTCTTGCTTCCCTCCCACTACCGCTCCCCTCCCACTCCCCTTCCCTCTCCCTCCTCACTCCCACTCTCCACTCCCCACTCCCGCTCCCTCCCTATTCCCCATTCCCCACTCCCACTCTCTCCCCACTTTCACTCCCACTCCCTTCCCACTCTCCACTCCCTCTCTCTCCCTACTCCCATTCCCTCCCCACTCCCATTCCCCACTCTCACTCCCTCTCCACTCCCACTCCCCCTCCCTCCCCACTCTCATTCCCCACTTCCAGTCCCTTCCCACTCCCTCTCCCTCCCTGCTCCCACTCCCATTCCCCACTCCTGCTCCCTCCCCACTCCCATTCCCCACTCCCACTCCCTTCCCACTCCCTCTCCCTCCCTGCTCCCACTCCCTCTCCCTCCCTGCTCCCACTCCCGCTCCCTCCCCACTCCCACTCTCACTCCCTTCCCACTCCCTCTCCCTCCCTGCTCCCACTCCCGCTCCCTCCCCACTCCCATTCCCCACTCCCACTCCCTTCCCACTCCCTCCCTACTCCCGCTCCCTCCTCACTCCCATTCCCCACTCCCACTCCCTCTCCCTCCCTGCTCCCACTCCCGCTCCCTCCCCACTCCCATTCCCCACTCCCACTCCCTCCCTGCTCCCACTCCCGCTCCCTCCCCACGCCCATTCCCCACTCCCACTCTCACTCCCTCCCCACTCCCACTCCCTCTCCCTCCCTGCTCCCACTCCCTCTCCCTCCCTGCTCCCACTCCCAGTCCCCACTCCTGCTCCCTCCCCACTCCCATTCCCCACTCCCTTCCCACTCCCTCTCCCTCCCTGCTCCCACTCCCGCTCCCTCCCCACTCCCATTCCCCACTCCCACTCTCACTCCCATTCCCCACTCCCACTCCCTCTCCCTCCCTGCTCCCACTCTCCGCTCCCGCTCCCGGCGCGTCCCGCGGCGGCCCCGGCCCGTGTCCCGGCGGCGAGCGCCACCTAGCGGCGGCGGGCGGAGCGCCGGTGCGGGCCGGCCACGCTCCGCCGGTACCGGGAGGCCCCTTTTGTTTATCCACCGGCGTTTCCGCCTTTTGTGGCGAAGTTGGGGGGGGGGGGGGGGAAAGGAGAAAAGGGGGGGGCTCCGGCTCCTATCGGGGCCTCTGATCAGACCTATGGGCTCGAGCAATCAGTTTCCCAGATTACTTGTATTTAATACACAATGCATCATAAAACAAATCCCTCATCCTGACAGGAAGAAAATAGAACAGCTCATAGCTCGAGCCGGTCCAATTTATGGCTAAATTAAAAAAAAAAAAAAAAAAAAAAAGTGAGAGAGAGGGAGAAAAAAAAAAAATAATAAGAAAAAAAAGCTCCAACAATGGGCAAGCAGAGGGAGGGCAGGAAATCAATGGTCCGGCAAAGCGGGCGGGCGGCGTGGTTCTCAGGCCCGGGTGCTGTGGGAATCTCCCACCAGGTTTTTTGAGGTTATTGACAAAGGATTTATTTTTTATTTCCCCCCCCCCCCCCCTTGTCCTACCTACCACCACTGCATGCAGGTCGGTTTTGTTTTTTTTGTTTTTTTTGTTCCCCCCCCCCCCCCCCCCCCTTCTTTCTCCCCTCCCGGTCCCGAACAATAGCTATTATCTGAAATAACAGTTCAATGTCACAGATAACAGGCCGCTGAGACGAATTAATCATCATCTCTTGTCACCCGGCTTCTCGCCCTCCCCCTGCCCTCCTTCCCCAGCCCCCCGGGAAAAAAAAAAAAAAAAAAAAAAAAAAAGAAATCGACTTTTAGTCTGAAAAATATATCTGTACTTAAAAAAAAAAAAAAAAAGTGGGTGGCACTTCTGGATCGTGCAATAAAAGATATAGTTCAGCCCTCTTTTTTTGTTTGTTTTCTTTTTTTTTTTTTTTTTTTCTCTTTTTTTTTTCCTGCTCTCTTCCCTACAATACACACATATACGTGTATCTTGCAGTAGTTAGCCCAGCCGGTGGGAAACTTCGCGGGCCGGTTTGCGGCGTTGCGTGGCGGTGGGATTTCGGGACTGAAGGCGGGAGAACCCCGGAGCCGGCGGGGGCCGTGGGTGGGAGTGGGCCCGGCGGCCGGTGGCGGGCAGAGCCCAGCCTCCCGCCGGCTCCATTCATGGGATTCGTTACCAAATAAATACGGGGGGGGGGGGAAAAAAAGAAAAACAACAAAAAAATAAAAATCGTTTAGGAAGCGCCGGCAAACGGGGCAGTGATTCCGCGGCACCAAACGGGGTCATCGGGAAATTGGCCGGGCAAAAAGAAAAAAAAAAAAAAAAAAGAAAAAAAGAAAAGTTGCGTATCATTAAAAATTATTATTAATAACCGCAGTGACGGCGATGACGAGAATAACTCGGGTAACGAGCCGGGCGCGCTGGCTCCCGGAGAAGCCGTCGGGGCGAGTGGCCGGCGGGTAAATACCGGTGAGGGGCCCGCGGCAGCCCCCCCGCTGGCCCCGGGGACACACACACACGCACACACACACACGGGGAGGGGGGGGCCGGGCCGGCCCCGCGGGCTGCCGGTGAGCCCCCGCTCCTCCGCGACCCGGCGGTGACCCCCCGGCCGCGGGGCCGCTGTCGCTTTAAGCGCGCCGGGAGCGCCGCCGCCGCCCGGGACGGGGGGGTCGGAACGGCGGGGGGGGGGGGGGGGGGGGGGGCGGCCGGGGCTGCCCCGTTTTAAAGAGACAGTGCCCGAAAGAGGAGCGGCGGGCTGGCAGGACCCGACGGGGTGGGCGGGGAGGGGGGGGGGGGGGCGGGCAGGGCCGGGCGCTGCCCGGGGGTGCGGCGGGGAAGAAGCGCCGCGGGCAGCCTGCGGGGGTGGGGAGGGGGAGAGCCGCCCGCCCGCCCTCCCACGCACGCACACTTTTCTCCCATCCCCGGCGGAGAAGTGAAAGAAGTTTGTGTTGTTGAGCGGTGTGCGGTGGAGTTTTTTTGTTGTTGTTGTTGTTTTTCTTTTTTTTTTTTTTTTTCTTCCCCCCCCCTTAAAGAAGGTTGTGTGGGTTTTAGGTTGGTGATTTTTTTTGTTTAGTTTTTTTTTTTTGTTGTTTTGTTTTGGGGTTTTTTTTTGTTGTTTTTTTTTTTTTTTTTCCTTTTTCCTCCCCACTTCTCCCGATAACTTTCTTTACACACACTCCAAGCCGGCCGATAAGACCAGGAGGGGCCGAGAGGGGAAGGTGATGGCGAGCCGGCAGAACCCCGCCGAGCCCCACCGCCGCTGAGCCCTCCGGGGCCGGCAGCCCCCCCACCTCCGCCCCCCGCCCCCCCCCCCCGGGCCCCCGCCGCCCCCCGCCCGATGCTGGAGCGCACCGCGCCCGCGCAGCGCCCGCCGCAGCCCCGGACCCCGACGGCCGCGGCCTCCGCCCGTGTTTGACGCCAAGATGTTGCTTCCAGCCGCCTGAAGGATATTTTTCCCCTCTCCCCCCGCCCCCCCCCCCCTCCCCAAACCCCCCCCTTCCTCCCTGCCCACGCAGGCTCCCGGCGACACAAGGTAAGAGCGGCGAGCGTGGCGGCGGCGCTGCCCACGGCCCCGCGGGACGGGGCCGCCCTGCCCCGTCGGTGCCCGCCGGCCCCCGGGCAGACCCTCCTCTGCCGCCCTGGGGGGTGGGGGGGGTGAGCAAACAACCCCCCCCCCCCCTTCTCCTCCTCCTCGGAGCAAAGCGGGGTTTGCTTTAGAAAGGAAAATTCAATGCCTCCCTTTCCAAAAAAAATTTCTAAGAGGTGCGGGCGGCGGGGCGGCGTGCGCGCCCGCGGGGGGATGCATCTCGCCTTGCGCGGCCGCGGGGCGCTGCGCAGCGCGGCTTCGGGATGCGGGGGTGGCTGTGGGTTTGGGGCGGGGGTGTGTAAGTGTCGTGTGTGTGTGTGTGTGTCCCCCTTTTTTTTTTTTTTTTTTTTTTTTTTTTTTTTTTGGAGGGTGTAGGGGGGGTAAGGCAGCGCGGGAGGAGAGGAGAAACCCGGCTGGGGCTCGGCGGGCCCGGGCGAGTTAGACACGCGCTCGCCAACCCCCCCCCCCCCCCCCCCCCCCACCTCCCAGGATGGGCCCGATCCTGGCCCCGGGGGGGCGGCGGGGCTGGAGGCGGTGACCCGGGCAGCCCCCGCCGTACCTGCCGCTGCCCCCCGCGCCCCCCGCCCCCGCGGGGAGAGCGGCTTTCCGCGGGGCTCGTTTAATTAATGAACGTGAGCGGGCTTAGGCTGCATTGTGAGCCCTTGATAGGAAACTTCCGTGGGTTTTCATTAACTAAATGATAGACAATGCCGGGGTTCCCGTCCATTCAGCGCCGAGGCCAAAAGTGCTGCGGGGCTGGACGTGAATACAAACGGTTCCCATCGGGGAAACAGCCTCCCTCTCGGCTTTTCCTTTGGGGCGTGGGTTTTAAAGTTCGCTTTTTTTTTTTTTTTTTTTTTTTTTTTTCCCCCAACCCCCCTCGAATAAAATCGGGTGATTTGCTGCCGGTGCCCAGGCGGAGAAGTTACAAATGTAGCAGTGAGCTCCCTGGGATGCTGTGGAAAGTTTAGGATAGGCCGGTGGTAAAGCTTGCAAATAAATACTGATACTCAGTCATATGTAACGATTAGTCATTTGTCATAATATTAGAATAGAACATCCTCTTTAGCTTGTCCACAAGCAATCTCATTATATTTGTTTATTGTCTGCATAATTGGAACCATTTATTGGTATGTATTGACTACTGCCATGTTTTGTGTGTTTACATTGTTTTTCGTTTATTTTCTTTAGTTTGGCATAGGGAGTTCTATTATTTGCTTCAATTAAGGGGAGTCATTTAAGTGTTGCACAGAAGGGCTGTTTGGGAAGCGTGATATTAAAGCAAGATAAATAACTCTGCCTACCAAATAAAGTTTGGTTCAGAGCGACAAATATGAGAAGACTAAGTGTATGCTGCAAACAATGTAAATCCTGAAACAAAACAGAAACCTCAAATGAAGCCAACATCACCTATTTTAATAATTTTTGTTATATTCCCTGACAGAATCATATTTAATTAAAATCGTAATTTAATAGTCACTGATGAGTGCGTAGAAAATCAGATCCCTCTTAAATTAACATAATGTTTCTTAGCAATAATTGGACAACACCTTGTTTACATGTAAACATTTATCAAGACATTTTTCAGTATGCTTTTTGTCCTTTTATTATTATGTATGTAATATGACCATGCCTAAAAAAAAAAAAATCTCACCAGAGGAGTGTATTTCTGAATAAACATGCCTATATTATTATTATTATCTGTTTGTTTATCTGGAAATCTGTGATTTATCTTTTGATTAGTATGCCCAGACAGTGACAGAAAGATTTACTCTTTCATATTCTTCCTTTTAGATCTTGGATGAGTTTTGCAATGTGAAGTTCTACATAGATGCCAGTCAACCAGATGTAGGAAACTGGCTCAAATATATCAAGTTTGCTGGATGCTACAATCAGCACAACCTTGTTGCATGTCAGATAAGTGATCAGGTATGTGGTGTTCACTTTCTGGACTTATTTTTTTTAAGGAACTTTAAGGTGTCAATAAAAAAAAAATAAACAAAACAGAACACAGCAATTCACAACAGATTTTGGCCTGTTTGCTGTTATGGCAAAAGATAAGCTGCAGATGTGAAATGCATAATAGAATAATTTTAATTGTGGGCTATAGATAATATAAATTTTCTATTTTCCCACACTGTTGTTCAATTCATAAATATTTTTTTTTTTTTAAATCTTTATACCTAATAAAAAAGGGGACTGCTTTCTTAGGAACACAAAGCCAATACTTGCTGATTTTGAATTAGCAGCATTTTCTGCCTCCTATTCCAGTGCACTTGGATTGCTGTGTTAAACCCTTGAGTTGCTCAGAAGCTGTAATGTGAAATTAATAGAAAGAGCGGAGGGGAAGACACAAAACTGATAATGCTACCAGTGTAGTTACACGTATGGGGCTTTGAATTTGGTTGCACACGTGCATGAATATTATTATGCCTTCCCCTGTGCTTTGCTGGAGCTCGTAATACTTGTATGCTGAACCAGGATCTTCAGTGGTTTTCTTTTTATTTCTTGCACTTAAATCCACTCTTTGTTGGGCTGAAATGTCATTTTTCCTTGTATGTTGGAAAAAAGGCTGGGATAGGCAGGGGAAGGATGCAGTGGAGTATTTTTTGTTTTCAATTATGCTGATGAGTTATTAGGTGTTTCTCAAATCAAGGTTTGCTTTAGTCTGCAGATAATACATGCCGTTATGAAATATTTTAATGGGTGAAGTTAGGTTAAGAAAGCTATAGTTCTTTAAAGTAAAATATCTAAAATAGCAAAGCAACAACTGATTGTGAATTCTTGTTTCCAATTTAAACTTTGCTACCTGCAACATAAGACTTGATTCATTTAATCAGTGTTTCATTTTTCACCACTTAATTAACTGCATCAGGTGAATGTTAAAGATTATCTGTAGCTGATTTAATTGCCTTGACAGTATTGAAAGAAGAATCACAACCAGACACAAAGCCTCAATTAGAAATCATTCGTTCTAATCAAATTCCTTACGTATAGGAAATGAACGTGAGACAGCCTGCTATTTCCAGCACAGCGTTATGTGTTTCGCTCTTGCGAGATAGTTGATTAAAACTGGTTTAAATAACTTTTTCGGAAACTGTAGCAGAAGATTTTTTTTTTTTTTAATTTTCAACTTTTACAATTCAGTCCTGAGCACATGTAATGCAGAATGAGCCAGCCGACTGAGGTATCATTTCTTTTTTTATATAGCAGCTGGTTTAACTACAGAAACCGTAAAGATTATTAGTAAATGCAAAATACATTTTCCAAGGTAAAATATGCTTTACAGTGAAAAATGAGAAATCGTCTCAATGCAGAGCATTTATGGAACAGTGTTATGAAAAGGAAACTATGTAGATTAATTGAAACAGCAAATTCAAATATTTTATGTTTAATAAGAACTGGCATCGATAGGAAAGAGTAGAAATGGAATCACGTGCATTGGGCAAAGCAACTTACTGTCTTTGCGTCGGTATTGGTGATCTGCAACCGAAAATACACGTTAAGCTGAAACATCAGCATCTACCTCTGCGACGTAGACACACACCCGCGTTTTGACGTTTTTGGAAGGAAAGTTATGGCACTTTTAACTTTCTCTTTTTTTAGTGTTTACATTTCTGACATTTGGTAATGGTGGCTGTACTGCTGCCAATAATTTCTTTCATTCACTGGAGACTTGTTATTTATTTTGCACAGTATCGTGCTGTTCATAATTCCATATTTTTATAGTTTATTGTTGCTGAGATTTGCAAATTAAGAACCGGTTGTCTTTCAAGTAGCTTGTTGTGAGCTGGGCGCTGTCAGCAAGAGATTGTTGTTCATTTGGCCCTCTGGAAACGCTGTACACTTACCCACAAAATTGTACGCGTACTCCAACGTTTTATGACCAGAGCCTAAAAAGTTAATGCTAAAAATGTGCTCTCGAATCTTAAAGTGAAAAAGCCTTTCTAACAGCTCCTCCTTCTGCTTTTTTCTGGCACAAGCTCACCAGAGGTAATATAAAATATAATAGGAAGGCAAACTGGGAAATGGACATTACATGGCCAAACGTGTGCGTGTACGAGGAGTGACAAATGCAAGTCAAGACTGAGCGCGCATATGTGCCCGCGTGGGGCTGCCTTTGGGTCACTCTGCCTCTGTAACCTCTGGAAAAAAAGGGGGAAAAAAATGGAAAGAAAAAAAAAAAAAAAAAAAAAAAAGGAGGAAAAACCCCAGTGAAGCCTGAGGGTGTGTATCAGTGGCTGCAGCTAGAGCTGGAGGGCAGAGGCGATGCAGCCCAGCTGGGCCAGGAGACCCCAGCTCTGCCGCAGCCAGAGTGGGGTGCAGGGGGGGGCACCCCGGTTCCCCCTGGCTCCCCCAGGAATATGAGGCACCTCAGCAGCCCTGGTCACGCGGGGAGCATCCCCGCTGCAGGAGATGCTACTGGCTCCTGAGGCACAGACACTCGATCAGCAGTAATTGTTCACCTCTAATTGCTTCAACTCATCTGTAAAATTCACAAGCAAACATTGGGCTGTACCTGAAAAGGTAAAAGATCCTGCCAGCGCTCCCAGCCTCATGCTGCCCACAAGTTTATGCTACTAAATTCAAGCTTGACTGACAGACAGGTATGATTCCCAGACTGCTCGAGGCAGGATTTAGATGAATCTTGGGGCGATGTGTAATCTAGTTGCTCTGCTAAGCTCTACCTCCTGTATTTAACAAAAAGAGTGAAAGAAAAACATTTTTTGTTGTTTTCTCTATTAGAGTTTTTTCAGAGACATACCACCCCACCCCCTGACTCACGGTTGAGGTTGGGTTTCATCACTTAGGATCAACTTTACAAAAGGCCGGGGCTCTTTCTTATGACTGTATAAATGAGCTTTGCTAAGATGAACAGCTCGATAATGGTGGGATGCAGTCAAAACATGCACGCTGGATGCAACTCATGTTTCATTTGATTGGAGGTGGAGTAGGGTTTAAAAGCTGCAATTTTTAATTTTTTTTAAAAATTTTTTTTTATTTCCAACGAGGTTGATCTACGGTTTCTCTTTGCTGTCTTCCTATTATCTCCTGTCATACCCAATCTAACCTGAACGTATGTAATTCAAGATGTATATGAATAATAAAATTCCACAAACAGGGCACTCTCATTTTTTCCTTTCCCCAAAGAGACTGCAGTGTGTGCAGAGCTGCAGTCTTGTCACTGTTACTTCCCTGGAATGCATTTTTTCAGCTCAGAGTTAGTTAGGATTCAACACCAGTTTCTGCTAACTTGGATGACTCCCCTCTGTTATGATTAAACATCTATTAGTTCAACTTTTTAATGACTTCAGAATGATTAGCCCTGTTAGGCTTTCTGGCAGTGGTGTCATCCCAGAAAAAGCATTATTTTATTTTTAAATATATACGTTAATGAAAATGCAGTTGCAAATATAACAGTGACTATAGCAATGGCATGTCAGAGGCTGTCACACGTTCCAGGCACGTTTTCAGTCTGGGATCACAGTCACCTTCAAGCTATAAAAAATGTATTTTTTTTTCTTTTTTTTTTTTTCTTTTCTTTTAAGAAATGCAGTTGGTAGCAGTTGAGTTAAAACTCCTTAATATTGTTTTTATCTTGCTTATTGCTTGCAGAGCTCTAACAGTGATACAGCCACATAATGCTGTGAAACTGTTCTGAGCTTCCAGGTCTCTTTCCCCTCAACAAAGCAGCTGCTAAAGATTCCCTTTGGCTTATCCATGGAAAACTCACAGTGGCTCAAGATCAGTTTACTGAGGTTTGTTTGCTGTGTGCTGAAATAGGTTTTTGGAGTTTGTTGTATGTGCTGAAATAGGTTTTTGGGGTTTGTTGTGTGTGCTGATACAGGGTTTTGGGGTTCCTTTATTTTTTTTTGTGTGTTTTGTTTTATTTCCTTATACTCAAGTATACACCATGGCAATGGGAGAAAAAAACAGTAGTATTGTACTCTGAACAACGTGCCTGATGTCAGTGATATAAACTTACACGAGTGAACCTACTGCTGTAGGTTGCACCAGATCTGATCCCATCTTACACGTTTTACAAACTTTTTTAATCTGCAGTCACAGCTTCATGTTTCAGGTTTTACTGCCGCTGCCCCCCCTCTGCGGCAGGCAGCTCACAGGCAGAAAACGGCAGAGACTCCTCCAGCAGCCCTAGACGCACAGCCACCTGCAAAAGTTGGGTATTTAAGGAGTAATTTTTGAGGCTTTGTTGTCAGAAAGTGAAATGAAGGTTATGGCTGTTGTGGGTCAGGGGGGCACATGCACGCTGAACTCATCCAGGGCCCTATTTTGCCATGATTCTTCTATGAGTTATTAGTTTATTAAGCAAATAAAGCTTAATCCAGCTCCCACTGAAAATCCATCTCCAGTGGAGTGGGGTTGTGTTATCTTATGGCTGGTAGAACAAGGAGCTCATTGGTGGTGATTTTCCACCTACTGCAGGTAGAGCTGAGGCTGTGCATGAAACTCCTGCCCTGTCTCAACATCAGCTGGAGCTTAAAGCACTGGTTGTCTTATCGCTCTTGGCGTTGGCCTGTCCTGACATGACCTAAAAGAAATTGTTTAGAACCAAACCTTGCAACTAGTTGTTGCCATTTCTGCAAACTGATAAGCTTTTTATTGACGACTGGTGTTTAATGAAAGTGGTAAGGCACATCGTCTCTAAGCAAAAATGCCTTTTTTTGTGGTGAGAGCTGTCAAATCACACTCGTATGATTGCCAGAAAGAGCAGGGAGGATTATAGGTGTCCACAGAGCCAGGACACGGCTGCAACTCGCTTGACACTTTGTGTGGTTTGTGAATGGAGGTGGATGTTAGAAGACGACTGCGTGGCGAGGTCACCTCAGGAGAATGGGTGGTTGTGCAGAAGTCAAGGTCTGGTATTAGTGGTCAGCAACCCCGGAGCAGGTTTTGCAGGGCTGGAGCAGCTCAGCTGGATGGGACAGCCCCTCCCCCGGACCCAGGGCTTTCACAGAGGCTAAAATTCACCTATGATGGAAGAAGACCTGAGTATCACTGGGAAGGTGGCCTGCAGCCCCCGAGCTGCTCAGGAGGTGCCCTGTGGAGGGACATCCTGCAGCTCCTCCCTCACTTTGGGGGGAGCAGGAGGCACCTTTTACCCCAGAATGTGGAAAAATGGGGGATTCCTGATGCCATTTCAGGAAGGGGTCCTCACTCCAGCCCCTCCTGCTTGATCCGCTTTGGCAGTTTCAGGGCATTTTGGAAATGAGGAAGGAAAGGGTTTGCAGTCCTGATGCTGAGGTGCTGTGGCACTCCCCCACCGTCTCGGTAGGGTGATGGGGAGGGTCCTCTCCTTACCGCTGGGCTCCCACCCGTGCCCCCGCAGCTGCTTGCATGCAGGCACTTGCTGAGTTTTTTTGCCTGTGGATTTTTGCTCAAGTTTTCTTTGGGCCCCATACAGTGCTTGGGAAGGACTTCTCTACGTTAGCCCTTGAAAAAACTCCAGTTCGTTTCAATTTATCATTTGCCTGACTATGGCAAGAAGAACCTGGCTCGGGTTTCATCACACAGTTCTCCAGCTGCAGAAGTTGTTCATCACAGCAGCTAAAATAGAAGCTTTGCCGTTTCGACCTTTTTCTTTCCTGTTTTTTTGGTTTTGTTTTGTTTTTTTTTTCCCGATCAAATGCTTAATTATGGCTTGTTGTGAGGTTATGTATCCATTCGTCCTTATTTTTCTGAGGGGCATAAATCCCGATTTTGATGGAGCTCCTTGAACATAATGCTTATTATTAGTTTTGGACATTTAATTTGTTTTGCTTTTCAGGCAAGTTCCACTCTTGCTCCAAAGCAGCGCGGAAGCGAATGCCAGTTGGCAGAGTGCACGCCGCCTCTCCAGACGCTTGCTTTCCTGCCCCAGCTCTGGGGCATGCTCCCCTCTGGTGCGTGGGAGCCCCCAAAAGTGTCTGAGACTTGGGGCTGGTGCCTTGCCAGGGGTAGAGATACTCACGGCGTGTGGCGGAGGCTGGGACCGTGTCGGGTGCTGGCTGTTGGTGTAGGAGCAGCTGCGCAGGGCTCTGTGGGTGCTGGTGGGCTTCACCAGGCTTCCACTGGGGTGTTTTCCACCTTTGGGGTCTTCCATCCCTTCCCACTACCCCATGCCGAGTGGGTCCTTTGCTCAGTCCTCCCGCTTGCACCAGGGTGGTGCAGCACAAAGTCACCTGTGGTGCTGGCTGTAAGTTCAGGACGTTGCCTGGAGGGTTAAAGTACAAACAGCACCGACTCTGAGCAGCATCTCTCGCCTGCCCTAAAATCTGAATTTCCCAGGCAGCACTGCAGCACGTGGCATGTTTTCCAAAGCTCTCTTATTCCCGGGAATAAAGGGTTTAGTTGGATGCAGCGGAATGCAACTCCTCTTCGGGGCTGAGCGCGACAGATGCATGTGCAGCAGCTGGTGCCTTCGCTCCCACTCATCAGCTGAAGCGTCGCTTTTTCCCCCCAAACTGGCATCCTTCGGTTAAAGCTTCCCGGGGGCCGGAGGGCACGCTGGATGGGAGCAGAGGGGGTTTGGGCAGAGCTGGGGGGGTCTGGCCGGGGTACTTCAAAGCGCGTGGGCGGCAGCGGCGGCCGAGCGCACGGCCCTGGGCCGAGCTCGCGGGGAGTGCGTTTTCGCTATTATTTCAATTATTACAACTTCCTGAATAGGTTGAAGGTCGTTCATAATTCACGCTTCTGTCATCTTTACACATGCCAAACACAGTCTATTAAGCATAAATAAAATTTCAAGTGCCTGACCAGGAAAAGTAAACTGGGATTCATAACAATGAGGCCTTATTCATCCATTTAAAAGTAAATTGTGTGTGTTCCTTTTTTTTCCCCTCCCCTTTCCCTTTACGGCTTTGCAGTTTGGGAGCTTTTATTTCTGCTCGGTAGCATAAATATATGACCTGCGGTGTAGGCAGGCACAGAGGACTGATGAGTTAGGCCTCCCCCAACTTCTCCCCACCTCAGACCCCCTGAACTTTGCAAGTGTTTCCAGATCTGGATCCGATTTTGCTCTTCCTATATAAACTGCAGTCACACACCACTGATCCCAGGGCATGTGAAATGAGCATCTGGACTTTGCTTTTATTTTTTTTTTTTTTTTTCCCCCTCCCGGTCATTCCTCTACCGTGCAACAGCTCTTCCTATACTTCTCGAGGCAGACTG
The DNA here is from genome assembly GCF_018691265.1 of Tyto alba. Classification (NCBI taxonomy): domain Eukaryota; kingdom Metazoa; phylum Chordata; class Aves; order Strigiformes; family Tytonidae; genus Tyto; species Tyto alba. Next base: position 5,601,402 of record NW_024881262.1, on the reverse strand, counting down.
GTGCACACTCGCGCGTCATGAGCGCAGGTTAACCCGAGAAAGTCAGGTAACAAAACAGGCTTGGAAGGCTGAAGAGATGATAGTCAGAAAATTAAAGCCTTTCATTAATTACAGTAGAGTCAGGACTGCATCCAAGAAATCTTCAAGCCTTGCAATTGAAAAGCCCATTTATTCTACATTAGCATTTCCTAATACAAAAAATACTGCCTCTGGTAGGGGTTGATGTTGTTGCAAAACAGGGGCAGCCAGGAGGAGACCTGCAGGGCTGGGGGGTAATTTATGAGCTTTCCCATCTGGGGGCTTGCAGGACCCCCACGCCATCTGCCCCAGGAGGCTGCTGCTGCCTAAAAACTCAGTCAGTGTGGTTCATTTCCACGGGACACAGTTAGCTTCTTGGTTTTTCTCAGACAGGATTATTCCAGGAGGTTTTAGGTGGGAAGAGTGAAAAAAAAGCTTTTTACATGAAGGACATGAAGTAATAAGGACATGAAGTAATAAGGACAGCTATTAAAATCACCTGCACAATCTTTTTACCCGCACAATCATTTTTGGTTTAGAGTTCAATATGTTTTAGATCCCTGCTGGAATGCTGTCTGAGATATAAACTGTTAGTGCAGGTGGGGTTTTTTTTGTATGTACAGAAATATATTTAATAATAATTAAAGTTAATATTTTAATAATAATAATGTCAAGATGCCAGAGCTGGAAATCTCTCACTTGAACCTTTTGGAGAGCGTTAGTTCTGAGATGCAAAATATAGAAACATCGCTTAACCTAAAACATGGAATTTTTCAGGATACTACATCTTGTCTCCCTGCTGAGGTACAGAGAGGCTGGCCAGGTAGTTTCTTATGGGTAGCTTAATTATCTCTGATATTCTGGTATTTTCAAATACACAGAAAAGACAATTGGCTACAGAGTTTCCATCCTGATTAGGGATTTGTCCCACAGCTGCAAGAAAGATGCTGCATTGTACTGGGGCTTCCCAAAGAGAAGTGATGCACCCCAGCACAGCGCTTGGTGAACAAGACCCTCTTTATGTCCATGTATGGTCCCTGTGTCCTCACTTTGCAACGAGAGGTGAAAAGGTCTATCAAAATACCTTTGATGGGACAGGAAAAATACTGGAGAAGCCTTCGCTGTGGTTTTTGTTCGCTCCTTGGTGTGGATGAACTGCTAACCTCGGAAGAACAGCTGAGTTTACCCTGCTGTGGCACAAAACCCGGGAGCACCGAGGCAAGTCCTGGGCAGAGCAGGAGCTTTGGCACAGTCCCTCTGAGATGGTGGAGGTCCCACTTGGCTGCGGGGAGGGCCTGATCCTGCTCCCACCCCGAGTGGGAGGTGGGTGTTCTTGCAGCAGGGGGGTCTGCCGAAATGTCTCCTGTCAGTGTGTAGGGCCATACACATATTACTTCCAACCAAAGCCAGGCAGCGACCAGGCTTATCTTCCACAGATCGAATGCAGCCTTCTTTTCAGATGTGTGGAAGCCATTATACTTCTAGAAGAAAAAAAGCCAGTTTTCAATACATTTATCTTAATGAATGGAAAAACAAGCATCGCTTAAAGCAAATACTCACTGGATGCGGCGCTGACATCAGATTTATTTGTGCGAGTTAAAAGCTGGCTTCACTTAAAGTGTTTCAGCCTTTGATCAAATGAGTTGAATTGCCCAGCCGCATCCCCAGCATGCCGAAGCCCACGCAGCAGCCCCACGTCCTTTGGCACCGATGGCAGCATCAGCTCCGGAGGGGATTGTGGTACCAGGCATTCGCCCGACAGCGTGAAGAGACACGCACGAGACCCTGCCACAGCTCTCTTTCCCCCTTGTTCCCTCCAGAATACTCGGTGGAGTTCAAAATCCCCTCAATAAGGGATAAAATGGCAAGCCCAAGCAGACCCGGCCGACGGTTCAACCAGGGCGGTGTGGAAGAGGAGGGAGGTGTAGCCTGGGCAGATCAGGCTGCCCATAAACAACTTCTCCTGGCTTTTATGGGGAAAACTGGCCATAAGCAGGGGACAGTGGCACAGGTACCTTGTGCCTGATGTGTTTTGCCAGCGCTTCTGGCACCTGGAGAGGGGTGAGCACCAGAGTGGTGGGGCGAGCTGGCCCCAGCAGCCTTCACTGCCGCTCCCCTGCCCGCCTCCTCCAGAGAGGTTTTGGGACAAGGCAAAGAAAAGAAAAAAAATCCACGGGAATGCATCTTACTGCGTTATTTTTAGGTATTTAGCCCATATCTGTGGGCAAGGGCTGCTTGTGCAGAAAGAAATGATTAGGCTATACGGCCACCTCCTGGAGGACATCGGTATGTGCTTGGCTGCTGGGGCCACCCGTTGGGTGACAGTTCCTGTGCAACTGGGCAGGGAAAATACCCACGCATCTCTAGATACCCGTACCTACCTTGTGACAAGCACATCGGTTTGACTTTAGACAGCGGAGGTGGTTTTCTGCCTTTCTCCCGATGCATTGAAATGAGTATTGAAAATTAAGAGCTTGAGAAGGAAACTTTTAAAAATAGTAGTCTGAGAAAACGCAAAGGCATCATTTTTTAGCCTAGGAAACATAGCTGTCATGTGTTTTTGTTTAACAAGGCCTGAGGAAGTTACTAATATTTATTTGAGCTGCTTTGTGGAGCTTTTTAGTGCTCTTCACATTTCCTGCTGAGACAGAAAGCAGCCAGATGGATTTTGGGAATTTCCTTTCGGCAGAGCCTCACGGTGCCAGCGTGTGCTTGCTCTGGGTGCCCGGACCCAAGGGAGGGTGGCCCCTTCGCCACCCTGCAGCCTCCTCTGTCCCCAATGGGCTCCTTCCCAGAGCCCGGAGCCTGATGTCACCTGTTCAGGGGGACCAGGTGCCTCTGGTTGGGGTCACCACCAGCAGCTTTGGCTGCTCACGGCGTTTCTTCATCCGGGACTGATTTTTCCTTTGATTCCCATCCGAAGCTAAGGAATAACCAGGTGTGTTACCTCTCGCCTCACAGCTTTCTGGACTGCCTAGGTGATTGTAACAGGGGGTTGGGTGGTTATGGTTTAATCAACACCATCTTCTTATGTCTGCTTTAATATCTTTTCGCAGCGCAACAGGAGTTATCTCCCTTATGTGGCTCACTCAGGGATGCGTTTTATGGCTACTTTGTACGTGGGTTTGGTATAACTAAGCATGCAAATTGCTGGTGATGTTTGCAGTCCTCATGCAGCTCATTTTGCAGCAGAGGCTGTTGTAAGCAGTCATCCTTTTTATCCTCACAGAACCCAAAGCACCAACAGCTTTGTGACTGGAAGGAGCAGACCTGCCATAGTCAAAGTCGGCAGCTCTCCCGCAAACAGAAGCCAGCACCCACGCCGGGGCAGGGTCTGGCCGCGTGGTTTTGATCCTGTAATACTCACCGACAGCATTTTGTGTCTCTTTGCCTGTTGTGGTAGTCACATTGCTTTCTGTTTTCTTTTTTTTTTTGCAGATATTCTACAGGGTGGTAGCAGATATTGAACCAGGAGAGGAGCTCTTACTGTTCATGAAGAGTGAAGATTATTCACATGAAACAATGGCTCCAGACATTCACGGTTAGCCACTTCTTACTATCTGATCTAATAGAAAATATAATTGAAATTAAGCTAAAAATTAGGGAGGTTTCTCCTCTGTTGGAATCCTTTTGAAATCTGGGATGGCTTTGCTGCAGCCAGGGAAGGGAGCTGGCCCACAGTTGTATTTCTCTGTCTTCTACGCTCCTATTTCTCTGAATAAAATAGTCTAATATTATCACAACTCCTTCAGTTGCACTGAAGGGTGAGTCTGCTCTCAAAAGTGATGCCAGTGCTGTCTTTGGGGGTTCTCTATTTATTTTATTCATCACTCCATCATTTCAACCTGGTCCAACCACTGCAGCTGAATGTTGCTTCATGCGATGTTGCATTTTCTACCTGCTAATGTGGCAAACTCTAGTTTGCACTGTCGATATTTCTCAGCATTGCATACCTGCAACTTCTAATGTTGTTCAGGTTTTACCCTCACTTACTCAAACCTCCTTGGCAGAAACAGAGGTCTGCAGGTGTAACTGAGGGCAGTAGTAAGGCTTCACAATTGAAACTCGATCATTTTGTGGGTATTGCAAAAGGAGAACAAGAGCCTATGTCCTTATCTCTAGGCTGTGCTGCTCCTGCAGGACTTGTATGGACCCTCATTATAGTTTATTTTTTGTCACTTAGCCAAACAACTGTTATTTTGTCATCTTGAAAAGAGAAAATCTCAGGTTGCTAATGCTGCTGTCACTTGTGAGAACATTTGAGGCATTCTTTCTCCTGGTGCTCATTCGTTACTCATCCAACACACAGATTCTGTGTCTGAAACTCCTGAGCTGTTGCTCAGGTTTGTTCCCCACCTCCAAAAGCTCCTTTTGCTCTGCTGCCAGATGGGCAGCAGGTTGTACAGCCACAGTGGGGACTGCATGTAGGGTATCTGCTTGATGCGCGTTAGGTTGTAATTTATGCCAATGGGGACATTTCACAAGTTCTCAGGGAGTCAGGGACACAGTACACAGGAGTTTTCCCAGTGCAGGAGATATCAAGGGCTTCACTTTCTTATAACTGCCTGTAAATTTAGAGCAGCATCTTTGATTCTCTTAAGAAAAGGGTGGGGATTATTCATTCATTCTCATTTGGTTTTGTGTTTGTTTTTTTGTGTTTGGTTTGGGTTTTTTTGTTTGTTTGTTGTTTTTTTTTTTTTTTTCCTCACAGTGGTAGTTTTGTTTATTTATTGCTGAAGATGTCCCCGTTTTCAAGCACAGTGTTTTCCATGCCTAGTCCCTATGGTCAGGTAGCTATTGTATAAATGACACCAGAGGAAATCTCTGCAGTCACATGCAGGAATGTATTCCACAGGGCTAATTTAGCAGCAGACTGCGCCCAAGTATTACTTATGGGCCGTGGACAACAAAGTCCTATGATGCTTTCACTGGATCAACTCAGCTGTCAAGTAGCAACCAACTACATACATTTGAGATTTCAGTCAGACTCCTCAGTGCCTTTCTTACTCAGAGCTCCTGGGCATTTTTATCTGCAGGGCAGGTAACTGGAACCAAAACAGGGTGTCAGGCTCCTCGTATGGATCATTGGTAGAAAATCCAGCATAAAAAAAGATAATGGGATGCTCTTCTCCAAATTTGCTTTTTGGGATTTTCTTCAGATAATCTATTATTTTGCAATATTTACTCCAAAGTGACCCTCTAGTGATCTTCTACACTCATTTTCACTAAGAAACACATTGTGACTGATTTTATGGAATTTAAAGCAAGGCTCCCTGTTTTTGTTACCCCAATTTCATGTGTGACTGATTTACTTTGAACAGGGTTGGGTGCTGCAAAAGGATTCCAATGGAAATGAAGACTTCTAAAAACTCTGTAAACACTCTTTTTGCTATTTTAAGTGCTGATGTTTGTGTCTAAGTCAGTCTCCTCCATTCAGAAACACGTAGACTGGCAGCCTGCACTGGATATCTACCTTAGACCCTGTATAGCCCCATTTAGGATAGCATATAAACACACTGACTTTTGTCCTCAGCCAGTGTTAGGGATCCCTATTGGATGTCACTCAGGCAATTAACAGGTAGTATTGCACTGTCATATAGTGTAGAATTAAAGCATTATTGCAAAGCATTCTAAGGCATCCTTGTTTCTTTTGAGGTTCTTCTCTTTTTCACTGAATAGCTGTTTATTTAACCACCCCGTTATTGAACTCCTGATGGGATGATTGTTAAAAATGACTCAAAACTGATGGGATCTCCCTGTGCCCAACCCCTTTGTCTTGCAGAGGAGCGCCAGTATCGCTGCGAGGACTGCGACCAGCTCTTTGAGTCCAAGGCTGAGCTTGTAGACCACCAGAAGTTCCCCTGCAGCACACCTCACTCTGCCTTCTCCATGGTGGAGGAGGACTTCCAGAAAAAGCTTGAGAATGAGAATGACCTTCAGGACGTGCATGAAATCCAGGAGTGTAAAGAGTGTGATCAAGTGTTCCCAGACTTACAAAGGTAGGAGTAGATGCTTAAAGCATGATTGAATCAGGCAAATTCTGTAATGGCTTCAGTCAGATCCCACAGGGCATCATCAAGGGCAGAAGCTGATACTTTCATCTTCTATGCAAACCAAAGATGAGGATGAATAATGCTTCTGTGCCAGTTGATGTTTTATGTCATAGAAAGCAATGGAGTCTCAATAAATCAGAAATTTGATCCTTGTACTGAAGTCCTTAGTGGGGACCTTAAATTAAGAACTGGATCTTCTGATAATCAGATCTTTAGCTGGCATGAATTGGGCTGGTTGCAGTGAAATCAGAGGAGTGATTATAGTTAGATCAACTAAGGTCTGGGATCCTTATTTTTGGGTAGAAATAACTTAGAACATCTCTGAGTGGTGTTCACTGATATTACCAATTTTATCTCTGCAAACAAGGCATGCTAGTTAGAGGCAGGTTCTAGATGTTAATATATATTTATAGTTGTGTTGTCTTGAAACACTGGGGTCCATCTTTTTCTTATATATCTGTCAGTTTAAACAGACCCATGTGCATATGCACCTGAAATATGTATTGAAAGTAAACAGAGAGTATGACTTTTATATACTGAAGATCATTTACTATTTCCTGTCGCTATATTTTTTTGTGGCTACTTAAAATACTGTATTGTGGTGCAGATTATGGCAACTTTTGCAAATTACTGGAAGATATTGAGAGTACACAGGAACTTCTGCAGCACATCCCTTGCAGATTCACTTCTTAATGCTTTCAGGACTGGGGGAAGGTTGACCTCAGCCAACATTTGACAGTAATGCTGAGCTATCTCAATAGCAAAATCCTGGGCCGTATCCTCCACTGTGATGAGGCAGTGTATTTCTTAGGAAGCTGGTTTACAGCAACAGCAGAGCTGGCCCAGTATCTCTTGGTTTCAGCTGGAGTCTGTAGCACAGCTCCCCCACTCCCACAGTGTCCTCTTCCCTCTCCATATTGTGTGGGCATGACCTAAGTGACTATTAGCTGCCCTTTTAGGGATGGCAGTATATCTATTTGCATTGCTTAAAAATTATATGCCCCTTAAATACAGATTGTCAGTTGAGAGTATTTTGTGGGTTCATACTTCTCATAGAAATCTTTACTAGTCTGTGATTCAGGATGTGGTGGTATCTGTTGGAGGTTAACATGGATTTGTGCATGCTCAGTGTTAACTTTTTTGGACAACTGTTCCTGGATGCTTCAGGTGGTGGTTCTGCAAGATGGAGCCCTCTCTCCCAAAACACAGACACTCCTTAGCTCCTCTCGACAGAACAGAGGTGGCTCGGAATCGCACGGGGGTGGGTCTCAGATCAGTGTTTCATATGACCTGATCCTTACACTTCCGTGAAATTAATAACACCGAAATTAAAACATCATGTGCCAAACATTGCTCCCTGTATACTAGGTCAACCCCGCTGAGTGGGAATTTGTGCAGGCACAAGGTCTTATTCACTGGCTGATGTTGAGCAGTATGTGGCTCCGCATGTCTAATTTTCAATCTGATTGATTTGAAAGGGCTGATGTAGGTAGATCGAGTTGAAAGGGTTGCAGCAGCATGGGTGAGGCGGAAGTCTGGACTGTAACATTTTTCCACGTTGTGAGTTATTCGGTGTTAAAGTTCTTTTCTGCCTGCAAACCAGAGGACGATATCTAACATATGGGAATCATTGAAGAAATGTAAATTTAGCTTAAAATATTAAATATTGAAGAGAAAGGGCAGAAAACAAAGAACGAGTCATCATAAATAGATGGGCAGTACTGTGAGAAAGAGTGAAAAATGAGAGAGAATGCAGTCATTCTCCGAACTCTTGAATTATTGAAAGGCTAATACACCACAAAGACAGTTCACAGCAAAAAAGTACAGGAGTGTGCTATATCCAGATTATATAAAACAAAAGGCCTGAATGAGCCATGCTTGAGGGTGTGTGTAATTAAATGGGGAAAAAGCTGAGCAGGAAGATGGAGATCTGAGGGGCCGGGACTGCCCAATGCTGATGGCAGATCATGAAGCCACAGCAGGCGTCCAGGAGCTGGTTCCAGAGCTGGGGACAAGAGTCTTTCTAGGTCTTATGGCAAATTTGTTTACCAGTGCATGATCGAGAGTCAATTGTTACAGAAATATTAGGAGAGGAAGCTAGAATTAATTTTGTCCCCTGAAGGCAGGAGGCTGAGAGGGGTAGAAGAGCATCTACATGGTGAACGCATTTCCATTACCTGTGGCTGAGAATGGAAGTTGCTATTTGGGCTGCACAACCCAAATAAGACTGCAAGTTTTGTCCACTGATTCAGCAGAGATCAGTGGGAGCTTCATGTGAGAAAGATAGATCCGGTTTGGCATCCCAGGCTAAAAATCTCAATTTCCAGTGTCTCTGGCTCTTCTGTGAATCCAGTCTTACATTATATAGTGATCTTTCCTCCAGAAATAGTGTGAATTATGACTCTATATGTGACCAAGCAATACAGGTGATTAAAAATATATATTTTCTACAAATTAATAATAAAACAGGAATTCAGAAGATTCAGAGACAAAAATTAATTCAAAGATATGCAACAGAAAATAGGTAGAGATTGAATATGGTACTAATAAACTGAATAAACTACAAAGATATTAATTAATAAACAGCTACACAATTGAACACCGTTAATAATAATCAAGTATAACTTCAGTCATGGTGTAATGTATTTAGAGGCTTCTTATGCTCATCCTGTCTAACTCCAGAGGAATTATTCCTCATCTATTCTTGCTGTGAAAAGAATTGACTCTCATCCAAGGAGTGCAGTTAGGTCAGGTGGTGGAATCCAAGGTGTGTTTAGAGGGAAAGTCATAAGGTAGAAATAAATCAGATGCAGGGAAGAATTACCAGAGTGAAATTCTGAAAGGTGTATGAAATGATCTCCTTAGGGAGTGATGGCAGCAACATCTCCTGGAGCATTTGCAAGTGGCCTGGCAAAACATGAGAGGATGTGTTATTCTGGTGGGGAGGAGGATACTCTGCCTCCTGGCTGGGGTGAGCCTGGTAGTCAAAAGACTTGGGTCTGATAAGATTGGGCCTTTAGGCTGTTTTTATTTTTCTGTTATAAATATGTGCTCTGCTGTCTCCCCTTCTTATAAACTGCTGACAAACCCATGTGTGTGGGGGACCTCACTGAGCCCTGTTCCTGTTTCCACAGCCTGGAGAAGCACATGCTGTCCCACAGCGAGGAGAGGGAGTACAAGTGTGACCAGTGCCCCAAAGCTTTTAATTGGAAGTCCAACTTGATACGTCACCAAATGTCGCACGACAGTGGGAAGCACTACGAGTGTGAAAACTGTGCCAAGGTACAGTGAATTTGTAGGCTGCCTGGCACTTCTTGTGCTGCTGGATGCATGGGAGCATGGAAGTGGGGATGCCTGGGGCGAGGATGCAGGAGGGCATAGTGAGTGCTTCTGCCATGATTCACATGGTTTCTCAAGCGTTTACACTTCTACTTTATAAATATGTTATTTTTGTACCCCTTTTGATTCGGAAATGCCCGTGGAGTCTGAAATGAGTGCTGATGCAGGATGCTGAGCTCAGGGCTTGGCACCTTGCAAGGACTGGTGGGGTGTAAGCAGATCAGTGAGGGGCAAGAAACCCTGGGGAAATGCAGGGTGGGTGGGTTCCTAGGCTGTGTGCCAACCACTGGGACCAGAAACTTCAGGACACTACTGCAGTATAAATCAGAGCAACAAATAGTTATGGGCCCCAGCTGCACTAAGTGAATGCTACTATCTCATCTCTAGAGAGACTTTTTCACTTCCTAGCACAGGGCTTGCTGTGTAGATTATTTGTATAGGATGTAGTTCTCTGCATTGCTTTTTATCAGATTCCCAAAGCTTGGGACTTTTGCATGAGGACTTTCTTGTTTTTAAGTAGTATTGATGCAACAATGGGAATTTTGTATTGAGCTGACACTTGTAAGACGCAACCAAGCCCTGAGTACTAGGACTGTGTTGTGTACAGGATTTCTCGCTGTCATGCACTCAGTGGTTGCTATAAAGTATTTCTGTTGCAGTAATACTTAGAGGTTTCAAGCAGCCACATCTTGACTCATTTTCTGTGAAATCTCTGACCTCAAAAACACAATTTCTAATGGCAGGGTCAAAAGCATCTGCTGCAGCGGCTGCAAAGGGGGTTACCAGATCCACCAAATAATTGGCTGATCCTGGGAAACTGAGGTCCCATCCTGCAGGCGCAGCTCCCATTGACACCCATTAGCGAGGTTTTTAATCTTAAATATTCCCAAATAGCTCCAAGGTTTGAATTTTTAAAGACTCTTGTAATAACTGGCTTCTTCCGCAGTCAAGTTTCTTGGTTAATCAGTACTCATTTCCTAGCAGGTTTTCACGGACCCCAGCAACCTTCAGAGGCATATTCGTTCCCAGCATGTTGGGGCTCGTGCTCACGCTTGTCCAGAGTGTGGCAAAACCTTTGCCACTTCTTCAGGCCTCAAACAGCATAAACACATCCACAGCAGTGTCAAACCTTTTATATGTAAGTCTTCAACTAAACGTCTTTGGTTAAGTGTTATTTCTGTTGTCGTAAAGCAGCGTAATCGGCAAGCAGGAGGTTGTGTTGTGCTCCCTTTGAATTTCCCACCGGTTTCACGGGGACTGTGAGTTACTAAATGAGTTCTGGGAAATTCGTAGTCCAATGCAAAGCATTATTTTCATATGATTTTCCTTTTCAGACAGGCACTGAGTGCTGTATAAGTGTACCCGTTGTCCCTGGGATATTTTTCCACGCACAAAGAGCAAGCCGGGAGTACATGCCCCAAATTTAAATAGTGAGTTGTGCTATTAGATCTTCACCAGCAGCTGCTCCAGCCATAAAACTTGCCTTGTATGTGGGCCTGACTCCTGTACTGGGCTATAAATTGGATGCTCAAAGTCTCACGGGTTGTGTTTACTGCTGAGCCAGATCCTGCTCGGAGATGGGGGAGCTGGGTGCACATCAACATTGCAGGTTGCTTTCTCTCCCTTTCACCAGGGAAGCAGAGGCAGAAAATATTTAAGAATATTGTTCTTGGTAGTGCTAATCACCACAGTCTTTTCAGGCACCTGCTATGGCTTGAAGGGCACTTTGTGACCACCTCCCTTACTTGTCTGCTAAACATCTTAATCTTTTTCTGGTCTCAACAGTAATTTACCAAAATACCAACATCACACCTGGACAAAGTGGCGGCCACACACTAAGATAATTCCTCAAGAAGAGGAGTATTGGCTTGAAAGAATCATATGTGCGAAATCTATATACCTGCCATTGGGTTAGATAATACTTTTGGTTTGGGTTTCTTCAATGAGAAAATGTATAACTAGATCCAATAATAAGTATCACTAATAATTTTTAAACCTGATTACAGGTTAAGCAATTGCACTTAAAGATTTTAATTATCTGAAAAGGGTAACTTCCGGTTAGGTAGGGAGTCTTTAGATGGTCCTGTTGCAATGCTGTACATAGAAGTCTGTAAGTGGCACCTCTCATAAATGAAATAATCTCTCAAATGCTCGTTGTTACTATTTATTCTGCTAAATTAAAACAACAACCGGTATTCTTCATATGTACAGTGTGAGGGATGAAAACCCATTGAGCAATCAACAAATAACAGCCATGTAATTGCAGAACAAAAGAGTTTGGAGACCATATGTTTGGTAGGTTTTGCTGAACGATGGGAAGGAGGTAGGGTCACCTAAAGGAGATATCTGTTTTCCACCAGAAGGCCACACACCATGATTTACTCGTACCAGTCTGTTTATGGCAACTGTCTCTTATTACAGTACACCGCCCAAGCTTGAGTGAAAACTCACCAACGCTAAGGTAATTACTCACTGCCTTCACAAAATCTCCAGCCTCTCCAAATAGAAACCACATGCCATAATAGACTGAACATATTCAAAATAGTACTTACGGTAATTTTTTTAATAAGCAGAAAATATGCAAACTTAACTGCTGGCTAATTTGGGGTCCAGAGATAATCGTGGTAGAGAGTGTGCATAGGCATGTGATGAATTTTTGCAATTTAGGAGCCAGATTGGGAGTTTGTGTTAAACCTGGGGTCTGTCAAGCAATAACAGCTGCAAGGAGGGAAGCTTCCCTTACAAGTTAGTTACTTAAAAGTATGTCGCTGAGATTTAAAGGGTGTAATAAGGTGCAATAGGAGAAATCAAACCCAGCTTCTGTTGCTTTGATACGTGGAAGCAATTAGAGTTGATAACCATCCCCCCATCTACTAAAGTTTAAGCAAAGCTTCACTTGGAAATAAAGGTCATATGATGAAAAAGAGGTAGATCTTATAACATGAACTTATCTGAGGAGTCCTGGCTCCTGGAAATACCTATGCAGGTCGAGGTGGTGCAGTTGATTTACACAGAGTCTCCTCCAAAATCAGTGGGGCATTAGGTGTGTGCTTCACTGATGCCATGTTACACCCAGGCTTCAGGTGATGGTCCTGAAGAGTAAGACTGCTCTGGGGAGTAAGGGCTTTGGACCTGGGCCCAAAATTTCTTTGCCAGCCTTGAGAGCCTGTGGATTGAATAGACTGCCTATTAAATGCAGGAGGCAATGAGCAAGCAGTACCTCGTTAAATAGTTTTAAATAACTTTTAGGCTCAAAAAGGTAAAGTTCTCAGTACAACTGTTAATTGTTTGTCTGAGATTAGAATGATAAATATTTTAATGGTATTGTCATTATTGGTTCAATTTCATTTAAAACTGAGATAAAATATATTTAGTCAAATGATTAATTTACATCTCTCTGAATAGTTTGTAAGGATATCTCACAATTATCAGTGTGTATTTTTGCTTTTCTCCAGAGTAGAATATTTCTTGGTTCTATTGACTTTTGAATTTATTAATGGAGAATAGTAACTTAATAATATATCAATGTTCTTTAAGGGACAACTTCCCAAATTTTAGCAAGACCAAGTCTATGCCAATACACACCTTTTCACCTGCTTGCCACTCTAGCCTACCTGAGGGAAATATTATATTTAATACAGTCATGTGAATAAGAAGCAGGCCCTCCACACAACCTGGTAGAAGATCAAAAGTTCAGAAAATGTTATTTAATTCTACATTAGCCTGATCTTGTAAATGTATGCACTGGAGATTTTTTTTCTGAAAAATTATATATGGTCTGATAATATATTGCTATATGTTAGCCATAACTCTATTAGTGTTGATAGAGTTATCCTGCTTTACACAAGGGGAGGACTTGGCCCATAATATCCAAGATGAAGCTTGTGCAAACCTATGGATATGTCACTTGAGTCGCCATTTTGGTCAGTTTAATTTTGGTTTCTGTGACCAACATGATGGGGGCAAGGGGAGCTTTTTCTGAAAGACTTCAACAGTGAAGGTCTGAAGGGGCCTGATTTTGTTCCGTGAAGTATGGAGGTGACTTTTGTTTGTGGGAGCAGAAACTTTATGCCTATGATTAGGCTAATAGGAGAAAATAAAAGGAAAATCAGAGCTTCATACTGCAACAAATAAATGACAAGGAGTTCTATATGAAATAAAAAATAGTTCTATTTTAAATAGGCAAATAAAATATTTAAAAAAAAAAAAAGAAACAGAAAGTACTTATTCAGAGAAAATCAAGCATTTTCAAGGAACTAGAGTAATTTCTCTTCTCTTCTCTTCTCTTCTCTTCTCTTCTCTTCTCTTCTCTTCTCTTCTCTTCTCTTCTCTTCTCTTCTCTTCTCTTCTCTTCTCTTCTCTTCTCTTCTCTTCTCTTCTCTTCTCTTCTCTTCTCTTCTCTTCTCTTCTCTTCTCTTCTTCTCTCTTCTCTCTTTTTCTTTTCCATCTTTTTTCTTCTTCATTTTAATTTTTCTATTCTCTCTTTTCTTTCTTGTCTTTCCTTGTGAATGAAGATTTCCAGCAGGAACAGTAACTGATACACAGCAACAAACATTCTTCCTGAATTACCGCATTGCAAATTTCCTGTGTTTGGGCCCAATTCTGCACTCTTTACCCCACGAATTGTCCCAGGGATGTCAACGGGATGTGAACAGGGAAAACGGGTGGATCAGGCAGGATCAGGCCCTCGAACAATAGGAGCATTGTTGCTGAGATATGAAGCAGCCTGCTGAAGAGGTAAACAGTTAAGAGATGACAACAAGTGGTCAAGTTTCTCAAGGGCAGAGATTTAGAGGAGCAGGAAGGTTAGCGCGGGCCCCGGTGCGAGTGGAAGTTAGAGGACGTGATTGCAGTTCATGGGAACCAAGAGTGCAGGATGGGATACATTCAATTCAGTTTCCTTTGCAGGCTTAAAATAGAGCCATTGTAAATTATGTCAGTCTGTCTCAAATCATGAAAATGATTGTTAAAAGGGCCTCAGAATACACAATGTGTATTGTTGTGTGGCTTTGATGTGTGAAAGATGAGAGCTTATGATATAACACAAATTAAATAAAAATAAAGTGGCCACATGCTTTTTCCTGGCTGGGAAAAAAAAAAAAAAAAAAAGGGGGATTTATTACAGAGGGATAACACTGCTTACTGGTTATGCTGCTACTTTGTTTTTAAACAAGGCTGGCGCTGATACTGTTGGAAGCAAGATAGTGCAGAGGTATGGAAAAATTTTAGTGTAATGAAGAGCACAAGACACAGTGCAACCCTGGGACTTGCCTGATGCTCCTGCTTGTCTAGAGAATGCTAAAAGAGGACATAAAGAGGCACTGGAGAGCTGAGCATTATCCTCTTCCAAACCACATTTTAACATACAAACCTATGACTTGGTTGCTGCCCCAATTTGCTCCCGGAGGTTTGTAGCGGCCAGAAAATCAGGGACCCGCAAAATCCTGTTTGCTTCAGCGATGTGATTCGCTCCTCACAGTGTCTCGCTCTGCACCACTTACAGCCTCCTCTTACTGAAAATGGTTGCTGGAAGCTGTGCTCCGACCTGCCAAGTGTCGCAGGCGAGATCACTCCCACGAGCTCAAAGTAGATCTCCTCCCCTCTGTGGTTCCAGTCTTTCTCCAAGTGCTGCTTTCGGGAGGCTGAAGCCATTCTCATCCCACAGGAGTTTGAAAGGAAATCCATCGAGCTGTTTTGAGCATCTGACATTCAAATAAATACAGCTGCATTCTTAAAGGGAATTGTTGTTGAAATATAGTATATCTTTCCATGTGCAAGAGACAAATAAGCAATATTAAGACTAGTGAAGTTATTAAGATGCATAATTTAGAGTTACAGCATCCCAGGCACCTGTAGGGACTGTATGCGTTACACAAATAGAAGTGCTTTGGACATATGAAGGGACTAGACTGAGGTTACCCAGGCTTTAGCCTGGACCTTCATGAAATTAAATTTTTAATTGTAAGTGGAAAAAAATGTTGTTTGTTAATAAGGTTACGTGCTTGGAAATACCTGGTTGTTTCCTCCTTCACCTCTTTCATATCCTTGTGGTCTTGCAGACTGAAAGCTCTGAGAGGCAGCTCTGTCCATCTCCTGTCTGGTCCTGCAAATGTTTATTTTAATCGCTCACTTTCCACATGTGACATAAGTGGATATCATTTGATGACACGAGTGCTCGCTCGCGCAGGAGCACCGTGGGTTCATGCGGTGTTACAGCACCAGGCTGCAGCCTTTGGTGGGGCTCTGTGTGCTAATGCAATACGGAATAACGGTACCACATATGCAACACTCTAATACAAAGTGCAAACAAGGAAACTTTGTCTTGTAGTGATTTCAGACCTTTTCTGGTTTGTCGGAGTGGGTTTTGGTGCTGTCTTTAGACATTTGTCTGCTTGGATGCCTTGCTTTGGAAGAGTACAATAGCTTTTTGTACATTTGTGCACCCAGAC
This sequence comes from Tyto alba, assembly GCF_018691265.1. Lineage (NCBI taxonomy): Eukaryota > Metazoa > Chordata > Aves > Strigiformes > Tytonidae > Tyto > Tyto alba. Next base: position 5,585,543 of record NW_024881262.1, on the reverse strand, counting down.
TTCTCCTTACGGCTTCCTAATTGACATTTGGAGGGTAAAAAAATGGTGTTATTTGCAAAATTTTGAGGGTGGGGGCAATTATCATAAAGCCTGAGATGTGTTGTTGTTGTTGTTTACATACAGGTGAGGTCTGCCATAAATCCTATACTCAGTTTTCAAACCTTTGTCGTCATAAGCGCATGCATGCTGATTGCAGAACCCAAATCAAGTGCAAAGACTGTGGACAAATGTTCAGCACTACGTCTTCCTTAAATAAACACAGGAGATTTTGTGAGGGCAAGAACCATTTTGCAGCAGGAGGATTTTTTGGCCAAGGCATTTCACTTCCTGGAACCCCAGCTATGGATAAAACGTCCATGGTTAATATGAATCATGCAAATCCGGGCCTTGCTGACTATTTTGGAGCCAATAGGCATCCTGCTGGTCTTACCTTTCCAACAGCTCCTGGATTTTCTTTTAGCTTCCCTGGTCTGTTTCCTTCAGGCTTGTACCACAGGCCACCTTTGCTACCTACTAGTTCTCCTGTTAAAGGACTACCGAGCGCAGATCAGACAAACAAAAGTCAAAGTCCCCTCATGACAAATCCTCAGATACTGCCAGCCACCCAGGATATTTTGAAGGCACTAAATAAGCAACCATCAGTAGGGGAGAATAAGCCAGTGGAGCTTCAACCAGAGAGGTCCTCTGAAGAGAGGCCGCATGAGAAACTCAGTGACCAGTCAGAGAGTAGTGACCTTGACCTTGACGATGTCAGTACCCCCAGTGGCAGTGACCTGGAAACCACCTCGGGCTCTGATCTGGAAAGTGACATTGAAAGTGAGAAAGAGAAATTTAAAGAAAATGGTAAAATGTTCAAAGACAAAGTAAGCTCTCTGCAGAGCCTGGCTTCAATAAATAATAAGAAAGACCACAGCAATCATTCCATTTTCTCACCATCCTTAGAGGAGCAGACTGCGGTGTCAGGAGCGGTGAATGATTCTATAAAGGCTATTGCTTCTATTGCTGAAAAGTACTTTGGTTCAACAGGACTTGTGGGGCTGCAAGACAAAAAAGTCGGAGCCTTACCTTACCCTTCCATGTTTCCCCTCCCATTTTTTCCAGCATTCTCTCAATCAATGTATCCATTTCCTGATAGAGACTTGAGACCGTTACCCTTGAAAGTGGAGCCCCAATCACCCAGTGAAATAAAGAAGATCCCAAAGGGAAGCTCTGAGTCTCCCTTTGACCTCACCATAAAGCGTAAGGAGGAGAAGCCACTTACTCCCATACCCTCAAAGCCAGCAGCCCCCTCTGCGGCAAGCCAGGACCAGCCTCTAGATCTCAGCATGGGCAGCAGAAGTCGAGCCAGCAGCACAAAACAAGCCGAGCCTCGGAAAAACCACGTCTTTGGAGAAAAGAAAGGAGGCGACCTCGAGCAAAGGAAAGCTTCGGAGTCCTCCTTGCAGCACGCCAGGCCCACCCCGTTCTTTATGGATCCCATTTACAGGTAACGGACTATCTGCTGCCTTTGGGCATCCTCTGGTACAGGCAGCTAGGTCTGCCAGGGCAACCTGCCTGCAGATGCAGGACACCCCCGGCCCCCTCCCACTGTCCCTGGAGGTGTCATCCCACCACCAAGGTGTGGGGTGGCCCAGGCTGCATGCTGACCTGTGCACCCCACCTCAAATCCGAGCTGCTCGGAGCAAACCCTGGGTCTGGTAATGCTGCAATTACCAAGTCTTCGTGGCTGCTCTCGTTGCAGTGAGTCATTAGCTTAACCTGCGTAGCTTGAATATATTCTCTTACCCAGAAATGAACTGGCATCAGTATTAAGTATTTGTATATTTACTGTGGTTTTCACGTCACTGGTTTACCCCAAATTCCTTTTCTTCTAAAATGCTGCCCGCTCGCCTTTCCTGCTCTCGGTCTCCCCTGGAAATTAGAGGGCATCTCACCAGGGTGCCAGTTGTACACCACCTTTCTAGTTCCTCCTGAATTAAATAGGAGTATCTCATAAGTACAACAAAGAAGAAAATTTGTCCTAAGGTGTATAAAAAGTGTGAAAATTGAGAGTGGTTTCTGCCTTTTTTTGCACTGATTTGAGGAATGGGTCGAGCAACAGGTGTGCAAGCAGACACTGTCAGTGAGCTGAGGTTTTAAAAAACAGTGGTAAAATCCTGACCCCTCGGTGTTTCCCAGTAGTGCTGAGATGGATCTCACTGGGATCTGGATTTCACCTGTGTCCTGTGTACGTCAGCCCCTCTTTGCCCTTCACCTTTCTGCTCATATATCTGTAACCAGCCAAAGTCATGCATCTAAATTAGTTTAGAGAAATATTAGCCATAAAATATTTGTCTGTAATATAAATGACTGATTTTACAGCCTATTGTTAAAAAAAAAAAAAAAAAGTTACTGCCATGTAACATGTATGTTAATTTATTACTTTATCTGAAAAAGAAATGCTATGGGCAGTTTTTGGAGAATGCTCTCGCATAAGACAACAGGTATGCATTATGAAGAAACAGGATATGATGCTATTTACTGAGATGGTTTTATTCATGCCAGATTGATATCTGTGTTAGACCATAGGTTTTCTTTGCGTCATATTCATTTTAAATGCCTGAAGCAGTGGAAATAATGATCCGTGTTTTATGGTCCTGCATTACAAACTAATGAAATCTGGCAATTAGTTTGGCATTACAAACTAATACAAATTCTGGCAGCGTAGCATGAGGCCAGTTGTTACCTAGCCTTCCTTTGCTGTGAATTACATCTACATATGGACAACAGGATCTGTCCCTTAAACACACCAGTAACAGAAAAAGCTAAAACCTCATATTTCCACGCTGCTTCTGAATTATCTGCACTGTGTTTCGCTGTCTAAATGCCCACGAGTTGATTGCAGACTTTGCTGCTGGCATATCAGACTCAGTGCGTTCCTACAAGCTCACCTTTCTCGCCCTGCTTGTGCATGGCCGTGCACAAGGGGAGGTTTCCAGGATGGTGGCTGTGATGTCTCATGTGGGCAGATGAGCAGGGTCCCATTGCTCAAGGCTCCTGTTGCCTTAAATTCCTCTCCTCTGAGCGGAGAGCACACTTGGTTGCCTTATTCCTTCCCGCAGTTGTATATGGGAATTGAGAGTTGACTGTACCTCCTTGTCTTTTACCATTATCTCTGAGAAACTAATTACTTGATGTATAATTGACTATTTTAAACATGAGTAGCTGTATAATTATTAATATCTGAGACTGATTCATCACAAGCAAATCTAATTTTAACATTTACAGAGTAGAAAAAAGAAAGCTAACTGACCCACTGGAAGCTTTAAAAGAGAAATACTTGAGACCTTCCCCGGGATTCTTGTTTCATCCACAAGTAAGTATTTTGGGAATTTTGATGTTGTAAACAAGCCTGTTGATGCTTCAAAGCAGGTGCAGAGAAATGAATGCAGTCTTAGTCATTTTTGGATTTCCTAAAACACACAGTTTTTACTGTACCATTGTGGTGGAAAAGCATAAGCATTGTTCTGAGCTTCTTGATGTTTTGCAGATGAAACAACATGTTTTGATTATAGAGGAAGCCAGATTCAAACTACATGTATGTTTTAGAGCTGTGTTCCTCCAAAACTGTAGTGTAGCTACCAACACTTGCAGCTACCCGTGTCTTCTTCAGCACTCTCCCATGCTCTAGGCCATTGCAGTGGAGTCAATATTGACTAAGAGGAGAAGATAGAGATCCAGAGTTGGGCCAGCAAAGCTGAGAATCCCAGTTGTAAATACTTAAGGAGTCCTAGAAAAGAGATAAAACCTTCCACCGAATGCTTTCATGTCTCATAATGCAAATGCTCCATCTTTTTAGGTAGCCGTTGTGGGATATAGCGTGTGCAATGACTTTGTAGGATCCCTGCTCCCCCATACCTGAAGACATGCTATATGAGAGGGCTGCTCTCTTGTTCATAGGCCATAATCCTGCTGCTTATTTCCTGAGTAAAAAAATTTAGGAGGATGTCCCTAAAACGGTGTAAAAACTACAATGTGTATATAGTATAGAAAGAGGATCTGTATGCAAACTATACATTGCTTTTCTTCAACAGCACTGCAGCCTCATTTTGTCTTCCTCCTCCTTACTCAAGGAGATCTTGCTAAAAATTTGTCTTAAATCTTACACCTGAAATAAAATACTCTGTGATATTTACTAATTTGAACCCCTTTCTGACTATGGGCTGTTTCATCCAAATAATGACACCCCATACACATATTTTAAGTGCGCAAACAGGAGCTGCTGTCTCTGGTTCAGCTTCCTCTGAATTTCTGGGCAAGCCATGCCAATAATCTGCCACCGCTTGCTTTTTTTTTTCCTCAATGAAGTCAACAGTTATTACATCTTAAGGTGTATGGAATACATTCTAAAATATGGGACTTCTGGAGAACTGGGAAGAGCAGCTAGTGGTGTATATAGTTGCAGTTGCATAAACATAATCCTATTGCATGGGTGGAGAGTTCAGAAAAACACCCTGTTCCAGTTTCAGTGCTCGATGGATCTGTTAAGTATTAAAATTATTGAGAATTTATGTACAAGATTTCATAGCAGCTCAGCACCTCTTGCTGAGTTACCTTATTTGCCCAAGTTGCAAAGCAACAAGTAAAACTTCCCATTTCACAGCTAACTAACAAATGTGCAAACAGAGGCTCAATCCTCTTTGTGTCTCCTGGTATAAAACCAGGCTGGTGCCTCTCCATCGAGGGAGTGATTCTGTCAGAGCAGCTCACGTGCTGTAAATTAGTAGTAAAACGTTTAAACGAGGGAATTTTAAGTACTGTATTGATGGAAGAAACAGTATTATTTTGCTTAGTGCTAGTTAGCTTTTCAGAAGGTGTCAATGGATGTAGTTTAGTGAAGTTGGATGGTGGTGGGTAGCCTGGTCGTTGGTGGGTGGGAAAAGAGACTGTTTGGGTAAAATGCACCATTAGGACTTTGGCTGCAGTCGGTGGGGAAAGAGTTGGGTACTCTTCTACATAGTGTTGTATGACTGAGTTACATGGGGAACTGGAGGAGGGTTAATGGGATTTAGGCGGGGTTGCCGTAGGCGTGCAGATGGAATGGAGATACTGGGCGTCTTACCATTAGCAGACAGGATGTCAGGATTTCACCCTTTGTGTTTTTTCATAGAGAGTTGGTTAAATCTATTGTTGGTGCCCCTGGAATGTCTCAGTATGGTCACCAAGTTGATCAGCATGAGCAGGAGGTGTCAGTGCCACCTCCCTGCTGCGGTGCCAGCCGAGGAGGGACAGAGCCAGCACCCTCTGGCAGGAGGGAAGGCTAGTTGTGCACCCTCGTTGCTGAACCCTTTCCTGCACATTTCTCATTGTGAAATAGAAAAAAAAAAAAAATCCATGATAAAGACTGGCTTTTGTTTTATCACTTACCTAGCTGCTAGGGGTAACACCTTTAACTTGGTTGAGATGGATGGGAACAAAGGTCATGGGTGTAACATGCACTCTTAATACATTGTAAAAAAAAAAAAAAAACATAAACCACCATCATATGTCCTGTCAAAGGAGTAAATGCCAAAATCTGCTTTCTTGCTGACTTTAACAGAAAGGAGTCTCCTGTTTGCAAAGGCAGAATTTGGCTCAGTATTTATAGAGGACTGGGGAATGGCTTGCAGAAAAGCTGTTTTTCCTTTATAGTCCTGTTCACCCCTGTAAAAGTACATGTGTGGAGTGCACCACAAGTTTTCATTTTCTGCTGGCAGGATTTATCTATGTAAAATATGAACAAAATTATTGTTTGTTCCCTACAAGTTTTTTGTTTTTTTTTTTTTTTTTTTTTGTAAGTGAATTTATTTCTGAAACTTGATATTTGATGAAGCAAGAATTTGGGGTTTTTTAACTGGATAATATGACATCTAACAGATAGATCTTTAAAATAGGTTTGTGATGTAGAGATTAAAAACATAAACCCTGCAGTCCATATTCTGTCCCTGCCTAGGCAAAATTCCTCCCAGTGCTAGTGGACCAAAAGCTATGAAAATGAGATCATTTAATGGTATTGCAGAATAATTTGCCATTACAAGGATTGCATTTTTAGGGAGAGATTACCCCAATGCAGCAAATCATTCAGAATAACATTTTAATTAGTATCTTTAAATAAAATCTTAATTAGTAGATTGATTGCAATGAGAGTTCCAATGCAGGAATAATGTGTTGTTTTTGTTTCAATTTTGCTCCCAGTTCCAATTGCCTGATCAAAGAATTTGGGTAAGTTCATTGCTTATATTTTTGATTTAATCATTGTGAAATAAATTGCATCAGAAAAATATAATATGAAAGATAACTTACCACTCAATTATGGAGCATGCCACGCTTTCCTTCAGAGTGTTGTAGCTGTAGCAGATAAATATCTTCTTATGTCAAATTGGCTTTATTTTTCCTTACCTAATCCTGCCGGTTTTATTTGGTGAAGGCAATGGGAGCTTTACCTGAGTGAGGGTTTAAAAATACAGTCTTTGTTTATATTTAACTGAAATTGTTCCAAGACATTTCCTTCAGAGATTACAGTGAAATTTTCAGGCTGAAATCTTGTTAGATTGCAATGGTTATAAATATTTAATCAGCATTCAAGACATTAAAATATAGAGCCTCAGAGGACTTCACGTTTCTATCTTGCATTGACTTCAGTGCGAGTTAGTCACTTTAATAGCTTTGAAGTTTTGAGCTTAATTGCTCATTGCTGTACTTAAAGCAGAAATAAAATAGCCATTTATTTGCCATGTTTGGGTCAAATTTGTCCTGTGTGTATACTTATATCCTCCCCCTTATGTGACCAGGAATTGTGCTTTTAGCACTATGGGATAAATTTGAGCTTGCTCTTCTATTTTTATAAAATGTTATTTTTAATACATCTAAATTGTTCATGAAAATAAAAGAGCCACAGCAACTGCTTTTGCAGATGCAACTCAAATAACACCGTGTTTTGCTCTTACATTGCTGGCTCCTCAGCTGCAACACTGAACCCATAAATACTTGTCCCAGATTTTTCTCAACCTTCGGGCTTTGGAGGAGAGAATTGGAGCCAGCCGGCTGCAGCTCGGGTCCTGACTCACTCTAGTTCATCCCTCACAGTACGACGTGGACTAATTTCACAAGATGAAGCCAGAATTTCGCAAAATGAGATCTGAGGTCTTCATGTACTCTTTCCCACATGCATCTTTGTACGGGGCTAGTGCAGGAACTCTCAAAGGTTCTGCCTTTGCAGACCGGGGCTTAGCCCTGCTCCCCTCTGCATGCCTCATGGCATGCTTCAAATGCACCAATGGACCTTTGCTTTGCATACACGTGGCTTTTAATCCCATTTTCTTCTTGTAAAGCGATGTTTTATGTGCCTGCAAAAGAAGCACTAGGATCCTGAGGTGAACAGAGCTAATCAGGCACCGAGGGACTCCTGTGAGCACCCACAGATGCTGCATGAACTCAACAGATAGGAGGTAGGGTTAGCTGCCAGACTTGGAGAGCACAGAAGGTGGTTCCCAAACATTTCCTTTGCAGTAAAAGGAGTTCAGTGTAGTACATGAAGGGGCCGTGGTAGGATTTGTGACATGGCCCGGGCAACCTTAATTGTTTGCTCTCAGAAAAGTGTCTCTCTTTGGGCATATTTGGGAAGTTGAAAAACCCAGTGCAGCCTATTTCTTCTGTCTGCTTTCCTTGACGTTGGCTTGGCCCGCAAATTTCCATCATCCTGCTTTTTTTGTGAGTGTATGTCTCCTGGCTATTCTAGTGCTTTGATCAGATTTAAAACATAAAGTGCCTACAGCAGGGTGCTGATTCATGGATGAATCTTCATCTTGAGAGATTCAAATATGTCAACCAAGCCTTTCTATCTCAATTCACAGTTGCATGTGCCATATATTTTTCAAGATTATTTCAGATTGGTTTTCGTTGTTTGTCAGAAACTCTGTAGTGCAAATCAATGGGCAACACCCTCTCTTGAATGGATCATGATTTATTTAGTCTGTAGACAACTTCATATCCTTCTGGTCCCATCAAGAGAAGGTTTCTACAAAGAGGCTTTGTAATTATAGTCAGACTTTATTTGCAATAGCCTCATAGAGAATAATTGTAAATAATTAAAATAATTTTACAGATAAAAGAAATTTGGTGAGTGCATTAACAGAGCTTTTATTTCACTGGGCTTACTTTAAGACATGATCCATTCTGTTAGATCAGCTAAATCCCCACCAACTGCATTAATACAAATAGAGTTATTCTGGAACTATAATGCAGATCAGCAGGAGTTTCTCGCTACTGCTTCATAAAGTTCAGCCACGTTTGATAGGTCTCTTGAACGTGAATATAGCTCAGCCAAGTTCCATGGCTAGATGTCCAGATACACACAGTTTCAAGACAACAAATTCACATGTTGTAGACTTTTAGAGAAAGCACTATAACTTGAACTGGGGAGAAAGAAATTCTGAGGTTCAGTAGTTGAGTTTTCAAGATTTCTCCAAATAACACTAGTAAAAATAGAAAGCAAACATTTGAACATTTTTTTTCCCATGAGTTACGGCCATAAAGTCAGTTGTTTTTGCGATAATAGCAATGAAGGAGTTGCGTTTGTAAAACATGAGGTCATGTAATTCATGACATTGTCTGCTAGATTATTTCATATCATCAGGTTATTCTTAAAAAGCAGCAACAACAAACCTTTGCTTTATTTATGCCACTTTTTCTTCTGTTGGTTAATAAATTTTAAGACAAATGTTCAAGGCCCCTGCTGATGATATCTTGCCCGTTGAAATGTTTATAAATACTTGTTTTAGCCGATTATGGTAATGTCTGCATTTTTGAGTCGGAGCTGGGGAATTGCGACTGCATATTAGTTTGCGTCAGTAGGAGGTTAATAGCCTCTCAGGGAGCAGGAGGGAGGTAGGGGAAAGCTGCTTCCTTTTCCAGACATCTGGACGCAGATAGAATCAACAACTCTTATATATGTAAATCAAAAGTTACTGTTCTATATAAAATACTGTCATTCACTGATCTCAGATTAGGAGCAGACATGACTTGTCCATAAGGCAATAGCTGTATGTAAAATATGTAATAGGATCTTCTCGCTCTCCTACCTCCTTGGAGAATGTTCTCCATGGACATGGCAATTATACTAATTCCATCCTTGGGGTCAAGCTATGCCTCCCCCCCTGTGTTCTGTTCAGGGAACACCACAGCCCTTGGGTGCTTGGCTGGGGTGCAGACCCCTCCTGAAAGTGCTACCCAGCAGGTCAAGCCACACATCTGCCTCGCTGATGGTCTCCAGAGACCATGCTCAGACAGACGAGGTGGCCACGAACACTCACCTAACCTCCCAGGAGAATTGCTATTGCTAACAGCTTGCTCCAGGACTTGGGTGGGTTGCCGACCAGTAGCATCTCCACTGTCAACACAGCTCCTATGGAGGCAAGACTTGCTTTGCAATCAGCTGTAATGGTGTTTTGAAGGAGTAAGAGCTACTTTGGTTGTGCTTCAGCTGAAAGAGGGAGTTTCACTGTGCAAGAGGGAAAGTCATCCCCTGGGTTAATAATTAGTCCCCCCCAGAAAAAAAAAACAAACCTTGGGGAAAAAAAGGGTAAGCGTAAATTAGTGATTTTTACAATCATTGAAGATTATCAGTGAGTCCACCTTGGGGTGTCACTGGGATCTGAACTGTGACATCCGTCTGTAAATGACATATGAAGAAGGGTGATCAGGCAAAGAGCAAAGTTTGCAACTGTTTATTGAGACTAGCTAAATCCAAAGCTGACTGTGAAGATTTTGCAGAAGATTCACAGAAAGCTGACTCACCAGGGATTAAAATAGCAATAAAACTCAATGTCAGTAAGTACCCAGTAATACTGAGGCGAAAGTGTGACTCTTAACTCGGTGTCATTCAGGAAAAAGATCTTGAAGTTGATAGTTTTATGAAAATATAATCTGAGTACTTAGCAGAAAGGAATTGAAAACATCATTATGTTATACTGCCTTCAGGTCTCGAATATAGCTGAAGTCCCTCTCAAAAAGGACATAGTAGAAATAGAAAAGACACAGAAAAGTGCAACAATAATGATCAGAGTTAGGGAATAGCTTCCATACAAAAAGAGTCTAAGTAGATTTAGATTTTTTCATCTTGGAAAAGAAATGCCCGAGGGAGCTGTGCCCCAGCTCTGTGAGACCATGAATGGTGAGCAGAACCTGAATGAGAAATGGTTATTCATTAGTTTTAACAATACAAAAAAAAATGAGGGGCACCCAGCTGAATTATCAGGCAAAAGGCTTAGAAGGAACAAAAGCCAGTATCTTTTCATATGCACCTAATTAAATTGGCGAACTCTCCTTGACAAAAATAGAAATGGCTTCGAAAAGGATTTAGCCAAATGAATGGGAGCAGCAGCCACCAATGTCTGTTCAACACCATAATCGAGATGCAACCTCCAATTAAGACTCCTGCACCTCTCGTTGCTGGTGTGTGAGAGAAGACACTGGAGAGAAGGTCTGTCCCCTGCCCACCCTCCTGCACATCCCCTGGGGCCACTGCTTAAAACCAGGGTACCAGCTTCTCAAAAGTGTGCCACAGTTTTATAATTCCTGCTTGGTTTTGGTGCCTGAATTAGTCCTCAGTGCGACAAACCTTGGGTTTCATATTACTCAATATTTTGCAAGTCGACTGATGAGCAGGGGCTGAATATAAAGTAATTGAGAGCTTGTGGGTCTGGGCTGGCAGGGTTTTATGGGACCATGCAGCCCAGGTGCCCATCTTGTGATAGGGAATTGCATCCTGAAGGCCCTGAACACCAGCACACTCTAGGGCTTCTTAAAAAAATGCCCCAATTTTTGTTCTTGTGATCCCTATCTCCGGCAGATAGTAACAGCTATAATTATCCTGACAGTGGTGGAGTGACACTGCCTTGTATCAGCAAAGGCTCATGACCGAGCACTTCCCGTTGTTGCTGGTGCATTTCTTGAAACATATAAATCATACCAGGTAACTACATAGATTGCTCTTTAAAGAAAAAGAAAAAAAAAAAAACAAAAAAAAAAAACAAACCCAAAACCACAATAGTCATTCCTACGGTGAGAAGCATATTTTTGGAAAGTGAGTAATAGTTTAAAATAATTGGAAGTGCTTGTGTTTCCTCTGAATGAGGGATTTAAGATTAGATGCTGATTTCATACCTATTTGGGGACTGATGTAATCCTGGAGGCAGTGTTGGAGGTAACACTGATCTGCAGTGCTGTACGTTAGAGAAGAATCGGTCTTGATTTCTCCTCTGCAAAATCCTGGAAATAAGAACTAAAAAAAATAAGCATGACTAAGCCATTTTAAATGTAAAGGGGAAAATAGTTGCTTTAATATATTACTGTAGGGGACCATGTACATGAGAAATGGTGATCCAAAAATGATTTAAAACCACTAGATAATGAAACTGACTTGAATATTAAATATACATAAATAAAACATTTATTATACTTTTCAGTGCCCTTATTATTCTTCACCATAAATATGTGCTATCATAACCCATGCACTGTCTTGTCACTGCTAATCAGCCCGAAGGCCAAAGGTCATTTTTCATTCAAACCATTTATTTTCTGCAGTTGCAAAATAGATGAATGAATTCTTTCAGGGAACAATTAGAAGGAGTTAAAGACAGTGGAAAGACTATTGTAAAAGCTTTAAGAATCAATTTTGACTAAAGAAAAAGATGAAGTCATATAAAAAGAAATATATGGTAATGTTGAGTTGTATGGGTTGATAATGACATCTCGGTGCTGAGATGGAATTACCTTCTCTCCCAGCAGCATCATCATTACATATCTCATGCCTGTGATCAGTACATGTCAAAATCCTTCATATTGACAAATGTGCTGTCCACTCGCATCTGTGGAGAATGTTTTAGCAGCTGAGTGATTATGAATCAAACCCCAGAGCTTACAGCCCCTACTGCCTCGCAATGCTTTCACATTTGTTGTCTGACAAGTAAATGTATCTTGACTTCCCTCTGAGATTTTTTTTTTTCCTTGACCGTGTTTGATGAAAGACATTTGGCAAATTGGCAGTGGTACCCTGTACATTGCAATTTGTACTCGGCATTAGGAATCTGAGAATGAAATGAGAGGGCAGGCTACAGGCTAAAGAGGAAAAAACCAACAACCCGCAGGCAGAGCTAACCAGCATGTGAATAGTCATTCCAGGAGGCAAACGTGCAATTCTGCTCATTAAAATAAAATTTTTAAAACCCCAACAAATATGCAATTCTTCCCATTAAAATACAATTTTAAAATTCCAATAAGTGGAGCAGTCTCTTACAGACTTTGAAGAATGATCTGTAAAGGTGTTCTCAGCTGAGGAGTGTTCAGCATCTTGTCTTTCATATAATTTCCTCTTTTGTTACAAGCAAGATATTGGACAGGGCTCATGCTGTGCTTTTCATGCTCTGTAGGTGAGATTTTGGGTTTCTTTTTTTCCATTTGTTTGTGGTATTATGAAGAGGCAGATGGCTACTCTCACCTGTCAGTAGGCTCAGCGGCAGTCTTGAACTCTCCAAGTGAAATGTTTGAGGTTTTGGAGCAGTTTTTCATGGTCAGTTCCAGACACCTTAAAGGAAATTATTCTCCAGAAATTATTTAATCTCCATTCCCTGAAAATTACAGACAGCTAAGCAAGAGTGTCAGCATCCCAAAGTACATAGGATTTAGAAACAAATAAAGGTAGAGCAGGAATATTAAGAGGTTGTAGAAAAATAGGAGAGGCATCTAACAGGTAATGTAAATGCATAGCACCAAACCCACCAAAGCTTAGTTTCTCATGGATTTATCTCATAGTCTTTGACTGTGTTGGGCTAGAAGACTGGACTGAATGGTTGGATGTGGCTGGGATATTGATGGAGCCTCTCTGGATCTGGCTTGTTGCAGCCCTTGTTTGAGCCAGAGTATGTATAAGGTTTCCTCTGCAATATTTGTCCTCTCAAGTCTTTAAAAAAAAAAACAAACTGTAAGAATTCAGTTAGTGTTGGGGTTTTCTGTTGATTTGGTTGAAAATAGCCCGTGGCTTCAGTACATGGGATGCATACGCTCAGAGAGCATGACTGCATAAACTGGAATCTTATAGAAGCAGAGGCTTAAACATAAAAAGAAATGAACATGAGCTAATTTAGATTTTGTGTGGAAGCAGCTTTCCATTATAGGGATCAGGACAGGAGTGCTGCAGAGAATGGGCCTTGCAGAGAAGCAGCACCTTGCTTAGCAGTTATAGGCATTATTCCAAGTGGGACAGCATCATGGCCACCACCTTGCCTGATGTGCCCCATAATTTTGGAGACTGCATCTCTGCATTTGCTTTTTTTTTTTTATTATTTTCATTTTTTATTGTTGTTGTTTTTTAGTTTTGTTTGTTGGGTTTTTTTTGTTTGTTTGTTTGGTTTTTTGTTGTTTTTTTTTTTTTTTCTTGGCAGTATATGTTCTTTGTATTTCGGGTTTCCAGTGAGGGTGGAAAGCCGAAGCAGTACTCACCGTGACGGGTTCTCTGCTATCTTCTCTTGCAGATGTCAGCTATAGAGAACATGGCCGAAAAGCTGGAGAGCTTTAGCGCCCTGAAACCAGAGGCCAATGAGCTGATCCAGTCAGTGCCATCCATGTTCAACTTCCGCGCGCCGCCGAGCGCCCTGCCCGAGACCCTGCTACGGAAGGGCAAGGAGCGCTACACCTGCAGGTAGCCTCACGGCCACCCCGCGTTGCCCTCCTGGGCTTCCAAAATCCCCCCTGCTCGGACAGTTGATGGGGACTGCAGCGGGTCTTTCGGGGCTCTTTGTGCCCCACGAAACATGGAAAGCATTTTGCTTTGGGGTTCTTATTTATTAAATTACCGGTGTTACGAAACAGTTTGCCCTGTACCAGCTTGATAAATGAGGTGGAAACTATTACATAAACAATTCTTTTTTCCAAATTTTCTCATCACTTTCATATACACAAGTGTGCTTTCAGTATTGATTTTTTTGATCATAAACTACAGATGTGTTTTTTGCTCAGGCTTCTGGGTTTAATATCCAAAGGGATCAGTGATAAAATACATGACTTATTAGGACTTATGTGTACAGACTTTAAAAAAAAATACAATGAAGATAGTCATTGTACGTGCAACCAAAATGAATGGGAGCTTTGTCAAGGAGAGTAGAATTAGCTGTGTGGCTATTTCGGAGGCTTATACACCAAGTTGTGATAAAATAAATGAGATGTTAAAAGTGTAGGGATGAAATCTTCAAAGTCTTCACGTGGAGCCACTACCACCCTCATTCACTTAAGAGGGTTCTGTGTGTTCTCTGTCCCCATGTAAAAATTGGCTGAATGTCTTTAATTGAACTGGGCCAATTATAACCAGAATATGAATATGTGACTTGAATGAAGGGAGAGGGATCACAATATTTTTTTTTTTTGCCATTATTTTTCCCGTGACATATTATTGAGGTTGGAGAATGGTTTTTAAATTGCATTGTTTAGGTCTCTATATCATCTCCAGAATGCGCAGGCGTTTGACACTGGCATATCGGTTTATCTGATCTTTTTGAAAACATGTCACCTTCTTTCAAGACATGTTGTTATAGAAACATACCTTGATGGATTAGGTCTTTGAGTCTTGTCTGCTCTGATCCTATTCAGTGCACAGAATGATGCCATGTTTGCTGACACACAGAATTGGTTGAAAGGTTTGAAATTTGCTTACAGAGAGGCAGAAATCCAAGGCTTTAATAACAGATTCTCTTGATTCCAAATCTGAATGTGACTGATAATCACCTCGTGAGCTTAGAAATTTGGGGAAATCTTTAAAACTGATATGTTTTTATATATCCCTTGCTTATGCACAAGAAAAGCTGGTCAGTGCCAGCAGTTCCAGTCCCATTCTTGTGTGTGTGTGTCGATCACTTACATTTGCTGAATGCTTTTATTGAAAAGTTGTTACACCAAAGCAATGCCAGTAGTACCATATACTAATGATTCAATTTGAGCTATGCATCCAGTGCAGCTCAAACTGGGACAAAGCCATTGAAGGTTGCACTGTCTTATCAAACATTTTCTGATCACAGATACTGCGGCAAGATTTTCCCAAGATCTGCAAACCTCACACGTCACCTGAGGACGCACACTGGAGAGCAACCCTATAGGTACTGCAACCCCTTACCTGTGTCTGTGGTGTGGTCAAGTGAATAAAGCAAAGGACTGAGTGTTCAACAGCCTCTCTTGGCCAGCTCCAGCACTTGCTCCTTGGCATTGATGACCCAACATTGCGTTTTGGTCTCAAATAGGGCTTTTTGCATTTGATGCTGATACCCAGCATTGGAGCTGCAGAGATAGGGGAAGGTTTTGGTCCTAGCTGGCCCAGTCACTATCCCCAAGTCCTGCCTTTGTCTCGCGGAATAGCTGACACTTTTGAACCAGCATGGTTGAAGTGATTTTCACTTGGGCTCATGGTCACGTTTTCCCTTGCGAAAATGTTTTTATTGTAAGAGCTGTGTGGTGTTATTTGCAGCCTAAAATTGGGTGTTTTATCAATCATCTGATTTCTGAAAGGTCTTGGTTGCAAAGGCATTACTGGTTTTATTTGTTTCTTGGCTAATCTGCATTCTTTATGAGGTCTGCTTAACCAAAGCCCATGTGGGTGTACACTCTTGTTGATAAGCGTATGTATGTGATATTGTATCCAGGACAGTCACATGCAGAAATGTGTATAGAAGCTTCACCTTATTGAAAATGAAAGACTAATTTAAATCAACTGGAAAGAAGCCAGTTCGTGTTCCAGTAAAGCAAATGCACCGATTTCTGCATTTTATGAGCTGTAAAGAACAGAGTAAGCTCATTGTTTGTGAGGAGACAATATGTTTTTTTTTTTTCCTTTCGTCTCTTTAGGAAATGAGATTCACATCTAATTTTATTAAAGGAAGGTCTTGATGCATGTTATACCCGTCTACTACATAAAAGCCACGAGCAATTAGTAACATAATGGACGATTTCAGCATTAAAAAAATTTGACATCATTGACAAGCGTAAGAGAAGCACGGGAGAAGTAAAAGATTGAAAAACTAAAGTGGTGAAGACTGTTGGCTAGTTGCCAGCCAGAGAATTTGGAATAGTTATAGTATGACTTAGTAATGGCTTAAAGAGCAATACAGTAAAGGCTTTAGGGACTCCAAATCACTACAGAGTATGAAAATTGATGCCTCTGGTACCAGAGTGATAGACTAAACTACTCACATTGGCACAGTATTAAAGGTTGGGATTGTTTATTGCTGGTTTTTGTAAGATAACCAAATTTCCTCTGGGATTAGCAATCGAGCAAGCTAATTCCTCAAGAAAAGATTTAATCACACGGTATAATTTAGAATAGGAAAAGAAATAGCCATTTTTACCTTATTTGAGCATTAGAAGAGATCTGTTTCATGTTTTTTTCCAAAAGTATTTAATTGTATTGTATTGGCAGCACATGAAACAATAGAGTTATTGCTTTACTGTTTTCAAACTTCCTAACTTTGCATGCAACAGTTTTAAAAACATGGGAATCAATTAGCCTAGCTAATTTGATGGCTTTAACACTGAAATACTATGCTTAGTCCTAAAGTCAGTATTTAAAATATAAAGCCTAATGTGAATTAAAGCTAAAAAACCCACTGTAGAAGTGATACCTCCATTCCAAGAGCACAGCTCTCCAGTCATTCAGCCAAAACTTATCTTTATTTCAGAGAGGGGTTTGCCTCAGTAGAGACCAAGGAACTGCAGTTGGGTACTGAGGCTGAGCTCAGAAGGTGCTTCATGACTCTTAGGACAAATCTTACATTTCCAGCTACTAACAAACCCTTTTCTACCCACTTGTTTTGATTTTTTTTTCAGATGCAAATACTGTGACAGATCCTTTAGCATATCTTCTAACCTGCAGAGACATGTCCGTAACATCCACAATAAAGAGAAGCCATTCAAGTGTCACTTGTGTGACAGGTGTTTTGGTCAACAAACCAATCTTGACAGACATCTAAAAAAACACGAGAATGGGAACATGTCTGGTATGTATGCCTTTTCCCTTCCTCCCCAGCATGTCCTATGTACCACCAGTGTTCAAATATAGGGACTGCACTTTCACTTTCAATGCTACTGAGTGTCAATAGGCACACGTTGCTCTGTGCCGTCTGCTCTGATGAGTGTGTTTTTGGAAAATATGTAAGTGCCTGAGCTCTGCTGACATTTAAAGTGCTTTGAAAATCCCAGCATAAACTCTACCCTTGTATAACTTAATACTACTGGATGATGTCTTTTCTTTTGGTTTTAATTAAGTCAACCATAGCATTTTGAGACCAGACTTGGGAAAATTGGTTTAATCTCATCTCCGCAATCACTTGGCTCTCAATAGGAGTCCTAGATTTAGAGTCTCAGGAGGCACTCTAAAAGATTTTCTTGGCACCTTCTAAAATATTCCCACTGTCAGGAGCTGAAAAGCGCTAGCTATTATGGAAGTAATGGTTCCTCCCAGGCCCCAAAGCAAATCAGTCACCTCACAGCAGCAGCAAAGGCAGCAGCAGGTAGTGGATGTCATTGGTCTGGTTTAGGTATCTGTGGGGTTTAATGAAAATCCTCTCTGCAGTCTTTTCAGTCTACATTTTGCTCCACTGGAAATAACCAGGTACATGCAGTGAAAGCAGAGCTATCTTTCCCCTGATGCTCAGAGAAAGATGTCTGTCACTGGTCTCTCAGTGCTAATGAACCTGGGTGATTATATCAATGGCTGCTCCATATTTTGAGCAAATCTACATAATTAGTAACTAACATGAAGTTCTGTTTGCTCAGTTCGGCCATTGGTCTAACACAGTTATTGACTGGCGGTCTTGGAGTCGCAAGGGAATGGGAGGGAGATATTGAAAAAGATATTTGGCAAAAGCCATCATAAACCATGGAAATGGCACCCAGCATGCAAGCAGTCGTTTTGGCTGGAAACCACCTTAGCCCATGGATAATAATACTTCCCTTCTAATTACTGTTTTTATGGCCAAAAGCTGATGGATCACTATGACCAACTTTTCCTGGCACACCCATTTCAACCATTGTTTCAATTTCAATTTTGTATAAATGGTTAACTATAGAAAAATTAGAGGAGCAACAACAGAAGTCCTCTGCTTTCCTTTAAGGTACTGCAACATCTTCACCTCACTCAGAACTGGAAAGCACAGGGGCAATCCTAGATGACAAGGAAGACTCTTACTTCACAGAAATTAGGAATTTTATTGGAAACAGCAACCACAACAATCAGTCCCCCCGAAACTCAGAGGAGAGGTGAGTTGCAACTGATCTGCCTTCAAAAGGTGCCACTTTTCCTTTTCCAGATTAAGCCTGATTTTTCACTTTTTATGAAGTCTGGAGCCAGAGTTATTTTGGCAATCTGATTGCTGCTGTGTTCACCTCAATGTTTTATGAAAAGGAACATGTTTATTCCCTCCCCGTCATTCATGAGCATATTCCCAGTGGCAGATGCTGGACAGAAGGTTCATCTATGAACACATTTCTCCTTGTATCAGGAGTTTCAAACTCCCTTCGTCAATTTAAGTCTGTTGAAAAACTCCCTCATTTTACATTGACAGCAGAACAGGTGAATTCTACATCCTGTGGCTAAATGTAGAAAGCCTTATGATTTAAATGCAGTAAAAATGTGTAATTAATAAAGTAGACTAAGCTAAATTCTTGGATCAAATGAAAGTTTCTAAGGGAAAGTTCTTTTCCGTAAGTAACTCAATCCCAAGAAAGATGCTGACTAGCAAAAAGTCCGTGAGGCCGTAGGTAGGTGTTGGTAGTCCGCAGTGAGAGACTTTTTCCTATTAAGATTTATTAAGTATATGAATGTTTCAGTTCTTCTGAAATAACAGAAGAGAGACAACTTCTAAATATTTTCAGCTAATAAAAATACAGCTAAGCACAAAAGGCTGTAGCATGAATATCCACATCAGCTATACATATTTCTTTGAGTTTGGCTTTGCATTATGCATTATTTGTGCTTTTAAATTGGCATTACGTTATCAGCATCAAAAATTTCTTACTGTTGGTGACAAACTTCATCGTCTGCTTAATTTCCAGATGCCTTTGTGAAGGGATGAAAATGGTGGACATAACACAATTTCCACGAAAGTATTGGATTAAGTGATTACATGCATATTCAAATTTCATTCCATCTTGATTGGCAATGAGGACTTAGGTTTTTTTCTTTGCACATCTGGTCTCAACATGTCCTCCTACAGGAAGTCAGCAAAGTGGAAAGGTTGCTGGGTTGTGCAGTGTTTCCTTTCTAAATTTGGCACTTCAGACTGCTCTTGATGGATATTTTATCCCTGGCAAATTGCTGCATTTGAAAGCATAATTAGAGAATCTGTTTTCTTAATCACATGGCTTTTGTTACTTTGGTTGTAGTCCATCTTCCTTTCATTTCTAGCAGCCTCAATTGAGCATAACAAGCAAGTTGGCAGCCCAAACTGTGCTCAACATTTTCTTATTTCTGCCTATTTAAATAAAAGATGATAAAGAGATATTGCTCTGATTATCTTAGAGGGGGGTGGCTGCTTCAGCTCTCCCAACTCTGCATAGTCTCAGATTTTTTGATACTGTGATATAAACAGACCATTCCCTAGCTTATTTTCAAATGCAATACTAAACTTATGACAATCAGATGGAATTTGCTTGGAAAATAGATGAAACTCTATTATGCTTAGGAAAACGATGCGATTGTTGTATAAGAAACCAGCTTTCACTTTTGTATGCTCCATAAGAGAGTACATCTGTTACAACAGCAAGTCAAATGCTAAATACCAAACACGCTGCTAGGACTCATCCTTATCTTGCTCATTTGGTTTTGGTATATTCCATATTGTCCCGCACAGTTTGAAGCACACGGAGTCTAAAGCAAACTGCGGACAATAAAGTTTCCATTTTTATAACTGTATTCCTGGAAGAGTAAGGACCTTTTGCACAATGAGAACAATAGATGAATCAAGGCCTCCGTGCTAAATAACGCAGCGAAGCAGATACACTGGTAGAGTGAATTCATGTGGCTCCACCGAGTTCAGCCCTCTTACACCACTAGTACCTCTGGCCATGCATTTGTTGATGAAATGGTGCCAAATTTCTTTAGCTCTCATTTAATGTGGTGGACATGATGCAGCTGCGGATGCTCAGAGTCCTAAAGGGTTGAGGCCGTTAGCAAACGAGCCCCTACTTCGGTGTGGGGACTATGTCCTTGATAAAATCTCATAGGAAGTAGTTAAGAGAAGTCATTGTGTGAAAGCAAAGGACAACGCAGTAACAGCAGGTAGACCAAATGGTTTTCCATGTGCATATTGCTATAATTACTCATTTAATAAGAATAAATGCACTTAAAATGCTATATGACCTTTCTTTTCATTACTTCTGACCTTTCAAATCAGTTGATAATGTAGTTCAGCGTGGAGGCAATATTTCAGACCACTCTTCAGGTCTTCCGCTGAAGTCCCCTAGGTTCCCAAGTATGTAATCCATACGCTCAGTGAAGTAGTATGGCTTCCAAAGGGGGTGGTAGTGTACAAAATTAATTATGCATGTAATTTTGACTTTAAAACTCTGTATGTGGTATTGGATGTAATTTTTGAAAATGCCGGATCTGATTTTCAGAGTTTCTTGGCCCCTACAGCTTTTGTTAAAAGGCAGTGAGTTGTTTTGCCCAGACTACATATATGATTGGAAACACGAGATGAAATAATGCGTGAGAAAATTTGGAATGAATATCTGAGCATTAGTTTAGCTAGAACAGTAGTTTTAGCAGGATAACAGGAAAATCCCATGCTGATGGTACTATAATGTCCCACTGATTTTTGAGTGGAATTTTCTCCGATACTGCCTAAACGTCTGAAGCTAAACAAGATGTAAATACAGAAATCACTTTATTCTACTGGGACAGATCCTTTTCAGATCTGCCTCCAACAGTCTGCTGGTGAGGAGCTTTCCTAACTGATTTGTGATTATTTCTTGGGTTTGTTTTGGTACTTTCAGAATGAATGGCAGCCACTTTAAGGATGAAAAAGCCATGGTAGCCAGCCAGAACTCGGATTTGCTGGATGACGAAGAGGCAGAAGATGAAGTAATGATGGATGAAGAAGATGAAGAGAGCGAAATTGCAGGGAAGGCAGTCAAAGAGCCTGTTATGAGTGACATGCACGAGGGGACTCCGGAGGAGGATTACGAGGAAACAAGTACTTTGGACATGAACTGCAAAGCTTCCCCTGGCAGGTTGGTTCCTTCCGAGTATTGGTGTGCCCGATATGCAGAATAAAAACAATAAACCATACAAGAGTGCCAGCACCAAACTGTGTGCCGTGGGAACCGGTCCGAAGTAGCCAGCTTCCCAGTTACGATAGCAACATGCGTCTGTGTTTGGGTCAATACCAGCCTTGTTTTCAGTCTCTTCAGCCCTTAAGAGGAAAAATAACTGTGCTCGGGGAGCTATTGTCAGGTTCTGGGTGAGACAGGAAACGTTCATGGGAGAGACGTTATCTGCTCCATAAACTGACCTGGATCTCCTGTAATGGTCTTGTGAAAGGCTGTGGAGACACCAGGAGAGAGACGACCTCTCCCTCCCCTGTTGCCGCTGCCTACCCTCTCCTCTTTAGAAAAGAAAGGGGAATTTCTTTTATTTCAGGATCACAGTTCCACAGGGTGAGGTGGTATATGAATGTAAAAAAGGGGGAAGTTGCTCGGATGTGTAAATCTGAGAAGATGAGGGAATGCAGAGAGGATTGTTTAATTGACGTTAAAACCGCCGTGGTGTTTTTGTAGGTATAAAGAGGAGGAGTATAATAAGACTGGACTTTCGGCTTTGGACCACATAAGGCACTTCACAGATAGCCTCAAAATGAGAAAAATGGAAGAAAATCAATATAGTGAAGCTGAATTGGCAGCTTTCAGTACCTCTCAGCTGCCAGAGGACCTAAAACAACCCTTGTACAGGAAATCCAAATCCCAGGTAAAAGCTTAACTCAGTTAAAAAGTTATTGTCGCCAAATACCCACAGGATTAAACTGTTAGTGTGTGGCAGGCGAGGTTGTTTCAGCTTCGTCAGGCAGGGCTGAGCTCCACGCCCGCAAACCTCAGCCTGCCCCGACCTCCCCCTGCGCTCCCACTGAACCTGGGAGACATGGCAGAGTGCTCTGGTCCCTGATAATGGAGGATTTTCTTCCTTTTTTGCTATTTTTGCTCCTGTTTGCCACCCGCAGAAATGCCGTGATAAGAAATAGTCCCACTCTGCTTTCAGACATCTGGAGTGGTGACACCGATGCCATTGAGTTTAGCTGCAGCCTTGCAGGGATGTGACTTGATCTTCTGGCCGGCTTGGCTTTTTGGTATTTTTTTTATAGTCTGTTGGATGTTACCACCTCTAGGTCCTCAGCATGTTTTTAAAACAGCAATAACTAGACTGATATCCTAGTGCTATTTCTTGATTTTTTTAAAAAACATTAATTACAATGGGTCTTTTTAGCCCCTTTAAAAGATTCCTGTTTAAAAAACTGCAGAATATGCATGTAGGAAAGGTCAGCAAAGGAGAATGTGGTAGTTGGTGAAATACAGGACCAGCCAAGGGATAATGTGATTCCTCAGGCTCTTGAAAAGAGCCTCCTGTGCCAAGAATCTGAAGGCAAAGGAGACTCTGGGACCTTGTCTACTATCAAAGGTTTCTCAGAGCTTCGTGAAGCCAGATGAAAGCAGAAATTATTATTACTATTAGTGAGTCAAAAGTGTCAGTGAAAAGGCTGACAGTGGTTTTACCTAACGCATTTTGTTTTTTTTTTTTTTTTTAAAAGAAGTTGAGAACAGCAGTTGTAGCCTAAATAATGCCCTAACCGCATAGGGGTGGCACGGGTCCAAGCTGGGATCCGCACCACAGGATTGTGACCTCTTTGTCCTTCTTCTTTCCCCATCCAGGCGTATGCGATGATGCTCTCTCTCTCCGACAAGGACTCCCTTCATTCCGCATCCCACAATTCTCCCAATATGTGGCACAGTATGGCGAGAGCCGCTGCAGAATCCAGCGCCATTCAATCCATCAGTCACGTATGACATTGTGAAGTCTTACCAAGAATGGGACCAAGTCCAAACCAGTAGCATGGCTCTTTCATATATGACTATTTAAAAGACTGCTGAGCAGAATGCCTTATAAATCTGCAGGGTCACTCATTTAAAGTCCGGTGACCTTAAACTGAATAATTTTAAAAAGAAAGAAACTATTTATTCTCAATATTTTGTTTTGCACAGCAAAGGCAGCTGCTGACTTCTGGAGGATCAATGCGACTTAAAAAAAAAAAAAAAAAAAAAAAAATTTCAGTGGATTATGTAAACCGGGGCCGGGAAAAAGTGTCTTCCAGTTCACCCGGCTTTGAGGGGCAGGGGCAAAAGGGTTAAGACTGCATTGATACACACATGGGCACTCCTTTAAAGTAGGAACTGAATTGATTTTCTTTTTGTATAAGATAGTTTGACACAGGATTGGGAACAGTTGCTTTTATGTACAAATCTCTTCATTAAAGCTTTATGCATTTTAGCCCTTCAAAGAAAGAAACTAGTTCTATCAAATGCACACTATCCATCGTAAATGTAGAAAGAAGTAACAGGGAATATTTTGTTCTCTCCGTAATTCTTTTGCCTTCTCAACTGCATTGTCAAAAAAAAAGGAAAAACAAGGAAAAAAAAAAAAGAAAAAAAAAAAGAACTCTGAGAAACAATACATAAGAGGCTTGTGTATATTGTAAACTATGAATGTTCACTACTCCAAGAAGCTAAATCATCCAGATAATTCCGTGAAAGCACCGCGTTCATCGACAGCACCACTAGTTCAAATCATTGTAAGGAGATTTTAATTTTTGACAATCATGTCACTATTTTGTTGTATTGTTTCCTTTCCCCCCTACCCTCTAATTTCTTCTTTGTGTTGTGTGTACCATGTATTTATTTGTTGGCAAACGATTGTTTGTTGATTAAAATAGCACTGTTCCTATAACAAACAGCACTGCTCCAGTCCCCCACTGCGTTACGATGTAAGGCACCCATGTACTTCAAAAAAAGTGAGGTGAACTGATCTGTGTATATGGGAGTGCAAAACAGTGTTTGAAATTTTCTTACATTCCTCTTTTATTTTATTTTTGCCTTTTAATTAATGAAATAACTATAGATGCGACTTAGTTTGTTTTGTTTTGTTTGTTTTTTTTTGTAATACAGTAAATTGATTCGATTGTATAAACAGTTATAATTTCTTCATGAAAGCATGATTCTTCTGATTAAAAAACTGTACCCAATATTTTATGCTGGTTGTCTGCGAGCTTGTGTGATGTTATGTTCATGTTAATCCTATTTGTAAGATGAAGTGTTCCAAATTTATGTTTTAAAAAAAATAAATAAATAACAGAAGGTATTCAGTTATTTTTTGGGGTTTTTTTTTTGGCCTTTAGTGAGGGACCAGATTTATTTTTCCTTTTGTTTATAATCTCATTTTGAAATAATCGGCAAGTTGAGGTACTTTCTTTAAATGCTTTGTACAATGTAACTGTTACGCATTTCAGTACATTACTATGGGAGGATCAACTTAAAAAAAAATAAAGAACTACAAAACTGAAGGGATCTTTTATCTTATTGTCTTGTTTTTGTCTAGGTCAGGGCAAAAATGGCATATTTCATCTGCAGTCTGGGGAGTCATGAGGATAAGGGTAACCAGAGTCTGGGTCACTGCAAAGCATCTTGGACTTGGTTGTGCAATTTAGGACCCAATCCAGAGTCTTAGATCTGTCCTTTAAGCTTCAAAGCACTACCTTGGAAAAGAGAAATATTTCACTCATTTTACAGGAGGGGTTGCTGCAAGGTCACCTTTGAATGCTGTTGTGGAGCCTTGAGCTCAGGCTGGTGATGCACCCAGCTGTTTCTCGTGGGGACGATGTTGGGAAGCAACAGCTTGGTTGGCTGATAGCAAAACTTTGACTCACCAGAATTATAAAATCCATAAATGAGAAGCTAAATGGGCCTTCAACTGCATGAAATGAGCCTTTAGGGTCTTAAAATAAAATAAAAAAAAAAAAAATTAGTTTGAGTGTTCCCTTTGAAATCAGGTCCAAAGCTCTGCTTCTTCTGGAGAGCCAGTAGAGTGATGGGAGGTGGGATGTCCAAGAAAAGGCAGTGTTGGCCCAGACAATACACATTTTACTGCTCTTCCATCAGCAGATAGAAGGACTGAAACAGCACCGAAGGGGACCATGGGGATGTCCCTGTCTGCCACGCCCAGCCAAGTTGATATTTGCAGCTACTGCACAGGTCTGTCCTTAAGTTTAGGTGACTCCAAAGAGTGAACGTGGCACACTGTGGAGTCTTTTTTCACAGTGGGACTAAGGATTGCTATCGCAAGATGCAAGAAAGCTGGCACGAGCAAGCAATGAGGGAGCACAGCACTGGTTATCAGTAACTCAGGGCAGTTAGTAGCAAACTGCTTATTAAATTCAGCGGTAAAGGCATATTTAGGGAATCTGACTTGCGGGAGGTTTGGTTAAATCTGGCTCCACTAAAGCCAAAAGTACCTCCAAAGATGGAGGCCTTGTCTCCAGGCCAAAGGCAAGGGGTGCTCCTCTCTCAGCCTGTTTCAGTACACAAAAACCTCTTGTAGATCACCAGATCCTTAAGTTACATTTCAGAATAACCTGTATGTGTCTTTCTTGTCTTCAGCCCAGCCACAGTTTGACTTGTTTTATAACCATCATGTAGCAACAGGGGCATTGTCAGGGATGGATCCAAACCCAGCGAGGACAGGCGTGGGCTGCCTTTGGCTTGCACTTCACGCACAGGTTGATGGCAAGCTGAGACCTACAGGCTGATGGTCTTCATCCAGGAAGCCTAAACCACACCTAAAAAAAAAATAAAATAAAAATCTGGCTGCGCGTTCTTGTACTCACTTCACTGGCCTGAGCCAATGGTCAGGTACATGCAGATAATTGCATAAATAGGCTATTATTTTTAGTGCAGTTGAAGTCACCGTGAAACTTGGTTTTAGGTTTCTGCCAAATACAGAGAACAAATAGATTAATCAAGTCAAGTTTTATCTGCAAACAACTTTCCAGATTGTTTTCCCCTTTAATTTGATGCAATGACAGTTCTTATCAGCTCTGCCCTCACCTGCCCTAGATGAAAGGGATTTGGGGAGGTGGAGAAAGGGTGGGACAGTTTCTCCTGGGTTTAATGTTCTGGGTTACAGTAGCACACTCCCATCATATAACTGTCAGGGAAAGTACTCCTTGAGCTGAGCCCTAGGGTTAGTTTAACCTGAACACAACCAGCTCTATTGACCATCAGGGCGCGGCTGCCACAGCCTCCTTGAATATTCTGCTGATGTTCCCATCTAGAGCCTTGAGCTTTGTATTTTCACATCAAAGTATCCCACCCAGCAGCACTGTCTACAGGGGGGGCAATGAGCAGAGGGGCTGAAATGTATCACAAGGGGTTCTTCAACTCCATGCAGATACTTCACCATGACCTTGATTTTCCTTGCCTTTTCACAGAGACAGAGTTGTTCACCCAGAGGAACAGCTGGAAAACAAACCCAGTTTTTATTAGCAATCTCATCCACCAAATAAAGAAAACTGGATAATTTTTGTCTTTGTGTCATACACTCCTTGATGGACCACACAGATGCACTTGTCCAGAGGCAAACAGATTGCTGAGGACCAATCTTTCTGGCTTTCTACTACAGTGATTTTTTTTTTTTTTTAGGAAAAAAAATGTAAATACTTTTTTTAAAAAACCCTTCAGCTTATTTCAGCATCATCCTACTGTTCACCCCACTGTAGTATTCCATAAGTCAACAAATCATTCCCATGTGATACAGCAGCCTTAGCAGACAAAGGAGCTGAGTATTACCACCTCAATTCCTATTTACACAATCTAACAAAGCACCAGCATGACAAGATGATTAATCAATATTTCACCCTGGCCCAGATCCTCAATACCCCTGCAGGTCCAAGTCACTGTTCCCGTGTCAGCCCTGCTGGTTAATAGCCACATTTGTGGAGTAACGGGAGGGGAAGTTATTATAAAAACATTTGCGAGGCTGGTTTTGCTCAGCGATTCAGTTTGGCCCATTGCTCCATACATGTCTTGAACTTTAAAACTTTCTGTCAGGTCCCTCTTGCTCAGACGTACAGAGAATTGCTGCAAACTCCTGGATTGTTTCAATGTACTCTGCTACGTTCCAGCTACATTAAGTCTCATTTCTGGTTTTGCTGATCGGTCATATAGTGGCGTGAAAAAGCTAGTTTGTTTTAAAAATGCTTCCAGTAATGACTTAAACAAACCAAAAGCATCCAGCACCAAACAGAAGACCCTTTCTCCATGTCAAAGACCACGTACCTTGCCAGGACTCCGGTTATAAGAAAAATGCATTCTGCAGTCTGGCCAAACCCATCTTTACCATCCCCTTGGACGGCTGTGCAGGTGTGTAAGTATACCTAGGCTGTGGCTTCCAATAGCCTGATAATTCATCTTTTGGTTTGATACAGAAAAGGGTACCAGCTTTAGGAAAGGCTCAGCTTTACAATTTAGAGTCACTTAATGAAGTCTGGGGAGAGGGAGAAGGGGAGGACAAAAAATAACAAAAACTAAAAAACAAAACAAAACAACCATATATTTTTTTTTCCCCCCAAATCAGATTCATTTGTTGCTAGAGGAAAAAAATTGTCAGAAAAATTTACTGTTTTCCCAGGATTGAGATTTTAATCAGACTAACGTTGAAATAATCCCTGAAGAGAGGCCTCACTGGCACGCAGTGATTCAGGAACTTGTGGTACGTCCTGCAAGACTGAAGCCTTTTTCCCAAAACGACTGCTTAAATTTTGCTCAGGACCAGTTTCCCCCTGGGTACAGCCATAAACCAGACTGAACACAGATCCCTTTGCCACCACATGCTGGAAGCAGAGCCTCCTTTTTTTTTTTTTTTTTTTTTCATCCAGGAGTGTCTGTATTTTAATGCCAATTGAAGCTATTTATATCTATAAATCTATTCGGGGAAGTTTAGGGAACCTTTTATTATGAAAGGTGCTGTGGAAATATAAAAGTAGTCTTGTATAACATGCTGGGTAGAAGCTTTAGCAGTATCTGCTCTGTCTGTCTGAGTGGAGGGTCTGAAAAAAGACACCTCCAGAAAGCACCCTCCTTCTTCCTGCTTTATTTTAATACTAATTAATTCCAGAAAGGCTAAAGAAATTTGATGAAATGCTACACTTCTAAGAAAAAGTTTGGCCCGGGAGTCTTAAAGCAGGCCTCCCAGCTTGGTAGGGTCTAGTGGGAGAAGAGGGTTAGTGGTCATTTTGATTCTTAAATTATCAGTAATTAAGAAGTTGATTTTCTGGGATTGAGGAAAATTTTAAACAGCTGCTTCTTTCAGGCCTTTACTCCTCTTTTTCATTAGCATATGCTAAGGCAATCTGGAAAATATATTTAGATCTATATTGTGCTATGTCAAGACCTCAGCATCTGTACCTTGGGGCAGATACATGTGAGATAGCTGAGGGTAGATGTGCCAGCATGCACATGTGGAAGTGTTCAATTTGTAATATGATTATAGCCCCAAAACAAAGCCTGCTTGATACCTGTGGCATATTTGTTTCATGGTAAGCGCAGAAAATTCTCAAAAATCGTGTCATGTTTCACATCACCAGCCAACTCAAACTAGAGAAGTAGCGCTTTAATTCCTGGGGAATCTCTTTCAACAGGCACGTGTCAGGCCCAATTAAGGTCCAGGCAGCCTTGCACTAATTGGGTTGAGGTATGCAGCGGCGTAACATGGTCATTTAGCAAAGCAGCCCCTTTGTCCATGCCAGCGCCCACCCTCACGCCAGCCAGTATCTCTTCACAAGGGTGGCCGGCTGAGAAATTCCTGCTAGAAAATCGCCTGGAAGGAGTTAACAACTGGAGTGAGAGTTTTTACTAGAGGTGGATAAGACAGCTCAGCCTTCTCAGCCGGCAGCTCACCACGTGGCCTCCGGCACTAAAGTTACCATCACAGGAGACAAAGGACCAAGAGCTGCATCTTCTGCCCATGTAAAGCAAACCACGGCAGGAGCATTCTCCAAGGATGCTCTCTTGTCTCATCCATGGGTCTTTCGCCACTCACAAAATAAAGAGATTTTTCTTACATATGAAATGCTAATACACTAGAGAATACACTAGAGGAAAAAAATAAAGCCTTGAGCTGAGATATAGACATGAATTTCAGTGTTCAACCCCTCCTGAATTTCTGCTGGATTTGTGTGAAAATCCCAACAAACTCAGTTTCAGGTCATCCATGATCCAAATGAAAGTGAAACATTGGAGAACAGAGACTAACATTCTTTATTCAAAACTGATTTTTACAAACATTGTGATGATTTAGAACTTTCTAATTATGGAACTGGGTGATTTACTATACTCAACTCTTTCACAGAATCATCGAACAGTTTGGGTCGGAAGGGGCCTTTTAAACATCATCCAGTCCAACCCCTCCCTGCAATGAGCAGGGACATCTTCAACTAGATCAGGTTGCTCAAAGCCCCGTCCAACCTGATTCTGAATATTTCCAGGGATGGGGCATCTACCACCTCTCTGAGCAACCGGCTCCAGTGTTTCACCACCCTCATTGTAAAAAATTTCCTCCTTATATCTAGTCTGAATTTATCCTCTTTAAGTTTAAAACCATTACCCCTTGTCCTATCACAACAGTCTGTACTAAAAAGTCTGTCCCCTTTCTTCTTTGCTGCTAGGCCTTTTGGGCACCTGTCTGGTGTGTCTTCTCTCGAATTCATCCATAGTCTAAGCATGGCCAGGGATCTTGTCTAGCACCCAGCCTCTCCTGGCTCATGTCTTAAAGGAGGATAATCTTTACCACCCTTGAACCAACATGATGTCTTTGAATGCTAACAGTGCCTACCTACCCCTTCTCGGGAGGGGACGCCCAGAGATGTGAAGTCCAGTCGGCTATAATCACAACCGTGTAATAAAAATTTAGTTCAGAAGGATCCACAGACCCTCTGCTCTGTGTAACCGCAAGCCACAAAACACTTTGCAATCCACTGTAACGAAGTAAAGACCTTTATTACATTTAGACTTGATTCCCTGGTACTCTTTTTGGAAGCAGTTCTGCTGTTTTTATTACTTAAGAGCTATTAAAACCTTAACCACTGCATGGAGCAACTCACTCCAGCTTTACACTCATCCATAAAAACTTTGAATGGGAGATCAAGAACTACTTTTTGGACCTAACACCCCGTCAGCTGAGGAATGCCAGAATTAGGTCTGAATTTGTCCCTGTCCCGGCTGAGCATACAGACCAGGCTGAGAGATGCTGAAGGGTGGAAGTATGACTTGTAACTGAATTTTCCCCATACTTTTCTTCACTGCTTGCAGGGAAGGCCAGAGAGTGGGAAGCCGCAGTGACCTGACCTTGCCCTTGTGTCAGTCATAAGCCAAGCTGTGCACATGCCACCCTCTGTTAGCTTAGGAAGGAGCAAACTTGAAAGGAAAGTCACTGTATGAAGAAGTAAGGAAAGCAGGAACAGGGACTGGGGTAAGTCCCCCCCCAAGAAAAACCCAAGAAAAATCCTGAACCAGACTAAATTTGTCATGGTGCTGGGGGAGATGAAGCATGCATGGGTAATCAGCAGGATGGCAGAGTGGCATAGGACCAGCTCAGTCACCTCTCCAAAAAATCCTCCTCTGAAGCACGAGTGCAAAACCAAACCAACTTGACATGGTGTAATGGAAATAGCACCGGCCAAAAACTTCTATAAGGGAACTCCCTATGTTGCTCTTTATGTTGCTCAGATACTGGTGGTGTGTGTAATACAGAAGCTAGCTCAAAGCCTCTCATTATTTTCACTTTTTTTTTTTTTTTTTTTTTATTATAGAGTTGAAAAATCTGGCTTTCTCAGCTCACTACTAGTTCCAAAGCATAACTTCCTCCTCCTCCACTCTGCCACTGAATTTTTAATATTTCCTCTTTGGAAAATGTCAGGAGTCTCAGCAGGGTGTGGATTTCTTCTCTAATACAGCTCTGCCGGGGGTGAGCAAGTCTGGGGTGTCTTAG
Source organism: Tyto alba (assembly GCF_018691265.1). Classification (NCBI taxonomy): domain Eukaryota; kingdom Metazoa; phylum Chordata; class Aves; order Strigiformes; family Tytonidae; genus Tyto; species Tyto alba. The sequence goes on along the minus strand of NW_024881262.1, from coordinate 5,554,405 downwards.
GGCAGCACTTTGACCTTGTAAAGTATATTCTAGCTGGTCTCTCCCCAGAAAAAGGAAAAAAAAAAAAAAAAAAAAAAAAAGGCATTACTTCCAAAACCTGAGGAACCAGCCTCATAAATTATCCTTTTATAATGTTTCTTCATTTCAGCTGAAACAATGATCCCGGTACATTTTCTTTTAAACTTTGTCTCCCAGTCCAAATGGCCACCTACTTTGTTGTCCAAATTTCTCGCGCAGTTCGAATCCTACAATGTGTAATCTCAGTAGGGTTATCAGTTATGTCATGCATTATACAGCCTCCAATCAGCGTAGTGGGAAACAACATTTTCATTTAATACCAGGAGAAACAGTGGAAGTCAGCGATTGATACCAACACAATGATGGGAAAAAGTGTCCAGAGGTGCTACTCACATAATCTCACTTTACAACATCTTGAAAATTCAATAGAAAGGATTTAGCTAACAATACCAGAATGACATACCACTGATTATTGTTCCTAAAGCTCTTAACAATAAGAAAGCTCTCTAAATATATCTCAACAAAAAACATATAACAGTTTGTTTCTTTTTTTTTTTTTTTTTTTTTCTCAAAGCACATAATATTAGTCAACAATTGTTGTGTGATGTGAGCCCATTAGGGCTGTTGGCTGGTAATGTTCTGGGAAATGAGCTCTTGAAAGATCTTTTTTCTTTTTTAAACATGCTTAACAATTGTATCTTAAAACAATCCTGGAATCATTAAGTATCTACAGACTGCAAGGACCCACTCTAACTTATTTTCTTAAGACTGAAGTAAGAACTAACTACCCTTGAATTTTAGTCACTTGCTTTGAAATTCAGCCGTGAGAAGTAATTTTTAGCTCAGACCAGAAACCAGAACCTTTTTAGGGACCAACTGTTTCTGGTTAAGCCTCTGGTCTCTGCATGGTTAGGTGAGTTCTCCAAATGACAGGTGAGCACTTTTCTGGTTAATCTCTCCCCAGCAGCCAGAGTTCCCAGTTTAACATGACTTTACCAAAGGGTTAAACTGCATTTAAAGTGACCATTAAATACACCACGACATTTCCCTCCGAAGGAAAGTTAAAATAGGCATATATGCTGCTAAACCCACACTTTAGAGGTTGAGCTAGCAACCACTTAGTACCCAGTGTCTACTACAGAAGAGTCCTGAAAATAATTAATTGTTCAGCACCCTCCAAGAGCAGCACCCACCTTTCCGGCCGTTCCTGCTAACACTAAAGCACATAAATGAAGCCACATATGGGAGTAAAATCCTTCCCTTTCTTTGCAGCGTCAGGCCTATAGCTATGTGTCATTACTATGTTATTGTACAAATCTTTCGGGGTGTATGGCCATCCAGAAACTCTTTGGTAAATATATAATAATAATTTAAATTCCTTTGATATTGTTTACATTTCAAAAGCAAACTGAACCCTTATATGTTGCATAGATCTTCAATGCATTTATAGTATTAAAAGGCCAATGAAAGATCCCTAAAAATCATTAACTGAAGTAAACATTGAATCACATTACTGAGTCAACAGCAGAGAATTTTTGAATGAAATAAATGTGTCGTGCTTGAGGATATTGCATGAAATATCCACTGGATTTTCTTTTATTGCATGCTCTTAATCTCTCTGTTTATTATTGAAGTGATTAATAAGCAATTCCTAAAACAGATCCAGAAGGTGTCTTTAGCAGATTGACTGTCAGCCCACACCATCAAAATATGTTTTCCACCAGCCTTTTGCAATCCTAGCTTGATTTCACCTTAAACATTTTTTGGAATGATTATTTTTGTTCTCTGAACTTAGACATTAGTTGTATAGATTCAGCTAAGATTTGTTTGCTGTCGATATAAACAGCATTTACTGGGTACAAGATATATCAGAAGGAAGAATTTTAACCTCTGAAAACATTTTAGGAGGATCAAATGAATGGAGAGAGAAAACATTGTGAAAATCTGACTTGAGCACTGGCGGCTTGGCACTGCTTTCCCCACGGCACCACCACATGGTGTTTGTTATTGTCCGTCAATAAATCCAAAATTTATTTAGAGAAATAGACCTATTCTGTTCTTCACTTGGAGATTTTTTTTTCCCCTTCCCCACTAAACAGTATGTGAGATCTGAAAAGCACCTTCTTGTACACTTTGGGGCACCTGGTATCAAACCAACTGCCTGATCTCTGCCAGTTGAATATATTGACATAAACCTTTTTATTAACTATTAAATATTAAGTATTAATAAAGTTTTTGTTTTCTTAACCTTTCTCTAATATTTAAGTATAGACTTAAGTAGCAGTATTACTCTACACAGTAACCTGAACATAGCATCAGCTAAAGTGGGAGTTGACTCTTCCAAAGGCAGGGCTGGAAATACTCCTGGACTTGACATAGTTTCAAACTCGGCTTTGCACATTTTGCTGCTTTTCACTCCTCCCTGAGTTTATATACTTACACTACTTTTATATCAATATTGCTTATAATAATATATAAGTGTTGCATATAATTGCATATATACTTATGCAATTTAGAGGTAGCATTTATTGCTCACCAAAGGGATGGCGGCAACCTCAATGGCTGTGATTAACCCTGGGAATAAGGATATGACTTAAAATTACCCTTGGCTGAAAGGTGTGGGGTTCCACGCACCTGTACCCGGGTGGGGTGTGTGTGTCCCCCGCACCGGGGTCAGCACAGACCAACACATGGCAGAGCTGGTGGTTCTTGTTTGTTGTTGTTGGTTGGTTTTGAAGTCAAGTCATAGGAAACCACTTGAATGACTGGAGCCAGAGCGTCTCTGCAAGGGGCAGCCAAATACAAAAAAGCACACAGGGCTATATTGGCGTTTAATTACTCTGTTGTTTTTAAAAATGTTTTTTTTTTATTCCTGCTGAAAGGCTCCAACTCAACAGCACCAGAGAGCAGGGGTGGTGTTGCCAGAGGCTTCTCACTGGGGGCTAGGTGCCTTTGAGGACGTGGGGCAAAGCACCAAATTCCCTTTACAAACCTTTTAGCCTTAGGCACCTTCTCCCTCCTCCTCCTCTCAGCAGAAAACTTTCCCAAACCCAGTCCTAGGAGCAAAAAGTCTCTCCCCTCTAAGGGATGGAGCCTGACAAGGACACCCCACAGCTGAAACCAAAGAGCCAAAGCACTTTTGCTGAGGGTATTTACCGCACGATGCGGGGCATTGCCCACGCCCCTGCCTGCCAGGGGGGACACAACAGCCACCCCAGCCTCGCTGCAGCATAGCCGGGGCACATGTCTAGAGGTGTGCAAGTCACCAGCAGCGCTGGCAGTGGCAGCAGGACGGGATTGAGCCTCGGAGATCACAGCCCTCGGCCAGGCACGCTGCCTCGGACCCGCGCCCGCGCTGCAGCCTGGGAGCCGCTCTTACATGTCTGCAAAAATATGTACCCCAGTGACCACACAAGTAAACATGTGCCTCGTGAACTACATGATTCATATGTGATCTGAGGTTTCTAGGAGCAGAGCATTTTTTTAATACTATTCGGAATATTTGAAAGCACTGTCCAGGAACATGAAGCCTCTATGTAAATGATCTCCCATTATTTACTCTATGTATGCCTTCTTTTTATAGCTTACCCCAAACCTTGTAGTAAAAACTGGCACAAGTTCTTTGAAAACAAAGGTATAACCTTAACTGAGGTTTTCATGTCGCTGGGACTGCTGCAATTCTCCGCAGGAGCATCAGAAATGTGCCCCGGAGGGGACGGTGGCCGGCGATGGACGGGTCGGCCCTGCCTCCCCGCAGACCCTCTCCCCGTGCCTGCTTGTACACACAACATTTCTTGTCTGTATCAATGTATCTAACATGTGAGAAATAAAGTGTGGAAAACTTATTTCAGCTGCATTTCATGGGCAGACTCTTTGATCAGCCGATGCCTGAGTATTATTCAGCACACAGGAAAATGGACAACTTAGGTAAAGAGCTAGCCGCCACTAAATGGCTGTCGACGTTGCCAGCAGTCATTAGGCAGCCTTTGGCTTTGAACAAGAATATCATAAGCCAGGGGACAAACTCCCCTTTTCCCTGCACCCGGGCAATTTTTCTCAGCTACCATCCCGATGCACCAAACCATGGCTAAACCTCGCAGCAACTTGTGACTCAAAACAAGTAGCGAGGGTTTAGTTAACCCTGGCTTGCATTCCTGACTCCAATTTTGTTTAAAGAGTGTAAGGCGAGGAGGGAATCCTGCAAAGGGTTTCTCTTAACAGTCAGTGATGTATTTTCCTTTGCAGACCAGCCCAAAGCCCTCCCAGCCCTAATTGCCGGGTGCTCTCTCGTGGCTGCTCAGGGAAGTGCTCACGGTCCCTCCTACAGCTCAGACCAGACTTTCTTCAAAACAAATTAAAGAAAAGGGCCCATTGCCAACTGGAACTAACTCTGGATGACTATAAAGTCCCCAGTAAGAGGACACTTTACAGCCCACTACCCAAGCACCGGGCTACTGCATCTCCTTGCTGGGCTGGTGTTGGGGAACAAACTCAGAATTTTACCTAATCATTGCCTGTTTGGGTAGCCAAGAAACAAGTAGGAGCTAAACTAGGTCTTACTGGGCAGAGTGATGACCTCCCTGTGCTGGCAGCAAGTTTCTCTCCATTAGCTGGTAGCTACTGTAGTGATTCTGAAATTCCGCTTCACCTTTTTTTTTAGTATACATTAGTATGTGGAGCATAATACATGAGCCAGACCTGAACAGTGTGGAAAGGCTGTCTTGATTCATTGCGCTCATATGATTTTGGCTGCAGTAAATTCACTCTCCTGCTACAGCATGCAATTTGAGGGTTTATTGAATACCGGCACAAACAGAGGGGAATCATCAAAGTCTAGATAATTGCAGGGCTCTTTTTGCTTCCGCTGTCATTGCTTTACCAGCTATTGTCTCACTGCTTGGGAAAGCTCAGCCAAATACCTCTCATAAGAAATAAAATATTAAAAAAGTAAATTTTATTCCTTCGTCTATTTCTTTTCCTTGTGGTAGGACTTACTCTTATGCACGATTCTTTACAGTCTCCAGGAAGTTTTTGGTTTCTTCTCCTATTTCACTATCCCTTTATTCAGGGCTGTCTCTGAAAAATGTTATAAAAGATCCCATCCTTTTTTTTGTTAGCACCCAAGCTCTTTTTCGCTTTCTGTGAGAGATGGAAACCTAACACCTCTTCTTCAGAAGAGGAGTTTGGCCTGTGAAATCCCTGGAGAAGCTTTCTGTTCACCTTAGCGAGCATGAGACGGGCCACTGGGAGAGCGCCTTCGTTCCTCAGCCTTCTCCTACCATTTGTCTTCCCTGCTATCCCCACATCTCAGTTCCTCTAAAAATTACCCAGAGATCTTTGGCCATTTCAGAAAAGACAACTGCTCCATCACAGTCGAAATCTGAGCTCACACATATGGTTGAAGTTAAGCTAAGGTCTTCTTCCCAGAAATGCTTTGTGAAGTTCTTCTCCAGGCAAGTCTTTTCCAGTAAGATAGTGTCTCCTTGCCTGCTATTTTGCTTAGTCTCGCTTTCTTTTATCTTCCTTGTCGAACTTAAATGTCACCATTCACTGCTAGCAGATGTGGTTTGGGATTCCTACATTCTTTTATGCCTTTATTTCAGTGCTTTCATCACAGCTTCTCTTTCAGCTAGGTGAATCAAAGGCCTTTCCATAGTCCAGTCAATGCAAGCTATACATGATGGCTTGTTTTATTTGGCAATCTTCTCCAGTATGTGATTCATTGTCTGCAGGTGATTCATAGTTAGGAAATTACTTCTGAACCCTGCCAGTGCTTGTGGTTGATTAAAGTTCAGAAGTCCCTGTAGTCTGTTCACCGGCGCTTTTTTGTCAACTCAAATATTTGTGTGCAGTATAGAACAGTAAAAAGTGGATGTGCTATTGACATGAGCAATTTACTTGAATGTTTGCATCTTTAGAAAGTTCTACCAAAATCTCTAGAACTGGCATGAAACTGTTTCACAATGTCTGACTAAATGAATCACGTTTTACAAATAAATATCTGTCAAATTGTTCAATTACTCGAGATCCAGTCATTAAGCAATAAAATAAAGCAGTAAATAGGAGACATCTGCTGCAAAGTGCTACAGAAACATAAGCATCTTTCTCAAGTTACCTTCTTTGCATTTTGGTATAATGATTCACCAAAAAATGTCTTACCCAAGGCAATCAAATATCAGAAAATTGTCCCCCACAAAACAATATTGGCATAGCATGGTACCTTACCCAAAGCAAATAGAGCTTAACATCTCAGTGGAGGCTACCTAGGACCTAAAAGGAGAAGACTGATCAGTTGACGTGCTGCAGCATTATTAGGTGAGATGTGATGGTTCAGAATACTGAAACCTTGAAAGAAAAATAGTATTGGAAGTCATTGCTTCTGATCTTGAATTGATTTTTTAAAGATGTAAATGCTGCCCTTCCTTTGAAAGATAATATTTCCCATAATGGCTGAGAGAGAACTCAACTTTCTCTTTACATCAGCGGTGCTTTACATCAGAGCTTGTAGGAATAACATTAAAACTAAAGCATGGATGGTCAAGGGGTTTAAACACCGAGTCTTTAAGGACTGACTGGTCAAATCTATTGTGGCAGTAACTGAATACCAAAGGTTGGCAACTTTTGGGTAGCTGCTGTCAGACCGAAGAGGGGATAACAGCTCATTTTGGTCAGGCACATCTCCACATCAGGTCTGCCACTTTCCCCAGAAGGAAGAGGGGCTTTTTGGCAGCATCAGCCTACAGTGTTGGCCTAGAAAATGGTATTTCCAAGAATATAAATTAATTAAAATACCTTTTGGAAAGGCACTCAGATAACAGCAAATTTAAGGAGTTGTAGCCTCTTCCATTTGCTTTCAGGCAGCTCAGGCTCGTTGCTTCATCTAAAGTGTCAGTTTGCAGAGCAGTGCTTGATTCACATTTCTTTGAAAAAGAAAATATTTTTAAAACTTATCTTGATAGTTATAGAATTTCCTGTGAAAGATACATTTTTCTTGCCAAAAGATTCCTACAATGCTCAAGTAGCACTTCAAAAACGGTAAAGCTGGAATGACACTTGCATATTTTACTGGTAATGGAGCATAGTAAAAACAGAAATGGAAAGAATACTCAAGTATCCAAAGCTGCATTATCACAGAAGTATCAGCTTCTTTCAGACCTTTTTCTGCATAACATTTCAGCACCAGCAGCTCTATCTATAACTTGGCTCACGGATTATGTTTAAAATTGGAATTGCATGCATTAAACCCATACCGTATGAAGGTTTCTGTGTATAATTCAAATTTATTTTCTAAACAGACACCCTCTCACTTCTCTGTTCTTCAGGGTGCAACAGCTTCTCTGTACATACCTCCACTTACAGGACTGGGTGGGTTTTGCCAAAAATGCGGTTTCAAATACCTGTTTAGTGATTTTAATTACTTTCCACAGCTCTCAGAAGCCTGCGAAGCTCCAGCAAGTGCAGTGTGTGTTTTAAACCTTCTCCTAATATCCTTGTTTAGACAAATATTTTTGCCAAGTTCAAGTTGTCTCAGGAGCATTTGGATCAGAAGTGGTTAAAAAAGCACATCCCCTAGGATTTGACTGAGTACAATTGGCAACAATTTAGTATGAACATAGGGACATCATGAAATGCAAAAAAAAAAAAAAAAAAAAAAAATCTTCCTCAAAACGGGAGGTTAAGACGTCAGTTCTCCATCTCATCCAAGGAATTGCATCCAGTGCAATTTAAATAAAGATGTTGAACAACTAGCTGCTGAACGTTTCGCTTGTAGCCACCCTTTAAACCTGTCTCAGAAGACATAGAAATGCTCCTGCTTAGGCATGATTTTCCAAAAGCCATCAGCTCCTTTCTGCTGGCTGCCATGTGTGTTTGCAAGTCTCGCTGGCTCAGCAGACCTCCAGGTTAGATTTGCCCACTGAGATCGGCCTACAACACTCCTCTTTTATAAAAAAACTACAAGCAACAACAATGAATTTGGCATTTTATTCATACGCGGTACTCAGCTTTGAATTCCTGCCTCATTTAGCCAAAGATATTTGGCTTGGTCACTCTTCCTCTTTGATAGCTTAGATATCGGTACACTTTGCCTCTATGTAACATGTGCTTTTTATTTTAGGCTATGCAAAAACTATGTCATGTCATTAGGGAAAATATAGACCCCAGCATCCTAGGATAAAAAGGATGGTAGTCAATTCAAATTGGTGTCCACTCATCCATGACAAGTGCATGCACATCTAACTGGTAAGTGTATTTATTTCCAGTGTTTCTCTATAGTTCAGATGTCAAGAGCAGCACAAAATCCACCATGAGTGGCAGAAGGACTTCCATGCGAAGTTACGCCTCTGACTTATCTATTTCTCAACTATCCTTCTAATTAACCTGAAAATGTCTAAACCAACTAATGTGTCTTTAAAGTAGGACTCAAAAGACAAAGCACACATAGTGACAAAACACAAAACTAATGTGCTTTTGCCTTTCTTCTGAAAGAAAAAGCAGTGTCAGTACAAAACTCCAGTGTTCCTAGTTATGACAGAGGGACACATCACACATGGAAGGGAGAGAGGAGGTAGAACGATGACTTTCTGAAATAATACCCCATGATTGTGTGTCACACTCAATTACACACAAGGAAACGTGAGTGGAATTGCACATGCAGACAAATGCCTCTAGAGCTGATGCCCACGTGCGTCCCGGCTGCCCGGCCGTCAGAAAACAGCGGGGAGGTTAACGGCACCAGGAGCTGACCAGTCCCACTGGCACGTTTTTAGGACACACAAAAAAAGTTTAAAGCAAACAATGAGCACAAAGCACTAACGTGGTGAGACCCCTTGTTGAAAGCCTGGAGAGACTCCTTGGAAACAACAACTCATTTTCAGAATCATTTACAAATGCTGCCCCATCTGTAAACACAAGAAACATCCTTAATATAAACAGTGTCCCTCGCTCTGAAAGTGCAAGGAGAAATGAACAGGAAGCAAGGCAGCAGAAGGAGGAATAAATCAATGACAGACTTTTATGAAACAAGACATCTTGGTCCTCATGCATATACTCACACACCAAAATCGCTTATTAACTCCACATGGATCAAGCAAACTCTTTGGAAAAGAGAGCCTAAAGAGATGAGGAACATGAAAGGAGCATCTAGAAACAGATGGGACATAACGTTTTCAATAAACCCGAACATAGATGGGAATCTCACATAGCAGCAGCTAAACTACCTCGTGCTGTGAGCCCATCAAATTTCACAAGCTTAACAACATTGGGCTGAATCTATACATGTGGATGAGAATTTGCAGAGGATAAATCTAGCATGTTATTTGAAGCTGATGAGCTGTGTGGCTCAGCAGTAGGGACACTTCCTCCAGGTTAATACAAGGTACCCATGTAGCACGTCACTGCAAGCAACAGCTTCTCAATGTGCTTTGAAAGTGAAAGTATAATAATTCATCAATATATCTTGCCTAGTCTATGGTTAATTAATTGAGCTGGCAACTCCTTTTCCCTAAGTGGTGACTGGGCCAGAAATTCTTGTTCCAGGCCCGGATCTGGACTTCACTTTAAACAAAATTTTAAAAAACATCCCCAAAGTCTGGTAGTATTCCATAGTTATTATCTGGGTTATAGGAAGACCTACAGGTCCAAAAATAAGACTACAGTCAATATGTTCAGCTCTGTACAGCTATCATGTAATTCTTCTTGCCTTGAAGAATTTACAGTAAAAATGGGCAGAAATGATCAGAAATTTAAACAAAGGCAATTAGCAACACAGAGAATAAACCCGCAGTTCCTTGGTACCCCACATACTGTCCTGACCACACTGCCTGTTCATCTTCAGCTTTTTAACACCTTCTAATGACCACTGAAGGTTATTTTTCAATTAATAGCTGCCGTGGTACTGAGGAATACAAGTATTCCCCACGATAGAGAGGAAAAGCAATCTTGATTGCAGAGAGAAAATGCCCAAAGGTGCAATCAGATTTCCCATTAAAAAGCTTTGTGTATCTTCAGATCTGATGAGACACTAATAACCACCAATTAAACCTGACACAACAGATAATAAAAATCGATAGCTATCTCTAATACGTAACAGCGCCTACAACCTAATTACCTTAACACATTTACCCTTACTGTGAGGCTGGTGATTCATGACCAATCATTCCACTGATCTCCATCAGGCGTTTGATAAAAAGCACCTTTGAGGAAAACTTGCACTTTACAGGAATGCTCTATTAGGCTACGGATTAAGAAAGGAAATTAGTACCTAGGGTCAAATTGTTTTGGTACTATTTACATTGGAAAGGGGCTCCCTGATTTATATCTCTATAAATATTATCTCCTCACTAGGTGCCAGCTGCCAGTGCTGGGCCAGGCTGGAGTGCGTAGGGTGTAAATCAGGACAGGACACGGTGTGTCTTCTGCGTCTGGGCCTGGTGAGACCACTTGAAGGGCAGGTCCCTGTGGGAAAGCATGCTGTGATGGTGCGACCTCCCTGGGAGCCACCCCTGGTGATGTGAGTGGAGGTGTAAGTTGTGATGCAAGATCTTAATTTCTGGCTCCAGGAAATTTGAGGCAGAAACATAAGCCCAGAAAGGAGCATCATGGGCACAGAAAGTGGGACACATATGATACACACTTATAAATACTGGGTCTCCCTTTCAGCTCAACAGTGCACATGCATTAAGGGATATCCCAGTAATTTGTAAACACTCCTTTAAATGGTAGCAGCAGCCACCTGCCTGACTTGGGGCAGGATTTATTTAGAGGACACCTCACACTTTTCCCCAAGTCCTTACAAATTGGGCTGTGCTCAGGAAGATGGATTTTCCCCAGCCTTTATCAGACATTATCAGCCCTTACCATGAAGTCCTGAAAATTACTCACAGCCCGGGTCGGTCCTGCCTTTCCATCTCTTTAAGTGTCGCGAGGTCAGTCCCAATGGGTGAACGAGAGATCAGCGTGGTGCTGGGCATGCCCTTCCTCCTCCAAAAGGTCTTCAGGATCCACCTTGTCACCCCACATCTCTCTGGGGCACAAGGTGGTTGGACTCAATGATCTTAAAGGTCTTTTCCAATCTAAATAATTCTATGATTTGAAGGTGGTGTCGGTGATTCCATCACTGTTTTTTTTGCTGTGATCTCATACAGTCTTGACTCATCCAACAGGGAAAAGGCAATGCCAAAGCAAAGACCCCTCCCACATTCAACTCAGTGCTGAGTTGCTGCCATGGGGGATTCCCAGCAGAGACACTGCTTGGATCACCAGAACACCTCCAAGGATTTTTTTGTGAAGTATCTTGGTTAGGTCAGCAGTGGCTCTGCAGTGCACAGCCATTTGCAGGAGGCATTTGGGAGAAAGAGCATGAATTGTGTACTCTATGTTTCTGAAGAAGACCTGTGCAGGTTAGACTCAAGGATATTTTTGACAAAAGATGGCACAGCAGAAATATTTCAAAGAGGAAATCTTGATCATTACATACAGCGTTATTCTCCTAGTCCAAGTGTTAGCAGGATTTATTCCTTCAACTGTTGCTGCAACTGTTAGTCCTACCCAGTCATCAAATACTGTTTTTTTGGAAGAGCTAAGGGTCTTTCATAGTAAATAAATATAAGTATCCTCATTTTTCTATTGGAGAAACAGACAGAGAGCAAAGACTTTATCTTCCCAAGATCCCAGCCTGAAATGTCCATACTGGAAAACCATGGTGCTCAGAAAAAAAAAAAAAAAAAAAAAAAAAAAAAAAAGATACAGGATCTAAGAAAGCTTCAACTGTTTTATAGAAACATTTACGCACATCAAAACATTTCATCCCAGACCACTGCCACTGCAGGTAGCTGCTAATTAAAATCTGGTGTGCTGTGGCTACTGTCTTTAAAACTCTGGCCAGCATATGTTTTATTTCTCTTCATTTTTTGCTTTTAGCTTCTGAGCTTGTCTGATGATATTTTCAAAATTCAGGTTTATGTTTAAAGATTGAGTTTAATAAGCTTGTACGATATATAAAAAGATTATAATTTATTATTTAAAAAGTTTCCTGACAAGATGTCTACAAGAAACATGACCCAAACCACACTGCCTTGTAATAATACCTCTTAAAAATTCCTGACCTCCCACTAAACACTCCTGCAGACTTCCCTGATTCAGTCCTTGCTGAATATCTCATATATGTCCCCTATAACATTACACAGGAGGAAATGAAACGGGAAAGTCATCAGCTCAGACAGACAAACGATGGCAATTATCTAGCGCCGTGTTATTTTCTCTAAGTATTGACAAAACACACTTTTTCTGGCAGTGAAGGGCTGGAGGCTCACACAAACAGTTTTGGGTCCCTTGCATCATTTGGCGCATCTTCCCCCCTTCTTAATCATGGGCTGCAAAGAACATGGTGCAATGGAAAAAGAGAGATGACACCAGCTGCTCCGGCCTGTACAGGGTACAGTGAGCACAGGCTTGAGCTGTACAGCTGTGGGAACTAGAGGCGTGAGAGGTCCAGGGGTGAGAGGTCCAGGGGTGACAGAAATACAGGCATAAACGTGAGGAGCACAGTCGCCCCGCAGTCAGCCCTGGCTTACGGGGGTTTGGTACTCGCAGACCCACACCCAGGCTCAACCCAGGGGTGATGCTGCCTCGGCCCGCACCCGAGCAGGACTTCTCAGGGGCTTCTCCACTCCCTGGCCCTGCTCCTGGACATTGTGTTCACTGTGACAGAGGTTTTTCCCACTGGCTAGTGGTACCCCAGGCTGAGGGCTGTGTCTCTTCTCCCGGTGATTCCCATCCATATGCCTGATGCTCCCTCCCTCCCCATATCCCCATACAAAATGGCTGTCTCCCTTCCCCACGTCACACCGCATCGAGGGATTTTATTTGCAGTATGAATCACCATAAATGCTGAACAAATCCCTGCGGGGGCGAGCCATAGCTGTGGGCCACCACTGCCTTTTTGACACTGCCACTGCCCCGGTGTCCCTGCCGCTGCAGGTGATGACTGGGTTGGGTTGTTTTGACACAGTGATTTGCCAGTTTGTGATTCGTTTCAGTATGGATCTCGTCTTTACTAAAAATGACTTGCTTTTCCAGCTGTAGAAGAGCTTTTTAAAAAATTTTAATTTGTTTTTTTATTCGTTGTGATAGGGGTCTGTAACTTTAGGAGTTTTACTGCAAGAGAGCTTTTGTGTGAGCTCGGTCCACAGCATGCCAACAGCTAGTCACGATCACTAATAGGTAGAACTACTCTGGGATTTTAAAGCTTTTAACAAGACCTTGTCTAGACTGGTATTTAGTGGCAATACAATTAAATCATACTGCAAACAAAACAAAACAAAAAATTATGTTATTTTAATTAACTTTTGAATCTACTTCTCCCCTGTAGAGGTCAGACCTTGATTTGGTTTAAATTGGTACACATCAGGCATTACAGCACTCACATAGCAGCAGTGTAAAGGTTAAAAGGATCACAGTGTCTGTCCATAAGACTGGCTAAAGCCTGGTCTATAACACAGTTATATTTGCAATAACTTTGCCAAAAAAGTCCCACAGCACAGGGTGGTGATGCAGGACCTCACGTGAAATGCCCAGGAGATAGGCACTGAGCATAAACCTTCCTGGGATTCATGGATGAGTTTTCCCTGCCTGCTCCCCATGGGCATCTCCTCGCCCTCACGTGCCACCCTGCCCTGCAGCCCCCCAGCATGGAGCGAAGGCCATCAACAGCTCTGCTGAAGGCAGATGCCAACAGGCTCCCACCGGTGATTGGGAGGAGGCATTTGTGGCCATTCGATGTGGCACCGACCCAGGGACAGTTTCACCTCTGAAACAGGCTCATGGTCCCCAGCCCAGAGTGGGAAAGGGCTGATCCATCTATATTTCTCCTGTATCATCCCATTTATAATTTCCCCATTACACTGGGGTGGGTGGCTCGATGGTGTTGCTTTGCTCCGTGGGCTTTTGCAGACCTCCACATCAGATACATCTCCAATGCTTGATACTCTTTCCCTAGATAATTAAAGCTTCATTTGTTGCTTCCTTGCAGCTCCAGATTTTAAAACTATACATTTTTTTTTTTGTGTTAGGTTAGGATCGCTTCCAACTTCCAATCCCCAATTTAGATTACATGCTCAGAAACTAACTCCAAACATTTACTGCGTTTGAAGGTCACAGTGCTATTGATTGATTTCCAGTTATAATGTATGTTGTCCTAACATGAGTTAAAAACATTCTGGTCTAAATCCAAAAATGCTGGGATCAAAGCATCTGGACTTGTTGCTTTCATGTTTGGCACATAAAGGGGCTGGCAGTCACCAATGTGGTCTTGGCTGGGCTATAGTTGTTTTCATTCTCTGATGTGAAACAGTTGGGAATCACAGACCCTCCAACAGTTATAGTGGACTAAATAAAAATTGGCTTAATAACCTGCCAAGCATTTGAAAGTGCCAGTCTCCACAGTTTTTCACAACTTATTGGCTATGGCATGTTTTTCTTTTCATTTCTCTTGTATTTTTTTTTTTTTTCCTTCCTCTCTCTCTTTATTTTTTTTTTTTTTTTAAAGAAAGAATTTTCTATAAAATTGGACTTTTTTAGTTGAGTATTTGAAATAGGTAAACTCTTCATCTCATCAGACTCGATTTATCATCTTTGATCTGACTTCACTCATTCCTTTGGCTGCTCCATCTGATTTTTTAATTTTTGGAAAAAAAAAATATAAAAACATTTTCCCCTATCTAACTTATCACATAAGAAAATAAACAAGGGCCAATTTCTTGGCTAGCCCGCCTTAAAGATATCCCAGCACTGCATCTGCACATCAGCTTTTCACTTTCAAATTCACTTTAAAAAGATTATTCCTAAAGTTTTTTTTATTAGTCCCCCTAAAAGTCTTCTATTTGCTGTTTATAAAATATCATTCAGAGGCTGTGCAATGCGCTGCACATAGGCAAAAGCCAGCAAGCTCTTGAGACAAACAATGGAAATATTTTACAGATGGGAGCTGTTTCACAGATGGCGTATGGGGGCAGGAGAGATGCAAAGGTTGGAGAGTGGAAGAAATATGGATGTTGGCCATGGTTGCGAAAGAAGCCAGTGGCAGAGCCAGGCACTTAACCCATGTTCCCATCCAATTGCTTCCCTATTAATTAGTTTTCCTCTCTCATCCTTTTAGAAGACACGTTATAATTTTTACCCCCTTCTCTCATGTTTCTAAAAAAATAAAATGCTGACAATTGAAAAAAAACCTAATTCTTCATGCATGTCACACATTTTTCAGTCACTTTGGCTAATTTCAAGGAACTTTGTATTGGCTTTGGGAGTGACGCTTTGGAGCAGAGATGGGGGCTGCCCATGGTGAGGGCACCCTGGGGCAGTACCTGGAAGGTCAATGCCTCTAAAGAAAAAGAGCTGCTCCCATTATTTCCAGCTGGGCAAAAGCATCTTGTTGTACACTGGGTTGAGGCTTATGCTCAGACAAGTTTTAGTGTAGCCTATTGGTCAGAGAGAGCAATGCTGCTCCTCTCTTTTCCCACTCTTGACAGATAATCCACAGAAAAAGTGAATTTATTGTGGCTCCACCAGTGGTTCAGCCTTGCACTAGATCTTGGCATTCAAGACTGATAAATGTTCTTTGCCCATCCCTGCATGGCTTCAGCAAACATCTGCCACGGGACCACGTGCTGCAAAACCCTTTTCAGCTGACCAAGCTGACCCAAGATTTCTTGAATTCATGCAACCAATATCACAGGGAAAAACAGGAGGAGAAAAAGGACTGTCTGGTCCTTAATCTTGGAACGAGGAGCTGGGTTCTGCTCTGACTGATTTTTAAGCAGCTCATTTTCAATGTCTCCATGAAGCTTCCAATCAGTTCTGGGATGGTAAGGCTTGGATTGAAGAGAGACTAAAACCAGCTAAAACTAATGTTTTCGAGACAGTCAGGACATGAGGGATGAAGTGTTTAAGTAAAGAGATGATTTCAATCCTGGCACCTCTGGCAGGGCTAAATATCTCTTCAGGACTCTTAATAATGAAAAAATGAATCTACAGCTAAGAAAACCAATGCTCAGTATAAAGAAACATATTTACTATTAATATGTAGACTAGAGACATCCAGAAGTAAGATTATTTTATAGTAAAATTAATATAAATTTGGCCTGGTAGAGGTTTTTGGGGACTTTTTTGTCTTCAGGTGAAACATTATCAATTGGTGCTGTGTGTGGCTGTATTTATACAGTTTGCTTTTCATATTGCCATTAGAAAAACCGGTGCACATTCTTTCCATGTAAAATAATTTTGTAAAATAACTTAGTCCAACAGTTACACCTAGTCTGAGTATCAAAGATTTTTTTTTTTATTTTTAATGTTTTGATTATAAGTGAGTAAATGAGCATATGTGCAATTATATTTTGGGTGCAATAGCTTCAGCCACCACATTTTGGCATTTTATTTTATTAGCTAAAAGCTCACATATGGTTTCCATGTTTCCAATCTGGCTTTAAGGATGCAATGGCTGAATTAAGCAATGTTTCTCCTCACTCCAATTCCCTTAGATATACTTAAAAAGTCCATTCAGATTATAAAAAAAGTAAATTAAGGTTTATAATATTCAGAAGGTGGCCCATGGTAGTGACTAATACAGTGCTATCTTGTAAGTGCCCTTGCACCCTGCAGAAACTGTTAAAAGCCATGTTTCATAGTCTAAAATGCTAAATCACTTCTACAATCCTGTGGAGCAGAGTCATGCTCGAATGCCAACATATTTCTTTTGCAAACAAGGATGCCATTGTATCAGTGTGGAAGCCACCAGATAATGGGTCACCCCACACGGCCACTGCAGTTTGCACCTCCCAACATTTGGCCCGGGGGATCTGGGCAGGACTTTGAGAGCCCCCATTCAACATGGTCTGACAAAGCCTAGAAAAATGGCTTGAGGGAAAGAGCTCAGGGCCACGGGGTGCATAGCCATGAGGGTCATCAACAGGAACTGAGCAGTGAATGGGAGAGAGGTCTGGAAGAGGGGCACGGATCCAGGGAGGGCATCACCGCGGAGAAATGCGTGTGCTGCAGCCTCAGAAAAAGGCATTTAGGAGAGCAATAGAACTGAGGTACCATTATATGTACATATACATATATGTAAGCTTGAGGAGAATAGAAAAGGTGCTTGTTTTCACATAGGAGATGTGCTAGCTATCTCCCAGTGCGCAAAGTGTGGTTATGAAAAGGGCAGTGAACAACTTGGTATCCCGTGGGGAAAGAAATTGCCTGTGTTTGCAGCAGAGGTGGTGTGCTTGGATGTTAGGCAAAGCTTCCCAACTGCAAAGGTCGTGAAGCACTTAATGAAAAGAACGAAGTTAGCGAGTCCCTTAAGAAGAAGTTTTCAATAACTGCACAGGCAAACACATGTCAGAGATGGTCTTGGCATCAGTGCAGCAGCTTGACTGTGACCTCCCAAGGTCCCAGCCAACCCTGCATTTCTGTGAGCTCATGAAAACGCATCTAGCATGTCTGGAAGCACAGGAGCGTGAGACTTCTCTACTGCATTGATGCAGATTCAGGAAATCCCTCTTTTATATCCCTCTTCTCCAGGCTATCAACCTAACTAACATGCAAATTCCCATGGTTCCTTTTCTGGGCTTCCTAATTTACTTTGGTCCACACATTTCTGCTGAAGTGGAAGGGCTCAACATGAGGTGACACGCATGCCCTCCCACTAAGCATCTGCGCTTGCTGCTGACAGTTGGTATGACATGAGGGGCTTTTTCAGAGCCACCTTCTGAGCATGGCCACTCTGTTTGGGGTTGATGTGAGGTGTTCAGAGACTAGAGTACTTCTGATCCAATCTATATCACATCTTACAGACATGAATAAAAAATGGGTAGGAAGATACTGAGTTCAAACTTCTACCAGTTATCATTGCCAAGGGGGGAAACTGGTCTCCACTTACAGTACTTGCCTGAGTTTTTATTGACCAGTAAGCAATCTGCCTGAGTAAAGACTGAAAGATCAGCAATAAAGACTTGCTTCTCCAGATCTTCAAGTTTCCATCTAAATCCATCCTAGTGCTGCAAAACATGCAACTTTGAACAAAAACCATATCCATAGGTACACTTAAGTATGGGATTAAACAGTTTGCTGAATAGGGTCCCTATGTTACTAAGGCATTGGCTGCTAGTCTTGGCTCTTTTTTCAGCTAAATTGAGATGGGAAAAGCTTTCCACACTGGGATGAAGCCAAGGGGTTTTTTTCTCTCCCTTTCTCTCTCCTTTTTCTTCTTTCTTTCTTTCTTTTTTTTTTTTTTTTTTTCCTTTTCTCCAACAGAACAAGAAAAATACCAGACAATTGTTTCTATCTTGATAATATCCTGGAATTTAAGGCTATGGGTATGGGAAATTCAAAACCAAAATTCTGCTCAGATGCCTTCAGCTGAGGTCTATAATCCCAGTTCTTGCATACATGAGCTATCCTGACTACTGGGTTATTTAAAGCAGAGGCATTCTTGTGATTTGGGTAAACCATAGACTAGTAAGTGGAGACAGTGGAAGGCGTGGTCTAAATTCATCTGATCCTCCGCAGAGCTTTGGTGTTGACAAATGATTTTATAAAATTTTATTTTAATTGAAGTGCCCTAACCAACTCTAAACTTTCAACTGATATTTTAAAGGGTGGCCACTATTTTTTTCAGTTTTTCAGCAATATCAAACTCCCATAACTTTGCCTGGAGTCATAGAGAAGAAGGTGACCTCAGCTTTTCTGAAAATCAGCTTTACATATCATGTTTGTGAACAGAATTACTGTCTGTGATCACTTTTAAAAATGTAGACTTTTGAAGTGTTCCCTTCTTAGTACTAGTGAAATGAAATAATCAAAACATTGAGAGATTGGAGAACAAGTGAATATTGTGTTGAAAATTGCACACAGTGCCTGCACTGGTCCACATAGACATGCAATCTACAAGATCAAGAGATGCTTCAGCCCTTCTACTGACACTTGAAAAAACCATTACAAGGCTTAAGGAGGAAAACAAAGTAATGGAAACATCCGCTTAAAAGGAACGTTTCCAATCACTGGTACTCCATTCATTACAAGGCTGAGTGGTTCCAGAGACAACAGAAAACTATGCATTGTTGCAATGCCAAGAACAAGAGAGGCAATACGGATGTTGTGTTGCTTCTCACTCATGGCAATCTGAACGTTTTCATGCCCTTCCCATCTTGCCTGGCTGCATTCATCAGCCAGGAGGTTACCACCGTTGTCTCACTTGTGACCAAACGGGGGGTGGCAGTGGCATTTTGGGGCCCTTTCAGCCAGACATAGTTTGGGTTGGGGCACTGGCACTGGAGCTGCGTCTGCTTGCGCAGCCCCAAGAGCAACATAAGGCATTCACTCAGGCAGACAGTGGGCAGGATTTCTGCCTAATGCGTTGTCAAGCTAAAAGGCATTTATGAGAGGTAAAGTTTTTTATGAGAGGTAAAAACACAGCAGTCATTTAATTAACAATACCTCAAAGTCTTTAGAGAACCACATGGCTTAAGTTTTCCCAGGCCCACTGTGATAACCTTGTTAAAATTTGAACAACATTATTTAATCTTTGCTCTGTAAGCCAGACTTCTGCTGTTTCCCCAGAGCCACTGCAGTGTGGTAGTTGCCTACATTACAGCACAGACTCTCCAGCATGGCGAATATTTGAAAATGTCACCATATGTTACAGATTTCTCAACAGCACTTTTAAAATCTTTGTCTCAAGGTCCAGGAAGATACAGAAAATAATATAGCACCATGGTATTTTTCAGAAAGTGAAGCAGCAGCCCTTCATCAGAGCTTGCTTCCAACTTGTGTTTAACAGGGGGAAAGGTGCACAATTTCTGATTAGTACCCAAGAGACTTTTGCTCAAAATATTCACTGCTTCACCAGGTAAGGCAGAAATAACGCTACGCTGTCCAATATCACTTTCATTAAGGTCAACGGGCTGACAGACCATAACCAGGAGTAGGACATCAGCTGCCACAGCCCAGTGTAAAATCCATCATGGTCTACTGGAGTCGTCAACTTCTGTTGAGTTTTAATCAATCCAGAATGGGTTAAGAAATGGGTATATGTGGTGAAATTGTGCAACTTGTATTGTTTTGGCTCTACATATATTCTAAACTAATGATCTTGGCTGAGATAGGCTTTTTTTTGATCTTTCCTTTTTGGCTTCTTGTAACTTAAGCTTACCCCAAAATTTATGGAAAGAATACATATCCGCTTTATGCCAATCGGTGAAGATTAGTGTTCGCAAAGACTATTTTTGTCGTGCTATTTTGCGTCTTGGTGCAGTTTTCTAGATCTCTTAAATGTAAAAATAAACAAGCATCCACACATCTGGGAGCAGATTTCCAAGCGGAGCTCAGCGCCAGCTTTTTTTCCTTTTCTGAGTGCTCAGCACCCACGATGGGGCCAGATTTTAAAGCCAGTTCAGCTAAACCAGGGCCAGGTTTCCACAGAAACATGGAGATCCAGAGGCTCACATCGTGACAAATATGCACAGATTCATCGTTTAACTCATCCTCCCACCCAGGAATGATAAAATGATATAGTAATATAGCAGTAATAACATCAGCTATTGATAACAAGAGCAATGACCCTATGACGGACGCGTAAACAGCTGGGAGGAATGTTGGCCTCATAGGGTGATTGCTCAAGTCCCCAGTGAAGACCTGAGTGTTTGCTTATGTTCTTGCTTGGCAAGATACAGCACTATCAAGATACTATTTAGTGTTTGAGTAAGAGTATCATTTCTGACATGCCACTGATTCCTTGAAACATAAGAAAGCCATTGGGAAGGGAGATATGCCGTTGGTAACCACTCTTCCTTGCCGATTTACTGGGCCTAACCCTGATTTATGAAGTGCAGCTCTGGACAGGATGTTGCCAGTTGAGGCTGTATATAGTGTGTCAGCTGCAGAATTTAGGGATGACCTATGTCCTGCAGGGAAATGGCTCTGCACTGGACGGAAGATGATCTGAACAGGTGTTTTCCATCTCCAGCTTCTATGGTGAACCGAGTCATTCAGTTTGATGACTGCCAAGTGCATATTTAATTGGATAGGAGAGATAGTTGGGTGAGCAAAGCAGAGAAGTTCTGCCCTTAGTCATACAAATAGCCTGATTAATTTATTTCTGCTACAATCCCTCCTGTTTTGCATTTCCTTTCCACAAACATTTGAGTGAACCAAATTAATGGAAAAGTAATTCCATGGTCTCATGCAAAAGAGTTACTGGAAAACATTTTTGCACATACAAGTAGTTATGCTGGTAATCAGGGGACAGTAATGTCATGTGCCAGATAAGCTGCATGGTCAGATGTTAGGTATCCGATTGAAATCTGAATACCAAAGGCAGGAGTAGCAAATAGTCATGCCAAAATCCAGTTTGATGAGAAATTAGTCAAAAAAAAAAAAAAAAAGTTATGGAATAACAATTACATAGATCATCTACCTTGTAAGAAATTATATAGCATGTTGGGAACAACATTCATTGCGTGTGACTGCTTTATATGCCACATCTTTTTCATAAGACTTCTTTTCCAGCATTATAAAAAAGAAAAAACAAACCCACACTTACTTGTTCATTGTTTGTAACAGTCTGCAACTTTAAAAATTCTTCCTCCCCAGTGCAAACATACTTCCTCAGAGAGGCAGCAGCAGAGCCCCGCTAAGATGCTT
The DNA here is from genome assembly GCF_018691265.1 of Tyto alba. Taxonomy (NCBI): domain Eukaryota; kingdom Metazoa; phylum Chordata; class Aves; order Strigiformes; family Tytonidae; genus Tyto; species Tyto alba. The sequence goes on along the minus strand of NW_024881262.1, from coordinate 5,532,700 downwards.
AAGAGGAGGTCAAGAGAAAAGCCATTTACCAGGGGGATCTCTCTCACTCCTTAATACATTTTTATTACTACCTATGCACACAGTGTTCTCTCAGAGGCTAGATGAATAAATATGCCTCTTTTGAGCAAACATTTATAATGCTATTTGAACACGGGGGAAGAACAGTTTCGGCTTAACAAATGATACTAGCACCATGTTTACTTTTTTTTTTTTTTTTTTTTTTTCTCCCAGGCTGCAGTTAAAATGAAAATATCCAGACAGACATTCAGCATGAGGCTCGGGAAAGCATGTTTCTTTTGGCCACTTCCACTACAGAATCTCACCTAAAAATGAAATACAAAAGATTGGGGGTGGGGGGAAAATACAAAAGAAAGATTTGTTTGTGGATGAATTATTCTGTGCAAATCCATCCAAAAACATCAATGTAATTGTTCATTAATAATAGACTTGGAAGATACTTAGAAATGTTTCTCTTCCTTTGAACTTTCTGAAGGCAAACAGAATCCTTGAGCTGGTGATATACTTGTGCATGGACTTCACTTGGAGTGAAGGGGTGACTTTTTCTACCTCTTCCACCACCCAAAGTCCAGCAAAATAAAGCTCTGGCCCATTTTGGGGCACTCTGGGCTCAGCCTTTGGTGGCAGATCTACCTCTGGGCAAGGAACTTTCTCCCTCTATCTCTTCACATCCAGATTTTAAATTCCGGAGGTCAGGGAGCAGCTCTTATTTTATAAGATGATGCAGGCATGAGCTGGACCTCTGGACACTATCTCAGCAGCGTTACTAAGGCCAGTTTCAAGAGGACTCCTCGCATACTAAAAGTTAAACAGTGCTTAAGGGCTTTCCTGGCCAGGGACCGGAGGAGGGTAATTAGCCCCTGTAAGGATCCCTGTCCACCGAGCTGCAAGAAACTTCAAATCCCACTGACTTCACTGGCACTTCAGGGGACTCAGCACCTTCCAAGATTAATTCCTCAAGCAGGGAGAGGTCTAGAAACATATATATTAGAGCACTTTACAACTTCAGCTGCAGTAGGGCTCTTTCTGGTGAGCTTGACAAAGGACAGATTATATATTATGCCGTGCCATAAACTTCAGCAATCTAAGAATTCAGAAAATACCCTGTTCTATTACTCTCCTTGCTTTGACATGAAATATTAAACATCGCTTACCAAAGTAACATTATTGAACACAGATGTCCGCTATCACATTCAAATTGTTCAAGTCAATCTAGGTTTATATATTTTCTTTACTTAAGCGTTTGTATAAACCCAAGTGTGCCCTGACAGTAATGATTTCACAATATACTATATTCAATTAAGGAGACAAATATGCATTTACATTTTTACTGAACTTGTTTCACACACACACAAGCCCCAGGTCCAACTTATTTTTGACATTTGGTAGAAAATAAAGGAATAGAAAGGGTGCCACCTACTGAGTCACTCAGACATTTTTGGAAGCTGAAAAATCATGCGAATTACCAATATGCTCATTCCAGTTAAAAATAAACAAATGTTAAAGCTGTATTTATAAGCCTGTGGGAAGATAGCCATAGATAGTGTTTTCCTTATCAAATCACTGAGTGACTAGAGCACTTACCAGAGTGTAGGAGATCCCAGCTCCAGCTGTCTCTTGTATCTCAGCAGGTTTGAATCCACCTATTCCTCTGCAAAACCAAAGCAAAATGAATCAGTCTCTGTCATTGCAGGCCATAAATATCTTTTGCAAGCAATGGCTGTGACACTCAACACATGAGAATCTAGAAACATTGCACCATCAATGCAAACTGTTCCTTGGGACTGACGTCATTTAGAAATCTGTCACTAATTGGAAATGTATGCTGTCAAATGGCTCATACATAAACTGTATCAAGCAGATGAGACTTAAGCAGGTATCTCAGTTTACAAACTCACCGAAAAGCTGTATCAGGGGTCAAGGATGAACACAGGCTCTCAGTACAATTTAAAAAATCCAGTGTTCCTTTTTGACATCCATCAAGGTACAGCCCTATCCTTAAGATCTGTCAGTGTGAGGCAGTTACATTGAAAGTGTTGTGCTAGTGCTGAAGTTTGCTCACTTGGGGAGGATAAACTATCAAAATAAACTTCAGTGTTGCCTTGATATCAGGCGGAGAAGTCACCATTCATGGTTTTATTTTAGTTGCAAAGGTACACAGCCTGGTCAGCCTTGACTTTCACAAGGGGAAGTCTACCATGCCTAGCAAGAGCGCTGTAAATACACTTTGAAGCAGGAGGCTCACATCTCTGATAAAGCATGAGTTTGTATCTGGTCTGAACGGAAGATGGTGATGAAGCAACACCTTTGGAGGGATGAACCAAATACAAGAAATCCCTCCTGACTGGCCGCAAGTGCAACTCTCCTCCATTCCCTTTGGCAGCCTTTGTACTGAAAAATTAGGATGTGCCATGAATAGTTTGTTGCTTAACTTTCTTCTACAAAAGTTGAGATTGTCATGTTGGTCTTCCTTGAAAAAGTTGTAGTCGTGCCTGATAGAGCCACAGATTTTTATTCTTCCTGATTGCATACAGAGCATGGAGGAGATGCTACATGTTTTCTGGTGTGCCCCGTGTCAGAAGAATGGCATGAAAAGCACAAGTCTGAGATGTTTTCATTTTTAATGAAGTGGGTCAACTTTGGGACTGAAAAAGGGTAGATTAAAAATGAAGAATCACAAGACTGGACAAGCAAATAACGACAAATAAGACTTTTAATACTATGGCAAGGAGGGACTGTAAAAGGTTATTTTTCATTTATGGACCACGTTCTCTTCCATAGTGCTGGTTCCCAAGTGTATGCCCAGTACACCCCATTTAATCCCTCCCTGCTGAGTGCAAGCTTAGCTCCACTGAGTCCTTACCAGACCTGCAGATGCAGCTTTATCTTGGTCTTTGCAGATGCAGACAGACCAGAGGTTTTTCACAGGTATCGTGTATTTAATGTTTGCCAAAATTTCTTGTGTCGGGGACTGGTGTAGCAATAACATACTTGGGAAAATAATTGTGAAACATTAACAAGTCCTTATTGTTAACAGGTGTTTCTGGCAGAGATTCCTTCAGGGCAACTTGGACAACGCACCACAGTTGAGTTGGTAATGGCATTTTTCCCAGAGGGACCTTCAAAGTCTCTTGTGTGGTGCTTTGTATTCCTGGCAGCAAAGTCAGGAAGAAACCCAGTTTTCAACATCCTCCTTCATGCCTACTCAAAATAAAACATTCATTTATCGGTTGTAATGTTTTTCACATCTCCCATGACTTGGCACACACTTATCACGTGATAGCTGTAGCGCAGGGCCCTGAAGCACCATTTATGTACTCAAGATAACAGGTGCTGTGGATTCATCCCTTTTCCAGTTCTTGAAGTGTTCAGGGGCTGTTTTCTGCTTTCACAAGCACTTACTGAGATATGGATTAAAATGGATTTTTACTGCTGCCATGGTTAGGTGAAATCATTCTGTCCCAAGCCCTTAAAGACCTTTTTTGATTTTTTCCCAGGAGAGGCAGCCTTGGCTCTCTAGAGGATCCTGTGTGGTAGTCTGGAGGTCCACTAGAAATAGCACTATTCTTTTAATATTAAAAAAAAAAAAAAAAAGCTAAGACTTTTTTTTTTTTTTTTTTTGAGCTAGAAATCAGATATAAGAGAAAATTCACTGCAAATTCATCACGATATTGTACTTAGGTTTTTTAGGGTAAAAAACCTGGACTTAAAGGGCTGGATGCACTGCCCCAAGTCACACATCTCTGTTATCCCTTGTAGATAGCACATTATCAACCCAGTGACACTGGACTACTGAATTAATATGCAAAGCTTCCCAAGGGAAGGAAAACTCCAGCTACTGCTTCACAGCAAGAGAGTCTGCAACAAGAAACCAAGCCAAAACAACCCCCACCAACACTCTTTTCAAAGACGTAAAGATTTTTCAGGCACTTGACATCCACCTTAGCTTTTTAAGTAATATATCTTGGAGTGAGGATCCCCATTGGATCAGAGGGGAGACTTTGCTACCACAATAGCTGAGCTGGCAAACCAGCTGCTTTCAACACATTCTTGAGTTTGTATTTTAAGTGGTTTTACCACATTGGCAGCCAAAAATAACTATTTTCTGATCAAATTCACTAGTTCTTGTAAAAAACTTTAACATGCTAAATATGACTGTGAACAGTTCTAATGGTCCTTCAAGGTGTCTGTTCAAACCTCTTGCTTTTGAGAGGGTGGAGGAGGGTTCCACAAAGGACTCAAGTCCTGGCCAGAGCGGTTTGTTGTGAGGCTGCTCCTGCAGCACTCCGATCCCTCATTACCCAGGAATAGGGCCTGTATTTAATGTGATGCTATTACACTTGCTATTCCGTACTTCACATATACCCTTAAGGTTAAAGTAATAATTAAGAGCAGCCTTCTCACGTGCCTAGTAGTGCAAGGCCAAGATCCACAACAGCTACCACAACATAAATGTCAAATAGAAAAGGAAAAAAGGCAAACAGACAGGCAGGAATTACCCCCACAGCCTCTGCTCACACTGATCTTATTCTTTGTTGATGACATACAGCAAGGAATCCTACTGTGTATCTTACAGGACATATAAATAATTTAAAACTGGATTTCTGGTTGAAAAAAAAACCTCCAGCTGCGAAAACCAGAGAATTTTCATTAAGTTACTTTGTAAGTAATTTATAGCATGCTAAGACTTACAAAATAACAAAGGAATGACAGGCCAGTTTCTTGTTAATGAGAACTGGAACAGGGCGGAATCAGTGGGAACAAGGAGCATTTCCATCTCAAATATGGCTCCACTTAACCAGGCAATGTGTGCTTGGTTAACTCCGATGTGGCCACGCTGGGAAACCTCCATGTTATCTTCAAAGCAGGGGGCAGAGACGAGACAACCCTTGAATTTCACAACAGGTTTCCTTCATGTTTCCGGATGAACTACAAAGGACTTGTAGGTAGAAGGAAAACATCGATGCAAAGTACAGAAATTTCTGCAAACTGAAAGGCTGAAAATTTTGTATTTCTTTTGGTAAGAGGTCTGTGCAAGCACTACGGCCACTTGAGCAGAGCTGAATCTCAGTTGCTGTGGGCAAACATGGTGGTGTCGGGGCAGGACCTTGTTACATTTGTGCAGACTTTGCTCAGATGGGCCATGGCCTACAACTGATGCTAGTAAGTTGTATTTTTACTATATTAATTAATTAGTCAAGATATGACCTCTTAGGAGGCTTAACTTTTTGGTCTCTCACAACAAGAAATCACAGACCTTAAAATAAGTAATTAGTTCAATTATCATCAGGATCTTGGAGTCACTAGAGGGAGACATGAGCACATGCCTTCAGCCAAGATGTTACATCTGAACTCGAAAAAACACCCAGTAGAAGATGGCATGAAGCATTTTAAACATTAACTATAATAGCTACACCACATGCAGCTTCTCAAGATGTTTCGCTGTCATCAGCTTACTAAAAGATAAAGATTTATTGGGCTATTACTGAAAAGGAAGCTAGATACCGCCAAATGGCATGGACAGTTAGATGACTAGTTGCTGACATCTTTATTCATATATAAAACAGCGCAACTGAGTTGTATTTTTTTTTTAACTACCATGCTTGAAGGAATCAACAGAGCAGTGTCTTATCATACAGAACTTCTAAGTAATTTTGAAATCGCTCATGGGCTTTGGACAGTTTGTTTTCTTCTTTTTTTTTACTGTGTGCATACAGAATACTCTATTAGCACCCTGTGAACTTTTAGTGTTGACGAAAATAAGAGATAAGTGGTGCTGGCTACAGATTGGTCTGACAGTGTCTGAAGATGCTGAGGGGACCATACCAGGGAGCAGTGCTTCCTGGGTCACAGTCACAAGATCACTCTTATGCTGGTGCCATATATCTATTGCAAGCATACATGAACATTTCAAGTGATGCAGAGACATGGCTTTTTTTACAGGTTCAAGACACAGATCAATGCTAACTCTGCACAGACTGAGAATATTATGGTTTAATATTCCCATGTCTACTTTTTGATCAGCTCTTAATAGCAATCATTAGGACTGAAAGGTTAATGCAATAACATCATCAGTTTCTTGGAATAGTTTAAATATGGCTTCTAATAAATAATTTATTGAATATGTTGCAATGATTATAGAACTATCTCAACATATGTTAAAAAGATGACAAACCAAATGAACTTAATTATTCTATTCCTTGTTGAAAACAGTACAAAAAGTGAAGTAAATCACATATGACAAAATCCTGAAGTACTACAGACCTCAATTTAAAATGTTTGCTCTAAAAGTTAAAAATAAGTCCAAGCCTGTAGAGCTGTTCTCCCAGAAGCTAGCTAGCCATATCTGTCCACTTCTTCTCTTACAGCTTGATATACTGTCCCCCCTTTGTTACACATTTTGAATTCAATTTAACATGTTACTTCCAATTAACCAGCACACACTTATTGCACTATTTGGCATTAAACAGGCACATGTGTTCCTTCAGCTCCTGCCAATGTGAGAAGACAATACCCTTAAGGTGAACCAGGCTATTTGTTCGGTGAATATTAGGCTCTGGGAAGTGTCCAAGAAGGCTGATGGAAGCCTGCAGGTGTGCGGTTTCAAACGCCTTCAAAGTGCTTCATGCCCAGGTCTTCTAGAAACGTTACACTTCATAACTATCCTTTTCCAGCAAGATTTATGCTGTGTTTTGAATATTTCTAATACTCTGGAGACCGAGTGCCAGAAACCTCTATTTATCAGGCTTGGTCACTGGACAAGTTGCTCTGGTCAGGGATCATATATAAACCCATTTATGTAGAGCCCATTATTTATTCTATACAAACTACTAAAACCAGGTGTGATTTCAGTGTGTTTGCTTTGAATGCGAATTAGTTTAATAAAGTTTCATCTGCAACATAATCTATTGCTTCAAGACTATCAAAAAGGAGAAAACAAGAACAAATTTTAATTACATGTTTATATAAAAAAATCAGTATCCTTTCACTATGATACGTGTACAACACAAAGTATAGTACAATTTTGAGATACATCCCACATAGTCTTTGAAGAGGGATTACAAATTCACCAAGACATAATATTGCTATGTAAGTGCTTATTAAAAACAATAAAAAGATCAGAATAAACAATTTATGCTCTACAAATCTGAGATTCGGTGTTTACCACTGTAAATTGCTTTACACAGTGTTAGAATTTAAAGCTTTGACCCTGCAAAAGAATTACTGGGCACAGTTGCAGCTCACGCACAGAGCTGCTGCAGTCAGCCACAGGTCAACGTGCAGGAAACATCCTTCAAGAACTGAGGATTGAGAAGGTTTCTAACCTAACCATAAAAAAAATTAACACAAGGATGGGAGGATGGAGGTTTCTTGGTCCACCAGTTCTCCCAAGGACTCTTCCTAAGCTTTTCTTTGCTCTAATAAGAAGCTAAACTCTAACAGAAATGTTACTTGTCACTGTTAGATCAACAGTATGAAGCTATGATGTCTCCAAAATGTGTCTCTGGCTCCTCTGGGAAGGACATAAAGGTATAATTTCCATGTTTGTCCTGTTGGCAACTCTTGATACTATGATGGTTATTACTTACACAAACAGAAATCTGCAGCCAATCAAAATAATATGGTTGGCAAGAAATCTGGGCAAACTTTAATAGCTATAGTTCTTCAACATAAAAAGGATAAAAGTAGAATAATAATTTTTGGCAGGGGAAGCGGGGAATTTTTAAAATTCTGATTGTTTTCCTATGAGGATAGTGTTATAAATACTGAAGTCTAACTTAAAACATGTTGTTCTGGTTTCATGAATTCACATTGAGTAGGATTCTGCTGGACCCACTGAGTTACACTCAACTCGTTTCCACACTTCTCAAACCGAAGTTATCTGGAATACACAACAAGGTAAGAGAGTGGGATTTGGCACGGAAACTGCATGGTTGGAATAATTTAAATGTCTTTCTGAAAGGAGCTATCTGTGCATGCAAGTGTGTTACAGTGGAATACACAGAGAACTCTTTTCAAGAAAGCATAATTAACTTCAGTCTTCTGGGAAATGGAGAGCCAAGAAAGGCATTACCAAGTGGAAGATGGACATAAATTTAAATATAAAAACCATTTTCACTGAAGTTTTCACTTTCATTTTCAACAAGCTCCAGTGCTATGTTCAGGACAGTATCAGCCTGACAGTTTTTCACTGGAATCTGATGAAGCAAATAAGCAGAGTTATATTATTTTAGTAGTAATTAAACTCACTTGCCACAAAATGAATCTGTGGAAAAGTTGTTAGTAGCTTTTCCATTAAAAAGTACATGCTGTCTAATAAAGACTATTTTGTAGGCACAGAATCAGGTAAATTTGTTAATTGGCAGTAAGGAGCAGCATCAAAACATATGAGTTACATCACAAGCAAGTGATTCCTTAATTAATAGCTAATGATGTAAACTTTTGACCCCACTTCTAGCAAAACTTCACAAATAGAGAACCAAGAAAAGACATTCAAAGCCACCTCATTAAAGGTAAAATTCTAATATTTGTGAAATATTTAATTTTGATTTTTTACCTTTATGTGATAGTACTTTGTTTTGAAACAAAGTCATATTAAGCCCCAAATCAGAATGATCTGTTTAATGGTACTGAAGTGAATTCTTCTCCCAAGGCAATAACACAAAGAAGCTAAGAAGTATTTTAAAGGAGGAATGAATAAAAAAGACTATTGTATGTGAATGGCTTTGTATGAAGTGACATTTTCAGATTTTAAAAAAAGTTTTCTGAAATATTTCCCAGGCAGATCTACTTGGACCTCTAATTCATTGGCACAGGCTCAGTATCAGTCACTTAAAATACGTGTTTCATCATGTACCTAAAATTGTGATATTCTTTAAAAATACTTAATACAAAAATCTTTTCTTTCCTTTATACTACATATTTACAATTCAAGGTACTATGGCAAATGTAAACAAGTATACAGAGGTGTAAATAATAGGGCTAGAGACAGGCTTCCCCTTTGATTAGCTGCTCTATTCATGTATCAGTATACATAGATAAGAAAAAACCAGTACATTTTATAAATTGCTGTCAAACAGCAAAATGCAAGTTCTTGGGTTTTATGAATTAGCTGCTGAGTAACCATACCAGTTATTTGGTATCTTTCCCTGAACTGAAAAGTCTGACATACTGGAATGGGGCCAGTGGAGGGTCACTGAGGTAATGGCGGTTGATACAGTTGGGTCTGAGGGAGCAAGGTTTGCTCAGTCTTCAGAGGAGAAGACCAAGGGGAGGTATTGCTGCTGTCTTCAACTACCCCACGAGGGCTATAGATGAGATGAAGCCAAACACTTCTCAGAGATGCACATTGAAACAAGAAGCAGCAGAGCAAAGTTAAAACTTAGGAAATTCTGATAAGAAACTTGGGAAAAAAAAAAAAAAAGATCATGAAATTTTCACTGGGACAGGGGCTCACAGAGGTGGTGGAATCTCCAACCTTGGAGGTATTCAGAACTCAACTGGATGAAACTCTGAGCAACCCCATATAACTATGAAGTAAGCCTAGACCTCCAGAGGTCCAGAGGTCTCTTACAACTTAACTTATTCTACGTTTCTACAAAAAATATTGAATGTAATGCTATGTTTGCATTACTATTTTAGTTTGGCTCTGCAGTAAATACGTAGTTAAGATCAAAATATGTCAATTGCTTAACTTGGATTGTTCCTCTCCAGCATTTGCTAAGATCATATCTAACTCTCACACAAGATTTACCTTATCAGTTCCAGTTCAGTGAAATTGTCCTGAATTCACATAATTGTAGGATCAGACCCAGGCCATCATGTCTCCAAAAGAATATTTAAAATGTCACAGCTGACAGTAAATCCCTGCTGAGAGCCACATGCTTCTGTCTACTTTCGGGACAACAACAGTTTCGTCACATTTACATTGAGTAAACTTTCTAGTGACATTCATAGAGCTCTAAAGAATAAATGACAAGAGATTAGCATCAGCTCCTGTGATTTTCTGGCTGAAAGAACAGTCGGTTAATTAATTTTGACACATTCACAAATACCTTTACTGTGTTTAGGATGACTTACAATATCTATGAAGTGATGAACAACAGCAGTAAGACTTTCATGAAGCTTGAAAAATACCTACCAAACCTGTATTGCTTCCAATAGATCACAGTTTGAATTAAACTCTCAGGTGAGGAAGTACAGCTTGCTTTGTCCAGTGCTACTGGACAGTTAATGACTGCAGATGTCTTTAAGACCTGAGGTGAACCATGGGGTAAAACTGCTACTTCACCTACTCATTATTCAACTACAACAACAAGCATCTTTAAAAAATCACAAGTTAGCATCAGTTATTGTCACTTTGTCTCTTCTAAGACAAAAATCTTCTCTTGCAGAGTTGCAATTTGTTACGGTGTGTGAATTGCAGTGTAAACACAAGACCTGGAACTGCTTGTGCCCTGTCTACTGAGCCCATGGTCCTGAGGCCCCTTAATAAGTGCACTTTTGATATAGTCAGAGTCAAGAGGTTACTACACAGATTTTGTAACTCCTAACCTAAAGAGAGGTATGAAGAGGGACTCTGAAATCTTTTAGTCTGGTTAACTTAGAATATTAAAATAGAGAACATTATTTCTTTATAATGACATAGTCCTACATTAAAGAACAACCTGTCTAAACAGATAAATAGCACCAAAATGTCTTTGTTCTATTAAGTGACCAACAGCAGCTGTTGAATGGTACTAGGACTTTTGAAAGTTGACCTAATCAAGCTATTGTGCAGTAAAAGCACATTACATTCCTTTACATAAAGAACACAAAGATTATCTTTAAACATCTAGCCTTGCTTACCAGCTGCTGCTTTCTCCAAGATCTGCATTAGAAGGTACTGTTTGATGCACGGTTTGACTTGACAAACCACAGAAAAACTCAACTGACAAGATGGGAGAATGCAGAAAGCCAGAAGAGTCTGACAGATGACACCATGCTCTTTGGAAGACAGATTCAGACATAAGCAAGATATAGATGGAAACCTTCTAATCAGTCAATCCACACTAGAAATGTGGTACATACTCTTAAATTAATTAACAACTTATTGAGGACTGTGGTGGATTTTTCTTCAGTTGCAAGTTTAAAATTAGACTGAATGCTTTAACGGAACGCACAATGTTATTCAAAGAGGAATTAATTTGGTGATTCCCACTAGTTTCTGCGCAATGTGATTTTGCAGTGAATCCATATTGGCTTAATAATCCGTGAAACACCCATTAAAGTTCACGCTGGTTGTCAAGTGGGTTTAGAAAGTCACTTATACATGGTGTGGCTCACTGCACGTTGATATGTTACATACTGCTTATCCTGATACTTTTTGGAGCTGGTCTTATTGAAAACATGTCCAAGCTTTCAAACAATGAATTATATTATATATCAGAAAGAATGTCCAGAGCAGATTAATGGAGGGGGAAGAGGCTACAAATAAATACATGAAACAGATTCCACTTTTTAAAAGGATCCAGCTACTAAATGGCCTCTGTAGTCTTCCATAAGAAGTGTGAATACTTCAGTACAATTCAAGCTGAATTGAATAGCTGTTTCATATCCAAATTCAAATACCGTCTGTGCATATAAAACAGTTCATTTATTAGTCCAAATGTTACTGTTGTAGAGCTCTTGGAAAAATATTCCCTCTTTCTTGAGTTTGTTCTTCATAAAAAGGAAGCTTTGGAGGGCCACCTAGAGAATTAAGTAGAAACATGGTTTCAGGACTATATAACATAATACTGAAATATTATATAGATTATACAATTTACACTTAAATAATTCAATAAATGGTATTCTTCAAAAGAAGGTAGAGGATTGAGTTACACTGGCCTCCTCACAGAGGCGGAGAGCAGGCGAAACAATAAACCATCTCTCAAATGGAAGATTCCCAAAGTGTTTCCTAAACTAAATGCAGAATTGCATGGTATCACAATCAAGCCGTTATGATTAGACTACAAGTAGAAGGAAAATTTCACTCAGTAATATATCTCATTAAGAAGAGCAATTATCCAAATAAAAAAATCCCCCAAACCCAAGTCCCTTTTGTGATAGTACTATGAGTGCTTTATCACACTCACAAATCAATCCAAATCTAATTCCAATGTTTTATCTACTTATCTGGTTTAACACGTCACCATGGTCTTCAAAACACGACACCTCTACAAAAAGTAAGTGAACGTGATGGCACACACAGCAAGTGACCCTCCTTATTCATTTTACAGAGGCTGTGAATATTGACTGTTTCAGGTCTAAATTTCATACTGTCAGGCACAGCAGAGTGCCTGCTCTCTGCAGCGAGAGGCAGCCTCGGGAATCCTTGAGCAGGCTGTGTAGGATCTGAGGGGAAACCACTGCACTGAGTCAGTTCAGCTTGGCCAAGACCTCACAACCACCTGGAAGGACTCCTGGCATCGGCAGTATCCTCTGGCATTTGCACCATCAGGCGCCCGGGCCCTTAGGAGGACGGGACACACCAACACAACCCTTCCAAGCAAAGCGGTGGTGGCTGCTGCTGAGCACCATCTTTGCACGGGGAGTTGACAGTCCTGGCCAAACAGTCCACTGACCTCTGCCATGATCAATGCATGATTTCCTCTACTAAGAAAGGCTGATCATCTCCTGCCTGTGTTACCTTCTTTGCAGGTCGGACCCATCCACGCAGCGGGGCATACGCAGTTCCCATTGTACGGATTGCACTGGGATTTGCTGGCACACTGACATCGCAGGGAGCAGTCGGGGCCGTACTGGTCTGCCCTGCATTCTGGAAGGACAGAAGTGTTTGGAAGAGGGTGAACCCTCCCTAGTAGTCTCCCTGTTCTCCGGGATCAGGAAGCTACTTAGACACCTACATCTGTTAACATTAAAATCTGACATTTTGGAAAGCACTGCAGTCCTCAAGTTTCGTCTACCACATGGTCTGCCCAAACTGTAGCCTAGCTGCCCTAAAGAAGTTCCCAGAATGGAAATCATTACTGGTGTAAAAAGAAACAGAAAACATCTTGGGATCTGCTCAGGAAAGTTACTGTCAGCATCCTGGATCCACACTATCTCCTGCACCTCTCCGCTGCACAGCTTGGCTGCTTGCATGCACCAGCAAAGAGCCTTCACTCAAAGAATGTATAATTAAAAATTAATCCATTTTGTATATATTCTAATTTCTTACTCCCATTTCACAATTCTGCTGCCTCCTGGCAAATTAAGCTCACAAAATGCCTCACTCCCACTTCATACCTAAACTGATCAATCCTCACTGCAAATTTTTTATGCAGTCAGAGTACAGGCATGAAGGAAAAGTTAGAAGCAGGTCACAAGGCAGGGTGCTAAATACACTGTAAACAGCCTTCTCTCCCTCACCTCACTAGAAAATACTGTAAATAATCAAGGCGCTTGCTTTCTCACACAAGCACCATTAAGTAAATAAAAGTGCTGCTGAGCCCTGCATCAGCTGCAGCCCCAACACGTGGGAGAACTCTCCCCATGCGGTCAGAGCTTGGCCTTTTCAATTAGGAAATGTTATGAGAAAAGGTCTCCTCAAACACCTCTGGACCTGATTTTCATTTATGTAATACCACATTTTCATGTTAATAACAATGTGTATTTAAGACATCTGTTTGAAAGTCTGCAATGTTAATTTACTACAGAAAAAGAGCGCCCATAAAAGTCTGTTATATTCTCTCTCTTTTTTTTTTTTTTTAATTAACATTTTGCCTGTTTAATGGGTGCTTTACCAGAGTTCAAATTAAAATCAGGCCTTTTATCTTTATGGCTGCTGCACAGTCACAGCTGCTCACAGTTATATCACAGATGAACTGAGCCTAATTGAAAATAAAAATGCAAATAAAACCTACCCCATAACAGCTTTTCATGGATGGGGGCTACCCTAGCTGATTTAAGAAAAATAAAAATGACTCCTAGAGTTTGCAAGAAGCGAAACCTCAGTTCACATTTTTGGTGCTGAACTTCCCCCTTGCGTTCCACTTCTGCCTAAAATTTCACTGGAAAGGCCCCTGGATGCCCAGTGCCGTGCTGGCTGCAGGGGTGGGTGGTGTCCCCCATCGCGCCAGCGCCTGCAGACTGGGTGGCTTTGGTTTCTGACCACAGGACAGTGTGGAGAGGGAAGCAAATAATTTTCCATTTTAGTTTTGCAGGTTGTACTAGTACTTAAGCTCCCAGCAATTACTTCACATTAATAACACCCCGTTTAAAGCTGTTTCCTGCCCTATCCCAGAACAAAAGAACAAATAGGATTCCCCCACTGTGATTCAGGGGCTCAGGAGGGTTATGGTTCCTGGTGTGAACCTCCAATAGTCGCACATGGATGTTCACTCCTTTTATCTTGTTTGCCACAGCATTAGGATCACGAATCTCTTCTTACACTCCTTTAAACCACTGCAATTCCTTTTGCTCCAGTGATTACCCTAACTTTACTCCGTCCTAAGTGTGATCAGAATCTGGCTCAAGAATCTTACCGGTCATTGTTGCCTCTCAACCCTGCAACCAACTCATCAGGGTACAGTGGTAGGATTGGTTTTCCCTACAGGAGATTTTTCTCACCTATTTTTATACCCTTGTTACAAAATAATTCTGCCCTCGTGGGCCAACTACTTCCCAAACACACAGCCTAAGTGCCTGTGCTGAAAACGAGGGAGTTCTATTTGGATTAAATGTTCTTGGACTACTGCTGAACCCCAGAGGCAAGTATAGCTGCTGCAGCTCCGTTACCCTCATCCGCCCTGCCTCCTGGGGAAGCAAACCTGGAGCTGGGCATTCATTAATCCATCTATATTGATCTGAAAAGGGTCACAAATGTCCATGTGACAAAACGCACAGCAATCTGATTCTTTCATGACCATCTGCACCCTCTGGAGTCTTCCCAACTATGTCTGTAAAACTGTGAGGTTCTTGCTATGTTCTTCACCAGCGCATGTTCTCCACAACTCAAGGCAAATGACATTTTACAGCTGACCCATAAACAGTTCTATCGGTGTATCAAATTTAAATATTAATTAAATCAAGAGGTAGAGCCTGTTGATAAAGATGTTGATAATACCTAAGAGTAATTTGCTACAAACAATGTGTTCTTGAATACCGGCAAATGCCCTTTCACAGTTACACTTAGACCAACAGGTCATACTGGTTTAACTATACATAGTCTAGCCCTTAGAAAATATTACCCTTACCAATGTCACATTTGTCTCCAGTCTTCCCAGGTGGGCAAAGGCACTTCCCAGTCTCTGGATCACAAGGAGCTCCTCCGCAGTTGCACCGGCGCCGGCACCTCTCTCCAAACCAGCCCTGGTCGCAGCCTGATGGCAAGAGCGCTTTTTAGATGCACATTTGGCCAGAGTTTTTCCAGGATGTCTCAGAGGAAAGTTCATAAAAACTCTCCACTGAAGTTAGTGTAAATTCCAAGTTTAATGATGAATTGAACATAGCGGAATGGGCATAATATTTATATGAACTCTCTTTATGTTGGGTTTGTCTAATCTAACCTATCAAAGGTATCTGTAAATCTGTCTCAGAAATGTAACTGGCACTTATTTTCATTTTTAATTAGAATCCTCTCCATAACACTCAATGGGTCTGACATGCACCTATTTAATAATCTTATTTGGAGTTTCAGAAGCAAATTTAAAATCAGTACAAAGAACTTGTATTTAATAAATGACATGTGGAACTCATTGCTGCAAGACATCATGGAGACCAAGACTCTCACTGTATTAATCGGAACCAGATTAGTTAATTTACAAGTAAATGAGAACACCCAGCTATATAACAGGTAAACATTCTCAAATCTAGTGCTCCAGGATATTCATAAAGGACAAAATATGGAAGAAGTTGCTCTCAACCAACATTTGAGTAATGAAGTGGGTTTTGGGGGTTTTATTTTGATTCTTTCTTTCTTTTACATCAGAGGTGTACAAGTACCTTTCTCGCAGTAGACACCTTGGTAACCCAAAGGACAAATGCACTGTCCTGTCACTGCATCGCAGCTCGCTCCATTTTTACAGGCACATGCATGGATACAGCTTAGCCCATAAAATCCAAGGGGACACCCTGAAAAATGAAAGTCTCAAATGACGAAGGTTTATGACGAAAAACATACATGCCTTTAAAATCCTCTGTATCCTCAGCTACGTTCCCCAGGAGCCAACAAAAATGAAATTTATCATTAACTCTAATAATGCCATGTGCTTTTAAACTTGTAGAACTCCAGCATCACAGTTACACAGATCTGGAAGCGGCTGGGTGGTCTGGGACACCCCCAAAATTTTAACTGAACCGGCATGGTGTTTATGTGCGCCCAGGTTGCCCAGGGTGCCTCCACTTACTGTGCTCACAGGAGCGGCCGTAGTAACCCTCGGGGCACTGGCAGCAGCCCGTGAACCTGTCGCAGGTGCCGTTGTGCTGGCACGAGCAGTCCAAGACGCAGCCAGACCCGTACTTCCCTGGGAGACATTCTGCTGGCAGGACAGGGACAGAAAAAGAGAGACACACACAAAATCACTGACCTCACCGAGAGAAGCTGTTATGTGATGATAGCTTGTGTGGCTGAGGTATGATGACCATATAATAAACTGCAGAGCCAAGGAGAAAACTTGTTATGAAGACACAGCATTTCCGCACAACTATGATGCGTTTGCATACTTATGAGATATCTTTTATATTATGTAGCTGTTTGAACAGCAATTTCTTTGTACTTTTTATTGTCTACCTTTTTAAAATTGTGTCTCTATGTAGTCAATATTGAACCCACACCATGTGTTGCAAAGCCACAAAGTAAATGTCATAAATGGTATCTTCTATTTTTTTCTTATATCTACAGCAATATTTTCTTTTAGGCACTTAGAAAGTGTGAAAGCAAACATGAAGCTTTTCCTCCTCCATGTTATCACTGGAGTTCACACCATTCCAATTCCTAATAAAACCAGGAGGATGTCTTTTTTTCACACATGGCAACAGACTTTCCATATATAATGAGATATCTGCTTTTACAGAACTAAACACGTCTCAAATTACTGAAAGCCAAGTCATGCAAAAGTGACTCTGCCAATATAATTAACCTAGGCATCATTTCTGCATAAGTTAACTTCCCACTGCTGTGATAATTTGAATCTGGGCAGACCAACTTAAATGAGCGTGGCCATCCAAATAATCCGATTCATAACTGCAAATGTCAGACAAGATCTTTCAAGAACATCCTATCTAATCACTAGAAAAAGGATGCCTGATTAGTAGTCTTCGATTTCTAGTCAAAACATGCTTAAAACACCACACTGCTGTGGAAATCAAGACTCAATTTTTCAATAACTTGGCTATCTCTGTCAAAAAATAAACAGTAAAGTTCATTCTACCGAAGTAACACACAGTCTGTTATACAATGTGTGCACGTCAGTCCCCCATGCTCGACTTCTGAGATGTTTTATCTAAGTATATCTATAAGATACACCCACGGTCCACTACTCCATGTGGTGACACCTGCATAATCCTACAGAGGCTTTGCAACCCAAATGCAATCTATGGGTGGTTACAGAGATTTCAGGGAACAGACAGAGAGGGATGAACACAGGTGGATACCCAATGCAAATTTAGCCAGTTCTTGATAAACTGCACTTTTTAAGTGCCTGTCCATAGTGGTATTTACATTGTGAGTGGTTCCATGTAGTCAACACCTTCCCTTTTCTCCCTGCTCCTTCTCTGCACACACACATGCATGAAGTGGGTCTCTGAGTCTTCTCAGATGCAAAGTGAAATAATTGCATTGAACAATGCTGCTAAAGAAGTGTCATTTCTATATGACACCTACAAGGACTAGTACCTGGTAAAGATACGTATGGAGTTAGTAGTGGATATTCTACATGTCAGGGACAGAAAAGGCTGTAAATGAGGGCCTAGGAGTGTGTTGGGGAGATTGCACCATGGCAGTTATGATGTAACGAGGACATTTCTCTTGCATGTGAACTCAGAACTAACTATTTATAATTCATACCAGTAAGCTCATGGTTTTCTGAACATTTAGGTCCATAACTATACAGATACCCCTTCTCTAGAAAGAGAAATGGGAACGCAGAAATACAGAATGGCTTCTGGGAGATGAACAGAAGGCAAGACATGGAAAGACTCTGAACAGGCAGGAGGGTTTTTGGAGTGAAAACTGAGCTTATTCAGTTTAAGTGCGATTTGTCTTGTGTAAGGGAGTGCTGTCATGGAGAGGTAAGGGTGTGACAACAGGGCAATCTCAATTGCTTTGGACAGATGTTTACAGAACTGTACTAGCAGGGAAGTCAATACATGGGAAGTTCAACTGAAGTCCATTGTCAAAGGAAAGAGAATAACGAGAGAGAACATAACAAGAGAGGAGGGAGATGTAGGCTTCTGCTGACCTCTGAGGAGCACGTGAAAGAAGATACAAAACAATGTTCCCATGAACAAAAGAACACAAAAGTTGGACAGCAGAAGAAATAAGTCTCTGCAAAGGAATTTATGAGTTACAGAGCAGGACTCACGAGGAAACTCTCTCTGAAAAAAGACCTAAAGCTCTAACTAGGGGCAGTTCTGCGTGAGAGAAGCTAGAGACATGAATGCAGCTGGGAGGGAGCCTACTTAAGCAAAAACTGTCTCCTTTTGTGGGTCTGTAGACATTGTGAATTCCTGTTTGAGTACACACATCCACTATCATCAAAGCAGGAAATTACCTTTCTCACATGATCTTCCTGTCCAGCCAAGCCCACAAGTGCAGTTGCCATCCACGTGGTCACAGATACCACCGTTCTGACAGGTACATGTCAGGTGGCAGTTGGGGCCATATTGTCCCTGGGGACACACTACAGAGAATTAACAAAGTTTGAAAAAAAAAAAAAAAAAATTAGCATCCCCCAAAAGGATGAAGGTGACAGGGAATAAATACACACACATGCTCCCCACAGAGTATCCCAAGTGACTGGTGTCTCCTGAGGGCTGTAGGACACTCCATGCTTATTAGCAGGTTCATCCAAACATTCTCTGTCTTGCTGTATCTCCTCACTTGGCTTCACTCCACACTTGCTCCTCTTGCTCTCCTCCCTTTGTCCCAACTCCCAATTCCTGCCCTTCATCAAATCCTCTCCCTTCCCTTTTTCAGCTCAAGCAACTTGCTTCTATATTTAGTACCATCCATACTCAGCATTGTGTGGTACAAACTACCCTTTTCCTCATCTTTATGTTCTGTTTGGACTGGAGTCTCTGAAAGGAGTCACTTCAGCTTTGTGGAGAAACCAGTGCAGTGGTACTGAGCAGGGTGGAGGAAAGCGGTGGGATGCAGGCAGGAGATGGGGACAGGATAAAGGCAGGGTGATGGAATGGAGAGAGGCAGGGGCCAACTACAGCAAACTGCAATGTTATCAACCGAAGGCATCGGGAAACACAGTTATAAACATTGTTTGGCGCTGAGTTTTATTTGCTGGTTGTTTTAAGTAGGTCACCAACTGACGAGATGACCTTGGGTCCCGCTTTGTTACCTTGCTGACAGCTGGGTCCCATTTGGCCAGGAGGACAGGTACACTTGCCAGTCCGTGGGTCGCACTGACCTTTACCACATGCACAGAACAGGGTGCAGTCCTTCCCGTATCGCTTTTCAGGGCAAGCTGAAGGAAACACAGTCTTTTGTTAAAAACCTCGGGTATCCAATGCCAGTTTTCATTTTTAACATAGGTGGGATCTTATAGGTCAAGTTGGCTTCATTTTTATTCCAACTTAGGTGCTTCAAAAACCCATCCAAAGACATGACTGCTTCATCCTCTGAAACTTTACTTGAGGTTATAAATATAATCCATGGTTTTACATGGAACATTTAGTAGGTTTCCTACCAAAAAGGAGTATACATCTGAAATATCAGCTGCTCATCCTTCCAGCTAAAGATGTTTTACCTTCCTTAATACTGATGCTGTCCTATGCTGAAGAGCAAATCTATAGGCTACTAAGCATTAAAACATTGCCTTTCTGTGAATAAGCTGAAGAGAACTTCACAGAGATCATAGCTTTGGAAATAGTACAGAAATTCAGCAACCCAATTTAGCTCAAAAATACAGAAGTAAAAGTAGGGTTGCCATGGAGTCTTTACCAGTTTTGCCATGACAAAACTTGATCCTTTTCCCATTTATTGAAACTAATGGCACCACAGTGTGAATCAAAATATTGAGATAATTTCTCAACCTAGAAATTTGGACAGGAAGAAGGAACTTGAGCAATTCATGCTGAGCTGGCTCTAGAAATAATTTTGGGCAAGCAGGTTGTAATCCTGGGATGAGTGTCCTTGCTTCTATGCACACAGAAGAGAGGGAAAATATTTTGCAAGAGATTTTTTACAAAGCTGGAATCCTGATTTACAATTCAAGGAGGAGGTAGCTGGGATCTGTCTGTTTTTCTACTGACAAGCTCTTATGCAGATTATTCTCTCTGCTGTTTCTCTGAAAGAAGCAGAACATGAATGTTGGCTTACTTTTACTACAGTCGGCTCCAATGAAACCAGGCGCACAGTCACAAGTTCCTGACACAGGGTTGCAATGGCCTCCATTCATGCATTTACAGGGGTTTTGGCAGTTTGAACCGTAAGTATCTTTTGGACACCCTGTTTTCAAAGAACAAAATAGCAATTAGGCTATGTTGCTACTGGACCCATTGCATTTCATGTCATAAGCACTTCGTTGATTTCAACCGAAATTAGATTTTCATTTTATAACTCGATTCACTTCTAGAGAGCCAGGAGTAGGCATTGACAAACAGATGGTTGCCTCGGGCAATGCATTCCTGGGGGCAGCACGGCAGTGCTCACTTGCAAGTCAAACCCCTGGAAAGCCGGACCAACTGCTGCTGCTGAGCCTGGTCCAACTTCTCCCGGCTCTTCCTGCTCCTCCCGTTCCTCACACATGACAGCAGGAAGAAAAGCAGGCCATTCTTTAGAGGTTTTCCTCTCAGATTTCTGTTCCAAATCAACTCATTGCCCCTTTCTCTCCTATGGCAGAGATGGAGAGATGGGGCCCTGGTCCCTCTTCCTTTGGGCAGCAACAGCCTGGTTTGCCTGAGACAGTGAAAAGCTGTGAGCCATCTCTGCCCCTTTTAGCACTCATTTTAGCTGACCAGTTATGGATACTGAGGCAGGTCTCGACTTTTAAAAATGCTTAAGTTGAAGAAAGCTTGTTTCCTCTATAATCCACCCTCTCCCTCCAAACTGGAATTGGCATTGCCCTGGCACATCTAAGTGGGCTGTGGAAGGGAAACTATGAAAATGTGCACATGACAATAACATGCAATTTCAGGAGACTCTTTCTCAGAAGATAGATAGAGGAGGGAGATGGTTTAAATGCAAAGGCAGAAAATTCTCTGAGGGAAAAAACCAAAGCAGCTGTATTTTTTAATACCCAGAAGAAACATTAAACCTGGGTGGATTGCTGAGCCAGTGTTACATGGCAACGAGCTGTCCGTGAAGAGGTTTTCCAGGTGGTAGCGAGTATCTCTGGTTTCCTTTTGGACAGCTAATGTTGAAGGAGCGCTGAATACAAGATCAGGAAGACACAAATACATCTGCCATGCTTAACTCATGTCTTCAAGACACACTTAAGAGTGATGGAGGCTGGAACTGAAGAAAAGAGCCGGGCAGAGCTGCTAGGCACATGCCTCTGTCCATCAGGGTTGCCTCCAGCGTGCTACCACTGAATTCCAGAGATGCAGGTTATTTTTCTAATTTTCCAGTGTACTGGAAGATGGAGAAGCTGGTGCTTTTAGAGCAACATGATCATCATTGAACAGTTACACTGGTGCTACTACCTCTACGTGTCACTTATTTGCTCCTTCCTTCCTTCCTTCCCTTCCCCTGGTGAAAGGAAAGCCTATGGCTACTTTGGAAATCTGGTTGAATATGTATTTGCCCATGCCTCCAAGCAACAGATCTCTCGCAATCTGTGCATAAATAACTTTATGTATTTTCTCCCTTTTCTGAAGGCATGAAAACATGGTCTGAGCAGCTCAAGATATCTCTGGAGTTTTTGAACTATTCAGTAGAGAGGGAGAGCTTATGGTGAAGATTTAAAGGCATGCCTTTCAAAATAAAACTGAAAATTGGCTTCTGCTCAAATAGGATAGCAGATCATCAGGAGTAAACAGATACACACTTCCATAACATGCAGATACTCTCCCCAGCCCTTCTCAGCCATGGCTGCTTCTCAGTGAATACTTCGTCATCAGTGCTTCCATCTGTCAGTACAGAAAATCTGTTTCATGTGCAAACCCTGGCACCAAGGAGTGAGCCCTGCAACATCTATTTCATTTCCACCAAGACATGAAGTTAAGGCCACACCCAGATTCAATGATTTAATTGGACTCCAAGTGGGCTTCTCTTTTCCTTCTCTCCTTCCTTTTGGTCATCATTTGGCTTTCTCTTTTTAAAATTCTGTTTCCCACGCTCCCAGACACGTTGCTTCTCCCTGGCAAAGCTTTCAGAGTTGTTCTTCAGCTCAAGACTAGCAAGAGCTGCTCCATTAGTGAAAGGGATGCAGTAATTCTCCCCTTACCGATTTATTTACCCTTGCAGAATTTTATTTATTTCGGTTCAACAGGGAGCAACACAAGCAGGGCAAACACATCAGCTGCAAAGTTCACATGATTATTAACAAGGCCATTGCATCTGTTACTACTTTGCAGAACTTCTATGCAGAGAGGTAGGGCAATTTACACAGTGTCCTGCCACTTAAGTAGGCTCTGCCTTTATAAAGAGGGTTAGCCTCTAACCACCAGTTATCTCATAAAGACATTTTCTAATTTAACAGTTTCCTGTGCATCTGACTTATGTTCTTTTGAGAACAGCAGGAGCAGCAGCCAGATTTCTAACTCATTTCCTGATTTTTTCCTTCTGGTTTGGGTGGGTTTGCCATGACCAAGATCTCCTAAATCTTTTCATACCAACTGCATACACTTGGGATTTTCTCACCAATGTTACTAATTGCATTGTCAAAAAATCACTTCTGAAGCATCCTGTTACCTACAGCTTGAAGATGAAACTAGTGAGGTTTTTCTGGCTCAGGGTTCGCCCTGCTCAGTAAATGTCAGAGATGTAGCACGGCGGGGTTTATCCATTACACCACCACTTACTGCTTTTTATTCATAATTTTACTCAAGTAGATCTGCCCGTCCACCAAGTTATGGACAATTGATGGGAACCTTATTGCTAGTTTGTCTGCTTCCTCTGGATCCTGCCAAGAGACTGTTTCAGCTCTTCACTCCAAAATTTGAGAACATGAAAGCCTCGTTGCTCTTGGCTCCTGGAAATTTGACTTCCCAGCCAACTACACCTTTTATAGATACTTTCTTGAACCTTTTTTCACAGTACTATAAATATAGCAATAGTTGCCAGAAACCGTTTCCAGCAGCATCCAACCACATGTTGACTGGAATGAAGCCCATTTCACATTGGGAGTGGCTCCCTATGCTGTTTTTAATATTATATCGAAAGCTTCTTCATCCTGGAGCAGCCCCAGTTCTGCCTCTAGTGAGGACAGCGGGAACATGGAGTATTCCTACCAAAGTCACGCTAGCTATCCTTGGTAATCGGACACTCACTTCAGAATCAGGTCCACAACCTCTCACTCCACTGACCTAAACCTAAAACTAACTCACACTTCAACTGTTTTCCTTCCATTTTTGTGTCTGACTATACAATGGTCAGAGTGGCAGACAGATTTTCTCTCTCTGTGAACCTCCACCATTCCATTATCTCTCCAGTAAACGTTTAACACAGCTGTACTTATTAAGTGAGAATTTGCTGTGCGATATACTGTGTATTTTTGGAAGGCTCATGTCTCATACACCACAGATTTATTCCTAGCTACACAGAAGTCTGTGGCAAAATTCCCTCTGCATGCAACAAAACACAGATTTCATTTTGTAAGCAATTTCTTTTATATCAGAAATTCAGTGTAATTATTAGTTTTAAATTTTAAAATTCTGAAATAAAATCTTAAGGTTCTAAGCAAGCTCGAGGACATTTACTATAATCTATAGGGATTTAGTACTACATGCACAGGTAATGACTACTGAAAGACTGCTACATAAAAGTAATAGGCTACCCATGATTAAGTCTTTTAAAATTATACTGTTAAATAGTTGATCTCCACTACTGCTCTACTATAATATTTATTATAATCTAATGTATAATGGATCCAGATGGCTCTAGCTTAGATATTTAAGGCTGGATTTCAATCTCACTTACAGTGAGAACTGATGTACAAAGGAGGATAGAATCAACCCTTACATTTACATTTATATTTTAAAGAATAACTTGTGATGACATGACGGTAATACAAATACCCATTTCTAAAATGAACCTCTTTCTTATTTCTACTTGAGGAATAAAGCACAGGTTTAATCCTTACTACAGCTGCATACAGTGACGCTGGCTTTTGTATCCAAATTGTCACCCAAAAAAACAAGTAAATCAAACAGAGCCATGCTAGATTCCTAAGAAAGGAAAATCAGCATTCACCAAAGAGAGAAAGACTGAGCTTGAAAGATGACAGGTTTTTGCTTTTTTTTTTTTTTTTTAAATGAGACTGTTACAAATCATGGAGTAAAAACAAAATTAAAGTTGTAAATAAAAAGGTAATTGACTCTCTCCTTTCTTGGATACTTTGGTATGTGTTTCTTATCAGTTGCCACATTCCACCAGAAACAACTTTACAGATGTCCTAAAATTCCAGCATGAAGCATGTGGATCTGGGAATATTTTTTATGATGGAGCATTCAGCCAATTGGCATTTTGTCCTCTACACTAGGCACCATTTTTCAATCCAGAGTAACAATTTGTTTAATTTGATTGTTCCTCAGAAGGCCCTACAACTTAAGTGACTTTATGAATCACTTAGATTTACAGCCTGCAGACTGTTGTTTTCTAATAACCATTTGTCCTTACTTGAGCACGCAGAGATTTCGGGAAGTATTTGGGCCTAAGTATTTGGAAATGAAAGAGCTACATGATATCCAGGTGTAGCTAAAGATGAGAGGTGTAAATGCAGAGAATAATACTGATATTCTTCAGCGTGGCATGAAATTGGAAAGAATTTATCTAGTAAATGAGCCTTTTTTTTTTTTAATCATTTATATTATATAAATATATATGAATTATTTTATATATTATATATCTATATAAATTATATAATATGTATATTTGAAAAAGTAATCTCTTGCAATAACACAGGTATTCTTATTATTGTAAATTAACCAAACCTACGCTTACTTTATCTCATCAGTGCTGACGGTACTAGCACAGATGAACTCAAAGCACCAGCACACGCTTCTGTGTAACTCGGGCCTCGCTCAGAAAGCGGCAGCCCACCGCGGTACTCACGGAGGTTGCAGCGGGCCCCGTGGTACCCGGGGCGGCAGGCACAGTCGCCGGTCACCGGGTGACATTCCTCATTCTCGGCAGAGCACTGACACACTCGGTTACAGCTCTTACCATACGTGCCCGGCGGACAAGCTTGGGGGAGAGGAAATGTAAACCAATAAATTAAATTTGTCTTGGTAAATATAGCGCTCAAACAAAGAGCGAGCTCAAATATATTAAATAAAATCCCTGCCTACAGAACGACGCTCTCCTCCGGGACTTTGGATTTATTACATTTACTTGGGGGTTACTTCACTGCTTGATTTTGTTTTGTTCAGTCAATTTGTGCCCAACTGTCAAGGGCCAGATACAATTTTCTTGTCACTAGAAAAAATCATAGGGAAATGTCAGGCAAAATTGACTAAAATAACAGTATAATTCACAAGGGACCAGGCGTGAGGATAAAGACATTCTGCCTTTTGCAGAGAGTTTAAACTTGCAAAGCTGCTGTAGCACCAACACCATCACAGGTTTCATTTTGCCTGTTGACAGCCACACTGCCTACAGGTTTGGGACTTTCCATATCTAATTCTTACATCTCACTTCCTTTAAGTTGCCCTGGTTGTGGGTCAGGATTTAGAGTCCTTTAGTGGAGGATATGGGACAACAATGCCAATTCTTTAAATTCTTTTTGGTTGTTGTTTTCCTTTTTGCTAAAGCAGTGCTCAGGCAAAACGCTGTAAGGAAGAACAAAGTTAAATTTATTCAGCCGGGGTCACAGAACGAGCCTGCTTTCAAAGACGGCTCCAGACGGCCAAACTCAACACTGAAGACAAACCAGAAAATGACGCTTCCATGATCTGACAGCAGGAATA
The DNA here is from genome assembly GCF_018691265.1 of Tyto alba. Lineage (NCBI taxonomy): Eukaryota > Metazoa > Chordata > Aves > Strigiformes > Tytonidae > Tyto > Tyto alba. The sequence goes on along the minus strand of NW_024881262.1, from coordinate 5,506,417 downwards.
GATGGTCTCTCACAGGGCCAAGGCTGACAGAATGCAGAGCTGCTGCCTGACTCAGGCTGCGGGCAGGAGCTGGGCTCTGCTGGCTCCTCCTCAGTCTATTTTGATGCAGGTTATCCCCCAGCTGCTCCCTGCCAGCCTGAGAGCTTCAAACCCCAAGAGGAAAAACCCTGTCAGCCCACACCGTGCCAGGCACAGAGGCCAGAACCCGCCAAACCACGCGGGTGAGTGACAAGCAGCCCTTGCCCGTCGTCAGTGCTGTGAGGTCGTTGTCTCCCCCCTCTTCACGCATTGTATCCTCACGTTTCTATTTGGGAAATTGATTTCTTAATCCGTTTCCAAGGGAAGTATTTGCGTTCTTACGACAAGCTTACTTTTCTCACAGCCGTGGCCGGTGAGTCCCGGAGGACAGCCGCACTCGCCCGTCAGGTGATGGCAGGGGGTACCCGTGGGACACCGGCACCGCTGGGCACAGCCCACGCCGTAGCGGCCGGGCAAGCAAGCTGCAAAGGAGCAACCGATCCTCGTTAGGGTACGGGGCAGGGGCCAGGCAGGACGGTGCAAAACTACCCCCCTCCAACAGATCTGCTGCACCCATCCCTCATGAATGCTTTCAGACCGACCCCGCGGAGCAACGCAGGAGGGAGAGGATCCTGTCGCCCGCTCTGGATCCGGGAGGAATGTACGCACCGAGCCGAACCTTCCTCCAGCACTCACGTTTGTCACAGTGCTTCCCTCGCCATCCCTTTTCACAGTGACACGCTCCGGTTTGATGGTGGCAGGACAAGCCGTGCACGCAGTTACATTGCTCCTCACACCGCTGGCCAAAAAATCCCGGGGGACAGACTGCGAGGAGGAGCAGAGAGAGCAACAGGTCTTCCTGCTGCCCGGAAAGCACCCGTCATTGGCAAGTGAGCCAGTATTGCTCTTCTTGCACATGGCGATGGATATTTAGAAGACTGCATGCCCAGAAAATATCATTGAAAGAGAATATATTAAAAATATTAAAAGCACTTAGTGTTGGCTATTAATGAGTCCGCGCATGAAAGTTTGCCAAGACTTAGTCATAGTCAAATCCAGATGGTGTCTTCAGAGATGGCGATGCCATTCACTTTTACACAATTATGCACAGACAGAGGGATGGTTTTTTGAACACTGAAAAGACAGTGTCTCTGAAAAGTGATCAGAGAAAGAGAGGCCTGAAGAGAAGGAAGGTGGGCACTGCAAAGGCTTTGCAGATCACACTAGTGGCTGAGGCTGTGAGTCCTCGGCACCTCAGGAGATATCAGAAAACTGCTTGTGGCTTGCACAGCACCTCAGTGGCTGAGCTTAAAGCAGGTTCCAAGTCATCTGATACCTACTGCTTATGAGATTTTTATTTCAGGGATTTACATGGCTCCAAACATGCCAGACAGCCAGGTCAAATCTGGGCAATCTGGACCACATGCAAGATCGGTACAATTTGAACCATTACAGTCCAATTTGCTGAGTTCCCCTCAATGACTCACAGATGGAGCAGCATGTGGCTGATCTGGCAAACTCTCCTTACAACTCACTCCCTTTTGCAGGTTCCTCCTTGTACTCGTAAGGTAGAGAAATACCTTAATTTTGTTAACAGGCAAGGAACAGAAGTAGGAGGAGGTAAAATGATTTGGACAAGGGCACGTATTTGTGGTTGGGCAGCAGAGATCTGCCTGTGGGGCTCCTGAGACACGTAGTGAGCACTCACACCAGCACTGTTTCTTATTGGCCTACAGAATACTGGAAAATTAAGATAGAAAATAGAAACGGACTTCATATTGTGAAGGCAGAAATGCCTGATTGCAGAGTGATCCCACTGAGCACTGCAGAAGGAACCGTGCTTACCAACGTCACAGAGGTCCCCAGTCCAGCCGGCGTGGCAGACGCAATTCCCCGAGAGCTGGTCACAAACCCCGTGGTGGCAGCTACAGTTCTGCTCACAGGCCTCTCCATCCCTCCCATCCCCACATTCTGAAACGAGATGGGGGAGACTGATGGGAGGGGGGGCAGGATTCAGGGGCGCCAGGGAGAGCACACTGAAATATGGTGAGCCACCTAAGCTGGTCCTAAAAACCTTCAGTGTGGGAGAATTTGAAGCCTCCCTTGACAAAATTCTCTGTTTTCCTCTGGGAGGATTTTTTTTTATTACTTTTTTTCTCCTCAAATTCAGTTAATTACCCATCTTCCCTGTCCCCAAGGGACAAAGAATAGCTTGTGTCCTCTCCTCTGTCCAGTAAGTTTCCAGCATCATGATAAATTCAAGTGCTAACACTGTATCTCCCCTCAGTCTTCTCACTTCTGACTAAACAACCCCCATTTTTTTTCAACCTCTTCACAACTCTCCAGCCCTCTACCCCTCCTCTCTTTCTTTTTTAACTCGGCTGTCTCAAACCAGACCTCACCAGAACTGGATTTCCTTGCAGTGCGACTGAACGGAGGTGCTGGTGGGACGGAGAACATGATGAGACTCACCCAGCTCACACGCCATCCCTGTCCAGCCCCGGGGACACAGGCACTCGCCCGTCACACGGTCACACGTTGCCCGGCCATGGCAGAGGCAGCGCTGCAGACAGTTTGCACCATACCATCCAGGGGGACAGGCTGGAAAGAGGAGGCAGGACAAAAGCCTTTCATTCAGAAGCGCAGAAGGGCTCAGGTTAAACACAATCTTTCCCAGCCTACACCCCTTCTCACCCCAGGGATTGTGGAGATGTTGTGGGAGGTACAACTGAGTGAAAACAGGGCCACCGCTGACATGGAATTAATTTGGGGACAAAATAAGTGAAGTGAATGATGCAACCAAACAGCCTCGAGTTTTTCTGTTCACACCTATGAAAAACATATCTTGGTTCCTACCAGCCTTCTCAACACCAAGGAGTGGAGCTATCGATTTCCCTGTTTTCATCATTTCTTTGTACAGTCCTCCTAAAAATCACAACTCCTTTTCTAATTGACCCTTATACCCACAGCTAGCTGATGACATATCACAGTTTACCTAGTTTTAATTAAGCAAGTTTATTAATTCCCATCACCACCAGATCCTATGGATGAAACCTATTTTTTTTTTGGCACAAAAAAATACACATCTCTGTCATGTGCCAGAGTAGCAACTCTTTAAGACACTAACAGGAGCAAGTTGTCACTCTGCAAAAGCACAGTCACCAGAGGATGGCTCACCCAGACTCACACACTTATTTTACCTCCTTATGTCCAAAGAGAAAAGAAATCCCCAAACATATCATTAAAGAAAAAGGGTATGTTTGACAACGTTATTATATTTGACAACAGCTTTTTTAACTTCTGCCCTGGTTTTGTATTTGAGGCTTTCATACAAACCAGAAAATTTTAGGTTGTGTTCTACACGTCATCATGAAGAATAGTTTGGTGCCTTCTCGACTTTTTATTCCTTCATGGAAAGAGCTCTTCCTATCAGGTTTTAAAGGTGGACACACTTAATTTCTATAATCACCTACCCCTATCAGCTTTCATCCTCTTTCCTTAACCATCCTCTCGGTACCCTGATGGGCAGCTGCTGCTTGCGTGGAGGTGCCATCTCCAAACCCCAGCTCACCCAGGAGCATCCACAGCAGCAAGAGTCCCACAGCCCCGCAACCCCAGCTCCAGGGTGCTGCTTTCAGAGGGGAAGGCACACAAAAAGGAGCCTTCTGCAGCAGAGACAGACAGACTTTTTCTAGCAGCTTGGGTGCTGGGGATTAGGAGGTGTAATGTAAGCCTCAGCGCAGACTCTCTCTGCCAGCCTCTTTTCTTAAAACTCCTTGGAGTTGGGCTTGTGTTTGAGTCACACGTATTGGTCTAATTGCCAAGGCTGGAAGTCCCGATGCCTTTCACATGCTCTGGATTTATCCAGTGTCTGGAACGGCGTACGGTAACGATGAGGATCAGTCGGGTGCATGGGACAGTAAAGCAGGCCACAGTAAAGAAACAGTTTTGTTTCAGTGTCATAAATGGGAGTTTTATGGACCTTTTTTCCCTTAATCAGACAGCCTTCGAAACCTGCTCTCTTTCCAGTTTATGACTCTGTTGTAGCCCCCCTCTGCCCTGTGTACACTGAGCTCCTACACCCAGCCCCTACAACGTGGCATCACAGATTTATTTAATGGACCGAGCACGTTATTGTGCAGATACAAAACCAATGACAACACAGGGCAATGAGCTGATAATTAAAATACCAACGAAGCCCCCTGAGCAGAAGTTTTATTTTTCCCTCCTATAATCCTCCGGCAGGGGTTTGAATTTCTGACTGTACCTTCTTGGCAGGTGGCTCCTTTCCACCCCGGGCTACAAAGGCACGTCCCGGTTACGTGATGACAGAGCGCTCCGTTGTGACAGTGACAAGCGTGGCTGCAGCCTGGCCCGTAGCTGTCCCCCTGGCAGGCTGCAACGAGAGAAGTCCATAAAACCCCATCAGGAAGCATCAAAGGAGACATCGCACAGACCAAACCTGAGACACAGCCCAGCACCAGAGAAATCAGTTTGAAACTGGCTTCCAACGACACTTTTCACATCATGAGGGTGCCTAAGTCCATATATTAACTGTGCCTGACACTAAATAATGTGGCTTAAAAATATGTATCATAGCACGTTCTGAAGAGGTTTTTATCGAAGGGCAGGATCGCTCGGGTGATGGATCAGCTGTCATCCCCTGCCCTGCGGAATGTCTTTGTGCTAAACTAATGGTCCAGCAGAACCACCAGCTTGACAGCTCGGGTATTTATTTGCATCCTGGTAAGAGAACTGACAACTTCATTGTTTTCAGTGTTCATTTTTCACAGCTGAATGCCTTCGCTCACCCAGAGTCTCATTCTTTGGTCAGAGAGGGGTGATATTTTCAATGCATTCGGTTAAGCAGCTGGCTCCCAGGTGAAAACTTAACGCAGCCATCTCGCAAAAGTACACTTCCTACAGCTCCATTTTCAGTGCTGCCACCTATGAAAAATGGCAGTGATAAAATTCCTGTAGTCTCCATTGCACTGGAGCTTTGGATAGCCTTAAATGGCGGAAAACAGACAGTACTGCTACCCTGCTTTCTTCAGGTATCATCCCAAAAATACAAACCAAGTTGACAAAGTTGGATAGCCTGCTTGCACGGTTTTTGTGCCCGCCTTGCAGAGGCTCTCCTTCACCTGTATGAAGCTGTCAGAGCTTCCCATCCCTGCAGCACTGCTGGCATGCATTGGGGAGGCAAAAAAAGCCCCGATCCAGAAAAGTGTCCTGCACTCACTGAATGTGACATCTCCCAGGATCAGACCCAAATGATGACTTTTCACCAAAACCTCTATGTCTTTGAGGGTGTCAGTGTGCAGAACAAGAAGCAGCGCTGCAGGGGGACAGGTCCCTGGGGACTGAAGGAAGGCATGAAACCATCTTGACCGCAGGGGTGAACTTGGTTGACAGTATCTGACCCATTCTTAGCCCTTTTCTTCCCGTTTGAGGACTTCCAGCTTGCCGACATGGTTCTCACAGACACCATTTCTCCCAGGATTTCTCTTCAACAGTGTTCATTTTTGTCATCGCTTGGACCCCATCCACACTGAAACCACAAGAAAGTGCAGGAGCTTAGTCCCATCACGGTTAAAAGTTTGTTCTGCAAATGAGGCTTGGTTGCCAAGTTAAAAGTTCAGCCCATCCTACAGAGCTCTGGCTCAGTTTTGGGAGCAGAACTAAATATTTCCACAATACAGACCAGGACTATATCATAACCAAGCCAAAGGAAAAACCAGCTCATAACCAGGTCCCCTGACTGGTTACTGGTGGTTTGTGTGAGGTTTTTGGAGTATACGTGCAAAGCTCTTGTTATGCTTACTGAGAAGACAAAAGAGTTTTCCAGTGAAAATTCTGGTAAAAAGCAGAAATTTCTGGAGAATAAAATGTTAATTACTCTATTGAGTGGACACAAATTTCTTTTAGCTTCTTGGTAGGACAATCCTGATTATCAAAGTACTTTTCTGAAGATTAAGATAACAAGTGAGATATTGAGGCTATTTTATGAAGTTCCACAACTGAATGTACAAATATCCCTGGGCCTTTTCTCCTTTCTTCTTCATGAGTGCAAAGGGAAGCAGCAATATAAAGGACTAAATTATTAGACTTCTTCCTGCTTCAAAATTTTCCTCTCGGTGCCTTTCCTCTGTAAGAGGAGGATTTATTCATTTGCAGTCCTTAAAATCCATTTCTGTATGCAGAGTAAAGAACACATGAAACGAGATTTTCTTCCAGACTGAAGTCAACAGCCATCAAAAGTGTCAGGGAGCACAGGGAAATGATGGGCACTAAGACTCTATTGGGTGCCCAGAGCCTTTGATTTCATGCAGCTCCAGTGGATTATTGCCCCCCTAAATGAACCTTCAGCTTTAAAAGAGCAGGGAATATACAAAGTCAAGCGCTCCCACATCACAAAATGTCAAACTCCTGGTTATCAGCACCTCTGAGCAGAGACTCTGGCAAAGCCAATCTTTCCATACTCATTTATTTTGCAAACTAATGTGGCCTCTTTTTTACCACAAGGAACTGCTTCTGCGAAGCTCGTGCTGAGATGCAACAGCTCCATACAGAGGTGTTTATAGTACTAATAGAAACAGGGCAAAATGCAGATGCTAAATTGTGTTTGGCTTATACAGACCACATGTAACATGGGATTTTTGGGGGGTTTGGGGGTTTGTTTTTTTTGAGGCAGCAAAATTTTGATGAGTTTGTATACAGAGAGGAAGGTCACATGTCTGGCCCAAAGAGATGCCAAATGTCAAGTTCCTCACTTCTGTATCACTGAGGCATCATGACACTCAATGAAACAGTTTATTTAAAAATAAATAAATAGGCAATATACTTTTCCTTAATCTCTTTTTTGGAAACCTAAAATATCTTAGGTGGACACTCAAAAAAAAGTCCAAAAATAAAAAAAATCACTAAACACAAACTTAAGCTGAGGCAGAAGTTGCTTGGCAGATTTCATCCCAGATTAATGTAATTCATTTACAACCAACTGAAAAACATGGTCTTGTAATGGAAAGAGTTAGGCAGCTTTAACAAAAGGCATTACTGTCCGTATTGCCCATAATTAGATAGCAGTGTATAAAATGCACTGCATGGCTGGCTTAAGATCGATTCAAATCCCATGATGTCAAAATTATTCCTCAATATCCTCCAGCACATTGCCTGCAATCTGATTACTTGAACATTGAGTGCTATCCTTCCAGCTGCTAGAGCTGGCGAGTCCCAGGAACTGGCAAGGTGAATATTAAACACCCAACAAGGACGGGGAACGGTGAGCGTCTCCAACCCATGGTTGCCTTACTCTGAGCAGCTTTGAGCAGTGTGGCCAAGGTCCAGTCTTAAAATCAAAATGAAGATTCATTGTTTAGTCAAGAGAAAAGGAGGTTACCCTTTGCACTGTTAAGTGACATTGCTCTTTTACTTGCAGGCAAAGAAAACTCAGCTTTGGCATCTTCACCAGCATGAGGAATAAATCAACGTGGTGTAAAGCTCTAATGGCTGCAGTGCAGAAGAATAAATAGGGTTTTTTTCTCATGCAAGTAACGGGGGGCACAGAAGGCCGTTGACAAAGAGCAACATTTTTAAATTGAACCTAATGAAATATGTAGGAACAAAGCTTCCCATCCCTAATGCAGTCTAAGGAGTGCGGAAAAGCCAGGGTGACACATTGCTAATACCGTGGCTCGGCTGAAGGGCAGAAAAAGTGGGCTGTGACCAAGAAGCAAACATCGTACCTGTTCAGAAGCACCTTTGCTGTTCTACGGTATGGCTACGTGGCTCTGGCTCTGTATTTATTTCACAGGCAGCTCATTAATCTACCCCCATAGGGGAGCATCACCACCATCATCTTCAGGAGATGGGAGACGGAGAGCCAAGCATTCCTATGGGGGACCATGAGAAAGCAAAAAGGACTGCAAATGGTGGGATAGTTGCAGATATATCTAAAAAGTGGAAAGGATGAGCATCACGGAGCCTCCTGTAAATCAAAAAAGCAGGGGATTTTGCAGGATAAGCCCTTCCAGAAGACAGGTTGTATTGTGTGGTGGGGGCAGATGAAAAAATATCATGAAGAGCAAGTGCAGCCTTCAAACAGTGCTGATTATAATATGTTGTATGGCTGGAGAATAGAATTGTTTCAGTACAAGCATCATTTATCTCTATTTTTAAAATTAAACTGAGTTTCTGTTGCAGAAATTTGCAACCTATGGATTAAATAGTCTAACAAAAGTGTTCACTGACAGTGAAAGTTGGCTCATTGTGAAGCTCCTTTGGACCCCAGCTCTACAACACAGTCCTGCAGACAGCAGTCATATTTTCAAAAGGAAGTATAGACGATGACATCATCCTAAAGTGAAATTAGGAAGTTGAGAGGCTAAAAGCTGAAAATGTTAAAAAAACCAAACATATTTGCTAAATTTTGCAAATAGACTCAGTGATCTCCACACGTAATGCCAGGTAGATAAAGAAAATAATTTACTTGCCCATTAAATTTAGTGAACAATTTCTCAGAAGAACTGATTTTATACCTGCACACATAAAAACTTCCAAAAAACCCCAACCAACTTATTAGCTTAAAGACTGTGGGATAGTCCATACTTGCGAAAATCTAGGAAGTTGGCTCTTTTTCTTAAAACAAATAACTTTTCTAAGAATTACTTAAAAAACTATTTTGTCATGCTCAAATAGCAAAATAGTCCCAGCTCTGATTTTTCCACTTTGGACACTTGTAATCTGTCACTTTATAGTTGATAATTAGATGAGCTATACCAGGAACAGAGCTACAACGTTTCATCTCTTAATGTTGCACAAAAATAAAAAGCAGAGATTTGTCATATGGTCGGAGACGGCTCTGCTATTTAAAACCTGATGCTTATAATATTTGACAAGTGCCAACAGCAGTTAAAAAAAAGATGAAGTTGATTATTTAAGCAGCTACCAAGAATGGTTCCCTTTCCCGGCATCTTTGGAAAGGACTGTGACCTCTCTAAAACTGGTCCCCTGGTAGGTGACCCTACGCCCCCAGCAGCGCAGCCCGTACGTACGCTGCTCGCAGGTCTCCCCCAGCCAGCCCGGGAGGCAGCGGCACGTTCCCACGACGTGGTCGCAGCTGGCAGCATTCTTGCACTTGCACACCTGGTGGCAGTCAAGGCCAAAGAATCCATCTGGACAGGCTGAAAATGCAAAACATTCATTTTTAGCAGAATTCACGTTTCTTTTGTTTGGTTGGTTTTTTTTTTTTTTTTTTTGTATAAGCTCTAGCTCAGGGATCTGAAAGCACAAGGCGCTGTTCATCTTCTCGTGGGTCCTTTGTCACACATCCCTCTGTGACCACTCAAGAGACTGAGTTGCTTCAAGGGTTAAGCCTGCAACAATTCTGCTACGTGCATCTCAGAAAAACGTGACCCATTTTACACAAGCAACAGATTTCTGCATAGAAAAGCATGGCTGAGAATACTGAAAGGCCATAAAACACGAGAGAAAAACAATCTGGATTCACACAAGCCAGTACTTGTGCTTCTGTAATGGACAGAGCAAAAAGGAAATAATTCAACATAATGCAAGACTATGGGGCCATCCTGATGATCTCCCTGCCTTTTGAAATGCAAAACTTATGCTCCCATTTACTCTCCTGACACTTTTCAAAATATTTTTTTAACAGTGAACATAAGACACAATGTTGTAGTTCAGTGCTGAAATGAAAACCTGGCAAAGAGAATGAGTAGAGAAAACCAAGACAAATTAAATGTAGCAAAAGAACTCCAGGGAGTTTAAGGACATCAGTAGCTACTACATCCAGGACACATAAGGAAGAGCAGCCCCATGGATTCAATTTACATCTGTACCAGTGTTGACAGCAGTGAAAATAAGCCATTGGTGCCTGTCAGTGGGCCACTTCATACCCAAAATGCTGCATTACAAGAACATTAAGGCTGCTACGCAGAGTTAAAAATAAAACAAAATGTAGGAATTATGTTGTTTATATAGCCTTAATTTAACCTCTGCATATATATATGTGTGTGTGTTTAGATTATGTAAGTACATGTATGTTACACTAAATGATAATAAATCTGCAGTATACAATTGTATGTCATTCCTTTCACAGAATCCCTGAATCACTCAGTCTCAGGAGTGATGGTGCTCGTTAGATGAGCAGTTATTCAATAAAACTTGGCTCTTCATCCTCCTTGTTTAATATAAACTTATCTTTAAAACCCGATCCTCACACTTCTACCATGAAATCAGAACAACTGGCTTCCCACATGTATCTTCCTCTGCTGGACTCTTCTGTTCCTTCTCTGCCCTGTGCCATCTTCATGCCCAGGTTCTTTGTCCCAATCTACTCATACTGCCTCTTCCACAAACATAAATTCAGTTCTCTAGCAGAAAACAATGCTGCCTGGTTTGGCTACAAGGTGGGGGGAAATTCAGTATTTGTAGATACAGGCAAACCTGGACCTTCAGGCAGCGACAGCGGCAGTGTAACACACTGCCACATCTGCTTTGGCTTCTCTACTCTCAGAGCTCCTGCTCAGCTTGGGACTACATACGATTGTTTCATCTAGTCAAAAGCGAAAGGCTGCTCTCCCTTTCATTCTATCCAGACTGCAGCTTCTTCTTTGGCATAAGAAAGATTTCAGGCTTACACCACTTTCCAAGTATGTGCTGTCTCAGAAAAAAACAGAAAAGTGCCTCATACCGATATAAAACTGTAATGTATCTGTCAGCCTTTGTTGAGTTTGTACTGGGGAGAGAGCTGTTATCAAGTTGTAAGGAAGAGGCATCAGCATGTGGTTCCAATCTTTATGTCCTTATTTATTATGCTTCAGTAGCGTGTATGGCACAGCATACAAGAAAGGCCTTTTCCTACTTAACCCTAGGTGACTTCAAAGGCTGACAGTTTTTCTTTGTTTAATGCAGGGACTACACAGCATTGTCAGCTATTCCTAGACATACACAGTATTTATTTTTCCCTTTTATCTTATTAAAACAGAAATCTTGCTGGGCTATCTTATGATAATGATTAACTGCTGAAATCCCACGAGAGAAGCCCGGTCAGTCTGTCCTGCAGTAGTGCTGATTCAGACAGCAGTTCAAATGCAAACTGAGTGCTGCACTTCACAAGGGCTATATGTTGCTCTTATTCATACATCCGTTAATAAACTTGCTATAGGAAAAGTCCAAGACACCTGCTGCCTCAAATTTGTGGGATAATTGTGTGGCATTTTGGGATATTCGGGCAGATTATGCAGCGAACTGGATAACTTTTCTGTTGGCCTCATCCTGTAACTGGACACATGCCTTGAGTCATACAACACATACCAAAGCAGCGGGGAATGAAATTAAACAAAATTACCGTGCAGCGAAGACAATCGTAACCTTCAGAGCAGCAGCAGCAGATGCCCAGCACTTCACAGGATGAACCCAATTACAACAGTTCCCTTCCCAAACCGGAGCGCAGCAGCCCTGGCGCAGGGCAGGGTGACCCAGCTCACTTGTAACTGAGCTGCGAACGCGATCACACTGCTGCGGTTCCTTTGGCTTTGTCGGGTGGGCAGTCGGGCTGCCTGACATCAGAAGCCCAAAGCCCAGTCTTCCTGCACGTCAGATGTTAACATTTCTTTGAAGAAAACATTGATATATCCAGCTATTTATTACAAGAAAGATTGCGTCTGGGTTGTTTTTCTGTTTGGTTGGGTTTTTTTACTTGCCTGTTTAGCTCTGATTGCATTAAAACCAAAGCTGTGGTAGCTGATCACAGTTGGCATCTTTTCTAGAGAAAACGTTACTCACGTTATCTATGTTTTAACAGGATAAAGGACTTACAGAGCCATCTTTTTCTATGACCACTGCCTTTGCACAGTCCAGGAATGCAGAAGCATTAATTGCTGCTTCAGTTCAGGAACAGCCAGAACCCCACATATGCTTCACGTTCCTTCTCCCCAGGCATGTAACATTCTTCTCTCAGTTAGGAAAGATATCTAGAGGCAGTGCTAGCAGCATCATTCTCAACGAACCACCAAAACCGATTCATTTTCCTTTGGTAATGCTAGACCTTGTGAAGAACTGTACAGTGTTTCTTCAAGTTGTATCACTTGCTGCTTTGAGGAAAATGCAAAGGAAGCCTTTCCTAGGTTGTTCAGGCAGCCTGCAAACATTTCTTAGTAGATTACTTTGTTTTCAGGCTTATTTGCAAATGTTAGCTACTTTGCAACTGGAACAGTTCTGCTCCTTTTG